>NC_058082.1:601713928-602026724 GCF_014858855.1 Bufo gargarizans
TAGGAAAGGATTTGAGCCCGTCATCTACGTAAAAGTTCCTTTCAACAAATTGACGAGCATCGGATCCATACTCAGCTTCTCCAAGCTGAGCTGTCTTTTTTAGTCCATAGATTGCTACAGCTGGGGAAGGGCTGTTCCCAAAGACATGTACCCTCATTCGGTAATCAATTACCTCTTTGTTGATGTCGTTGTCCTTGTGCCATAGAAACCTGAGGTAATTCCTGTTATCTTCCTTGACGATGAAGCAGTGGAACATTTGTTGAATGTCGGCCATCACCGCTACAGGTTCTTGACGAAAGCGAATTAGGACTCCAATGAGGTTGTTGTTCAAGTTAGGCCCTGTGAGGAGCATGTCGTTAAGTGAGAAGCCTTCATGTTGGGCACTGGAGTCAAAGACAACTCTGATTTGGTCTGGCTTTCGTGGGTGATACACACCGAAGGAAGGGAGGTACCAGCATTCTTCTCCTTCTTTCAATGGGGGTGCGGGTTCGGCATGACCCCTGTCAAAGATATTCTGTATGAAGTCCACAAAATGTCTTTCCATCTCTGGCTTCCTGCTTAAGGTACGCTTTAAGGAGGAGAATCTTTTGACTGCTTGATGTAGATTGTTTGGTAGCTTCTCTCTCGGGAGGCGAAAGGGTAGGGGTGCTACCCAGCTATTGGAATCTTCCTGAAAGAACTCATTGTCCATTACTTTAAGGAATTCTTTGTCTTCTGCCGAAGGAGCCAACTTGTCGTCTTCACTGCTTACATTGAAAACTGTAGAACCAAAGCTGTCATCGTAGGTGGGGGAAAGGTTTGTGTTGCGATGTTGCAACTTGCAGCTAGTTACCTTCTCCTTCACCCAGTAGTGATGTGGGCATGGCTCAAAGTGAGTATTACGACCATTTGGCAATACATTTGTCTTGAATGAAGAAATGTTAGTAGGCCTTTTCATTTTGCCTATACAGACGTTGCCTATGATGACCCAGCCTAAGTCCAGGTACTGGGCGAATGGGGCCTCTGGAGGTCCGCTGACCTGCCTGTGTACCTTGTGGATCCTTAGAATATCTCTTCCCAGCAGAAGAAGGATTTTAGCATCTTTGTCAAGTGGTGGGATTTCACTGGCTATTGACCTTAGATGAGGGTGGTAGAAGGCAACTTCTGGTGTAGGTATTTCTTCTTTGTTGGCTGGTATCTGGTTACACTCTACAAGTGTAGGTAAGGGTAATTGTAGGTTATTTTCTAGGGAGGACACAATAAATCCATGAGCCCTTCTTCCAAAAACCTCTGTAGTTCCACTACAAGTGCCTAAGGTGTAAGGGTGAACCTCTCCTTTTGTGCAAAATAGATCGAACAGTTCGGATCGTGCAAGCGATCGATTGCTTTGATCGTCTAAGATAGCATACACCCTTAAAGTCTTTTCTGGCTGATCCTTGTGATGAATATTCACTAGGCATATTTTAGCGCAAGATTTGTCACAGTGGTCTTCCCCACAGACTTCAGTGCACGAAGAAAATACCATGGTGGAATTAGGTACGTGATCTGTACTCTTCCCGCTGTGGTTCTGCCCAGGAGGAAGGTCTGCATGTTGTGAAGGATTGGACTCAAGGGGATGGAGTGCTTGCACATGGTCCTCGGAACCGCACTCTATGCACTTGATAGGAGTTTTACATTCCTTGGCAAAGTGATCGGTGGAAGCACAGCATCTATAACATACCCCAAAAGTCTTTAGGAGTTCCTTTCGTTCTTGTAGGGGCTTCTTTCTGAAACCGATACATTTTTTGAGGGGATGAGGCTTCTTGTGGATGGGACATAATCGGTTTGGGTTTTCGATCTTGCCGCTCTTGTTTGGGGCGGGAGTGGGAATAATGTCTGTCTTCCTAACGGACACGGGACCTCTGCGGTTCCTGTAGCTAGTATGTAGGTTGTCACCTTTAGGTGAGGGAGTATTGAACTCGTTGAATGCAAAACTAGGATCGTTCTTGGTGTCAGCAATGTTCCTGACGAAATTGCAGAAGTAGGAGAACGGGGGAAAGGAAACCTTGTTTTCCCGTTTGTATGATGACCCAACTTGGATCCACTTTTCTTGTAGGCCATGCGGAAGCTTGCAAATGATAGGGTTAACTCCTCGAGCAGTGTCCAGGTAACTGAGGCCAGGTAGCTTAGGGTCAGTTTTGGCAAGCTGGACTTCGAGAAGAAGGTCGCTGAGTCTCTGGAACTCTATATTGTCCTTACCAGATATCCTTGGGAAATTTTCCAATCGTTTGAGCAATGCATTCTCTATGGCTTCAGGACTACCGTAAGTCTGTTCTAGACGCTCCCATGCTGCGGTGAGACCTGCAGTTGGATTGTCGATGTAAACTGACCTGAGGCTCTTGACACGTTCTGTTGACTGTGGGCCAAGCAACCCGATCAGCAGATCCAGCTCACGATCGGCAGTAAAACCGATACCGCCTAATGTAGTTTTGAAAGCGGCTTTCCAGCTTCTATAATTTTCAGGATGGTCGTCGAAGTTTACTAGGCCTGACTTGGCGAGCTCATGTCGAAGTAAGTACTTTACTACCTCTGTTGTATCGGTTGCCTCTGACTTTACATAGGAGGTTGCTGGTTGATTGTTGTGGATCGCATTGTTTATGGTATCGTTGCAAAGAGACGTGGGAAGATATGGTGCAGCAAGGGCATTCAGCTGAATTGTTGGGTGAAGGTCTGGAACAGTACTGTTAGCAGGAGGCTGGCGACTTGCTTGCGGCTTAGTGTGCCGTTTTGTGACATATGCGGGATCAGCATGACAGTCGGGAGCTGCACTGGGGTGGGTTTGCATGTAGGAAGTGGCTGGAACGGCTTTTACCTGATGATGTGGTGAAGTCCTTGCGTTGCCGTGAAACGTGGAGGTAATTGAGTGTTCACTGCTGTGGTTTAGAACATAGTTCTTAGTGCGTTCAAAAGGATCTGCTACATCTGCCTTGACGCTGACCCTTTCGCTAGCATTTTCATCTGCACCGATAGCTTGTTCCAAAACCTTTAGTTTTGCTGCAGCTGCCTCGTAGTTGCTCTGTTCCTTTAAAGCTTCAATTGCTGCCCTTTGACGTGCCGTTTGAGCTTCTATTGCTGCCTTTTGATGCGCTGCCTCGGCTTCCATTACTGCAACCTCGGTCTCCATATCTGCTCTTTTTTTTGCATATGCGGCCCGTACCTTGATAGCCTCTGCTTCGGCGCGGGCATTCATTAGCTGTTCACTAAGCGTTGAGTGCTTTGAACTTCGGGATCTAGAGGAACCTTTAGAACGTCTGGTGGATACAGATTTGTGAGATACAGTGTCCCGTGGCAGCATTAATTTTGCTTCTGCCTTTGCTTTAGTTCGCTGGATAAAGCTTTCTCTTTCCTCATTAAGAAGCTGGGCATTGTTAAGTTGCTCTAAGGACTCCTCAGTGTTGATGCTTTGCAGAATAGTTTTATATTTGTTGCTTGTAGTCTGGTACAGTTCGTATGAAGCAGAGAGATGCTTTATGGCGCCCTCTAGTTGCAGTACCTCATGGCTGGGACATGAAATCACATCAATGTGGGTGAGGATTTTATCCCAAATCTGCTTCAAACTGGTTGCTAGTTCAGTTCTCATGGATTCATAGTTCTCTTTAACCTTCCAAGTGGGTTTCACAGAGCGTTTGGTCGATGCAGTGAACTCTGGGTCCTCATCCTGACTTTCTCTGTGTGAAGCATGCTGTGGTGTTTCATCACACACTGAGCCCTTTCCACTCATGATGGCCTGCAGTACACAGGCTTGACTGTAGCAGTGAAGAGTGTCTGTATACTGTGAGGAGCTGTAACAAGCTGTGCTGGGGTTGTATGCAGAATTCTCGTGCAATACACACAGTTACACTTCACTATGATCTGTCCTGTGACGCAGTTATCTCTGTGCAGGCTGCTGGATACGTTCTTTTACTATTCTGAATCGGCTGCAAAGGCTATGAATGTGGTTTTCAGTAGCACATGGAGCTCATTGCCCTGAAGAGATTATTCATCCCAAATCACCTTTCCAGATAGCTTACTCAGTCCCAACTCACATGAAAGAAGATCTGGCGATGTTTATTCGTCGTATGATCCGTAGAATGCAAGTTACAACAGGTAAAAGAACGATTCTTCCATGCAGGTATAGAGAATAGACACAGGTCAGATGAATTACAGCATTAAAATGGCTGATACAGCAAAGAGGGGGAGGAGACTGAGCAGCATGCAAACTAAGGAATGCCACAAGAGACAAACTAGATAGGCATTAAAGAGACAGTACTTAATAAAAAATAATATCATGTAACATGACAAGTACTATACTTATCCGTTATGCGGACAATAATAGGACATGCTCTATTTTTTTGCGGAACGGAAATATGGACATACGGAAACGGAATGCAGAGTAACTTCCGTTTTTTTTGCGGACCCTTTGAAATGAATGGCTCCGTATACGGTCTGCAAAAAAAATGGAATGGACACGGAAAGAAAATATGCTCGTGTGCATGTAAAATAGCTGTATTAAGCTGCTAGTTAGCAGCTATTCCTGATTGTTATTTGTAAGGAGGTGCTTTATCTGTCTTAGGGTACTTTCACACTTGCGTTGCTGGATTCCGGCAGGCAGTTCCGTCGCCGGCAATCTATATGCAAACGGACAGCATTTGTAGACAGATCCGAATGCGGATCCGTCTCACAAATGCATTGTAATACATGATCCGTCTCTCCGGTATATATCATTTTCAAATTTTTAAAGGTCTGCACATGCGCAGACCGCAAAACCGGATCCGTTTTGCCGGAACACTTGGTGCCGCATCCGGCATTAATACATTTCAATGGAAAATAATTCCGGATCCGACATTCCGGCAAGCGTTCTGGAATTTTGGACGGAGAAAATACCGCAGCATGTTGCGGTATTTTCTCCGTCTAATAACCGTACAGTGACTCAGCTGAAGACATCCTGATGCATACTGAACGGATTCCTCTCCATTCAGAATGCATTAGGATAAAAATGATCATTTTTTTCCGGTATTGAGCCCCTAGGACGGAACTCAATACCGGAAAAGTTTAACGCAAGTGTGAAAGTACCCTTAGGCTACTTTTACACTAGTGTTAATATTTTACGGCATTGAGATCCATCATAGGGTCTCAATATCGGAAAAAAACGCTTCCGTTATGTCCCCATTCATTGTCAATGGGGACAAAATGTAACTGAACAGAACAGAATGCTCCAAAATGCTTTCCGTTCCGTTCTCATACCGGAGAGCAAACCGCAGCATGCTGCAGTTTGCTTTCCGTACTGGGATGCGGAGCACAAACTGACACAATCTGACACAATAGAAAATGGATCCATCCCCCTAAGACTTTCAATGGAGTTGATGACGGATCCGTCTTGGCAATGTTAAAGATAATACAACCGGATCCGTTCATAACCGATGCAGATGGTTGTATTATCAGTAACAGAAGCATTTTTGCTGAACCCTGCCGGATCCAGCAAAAACGCTAGTGTGAAAGTAGCCTTAGGCCCATTTCACACGGGCGAGAATTTCGGTGACGTCATCGCGCTCACCACGTGAAGAAGTCCGAGTTCGGGTCTGGGTACCACAGTCAGTTTTTTATCATGCGTGTGCAAAACGCATTGCACCGGCACGATAAAAACTGAACATCGGAACGCAATCACAGTCAAAACTGATTGCAATTGCGTACCTACTCACATGATTTTCCCTGATCGAAGACGCAACGCATCTGGACCTAATCCGGACACATTCGTCTGCAAGGGGCCTTAGTTATCAGCTTTTTTTTTCTTAAATCTTTATTTTCTCTTATCTTGACATTTTGGGGCTTTGGAACCAATTACTCAAGTTACAATATACAGTGGTTGCCCTGGAACAAATTAATAAATAACTTGAGGGACCACCAGAGGCGTAGCTAAAGGCTCATGGGCCCTGGTGCAAGAGTTCAGCTTGGGCCCCCTACATTGTGGCAAGGGACAGGGAAACACTTAGCCTTCGTGCCACCTAAGGCAAAAATTGAAACAGCACCCCCCCCCCCCCCCCCCCCCCCCACAATCCAAATTCTTGACCTAACCCCTTCCCTTCAGCCAGAGTTGTAACTTGACCTGCATGTACTTTCTATAATACCAGTGTCCTCTTATATGGCACAAGGGTCTTTGGGCCCCCTCAGACTCCTGGGCCCGGTAGCGACTGCTACCTCTGCACCCCCTATAGCTACGCCCCTGGGGACCACTGAAGTATGGGTTTCGGGAATCCACATCAGGTTACTCAAAACGTACACAATAGTGACAAACAAATATTTAAAAAGCTATTTTGGTGGTAAAAACAGATGGGGGGTGGTGGTGGAGAATATACAAATCTCCTCATAAATGACATACTTAGACACATTACAGTACATAGATAATCAGTGTCAAGTGTGTCCCAGGGTGACATGATCTTCACTTGATCCGGATAATATAATTAAAATGCCATACAATAACTACGTCAGATACTGTTTAAAAGAGATATCATTAGTAGCAAAGAAAACACATTTAAAAGCCTTTTCTGGCAATGTTTATTAGCTAATTGTCCATTCCATTGTTCTATTAGCGTATTTCCCCAGATTTCCCAGTTGCAGAAAAGAGAAGTTACTGCCGGAAGAAGCACAGATAAGTAGCTGTTTTTCAGTAGTTTCTATTCTAATAGTATAGATTTAATATAAATCTTACCCACAGATATATATATATATATATATATATATATATATATATATACACACACACACAGTACTCACAAAAGGTTAGAGATATTTGGCTTTTGGGTGCAATTTATGGAAAACATAAAAAGTTCACGCTACAGTGATATTATATCATGAAGGTAGGGCATTTAAGTAGAAGCATGCAATGGTGATTTCCTCATCTCAAACTATTTATTGAAACAACAGTGGTGGGTACACCCCCACAAAAGCATCAATTACAGCTCGACAACGACATCTCATACTGTTCACAAGTTGATTAATTGTCTGCTGATGCACGGCATCCCACTCTTCTTGATGGCGGCCCTCAGGTCATTAAGGTTCTGGGTAAAGAGTTACGAGCCTCTACATGTCAAATCAGCTGATCCCATAGGCTTCCAAGGGGATTCAAGTCTGGAGAAAGTTCAGGCCACTCCATTTGAGGTACCTCAGTCCTCAGCAGCCATTCCCTAATGATGCAACCTCGATGAGCTTGCGCATTGTCATCCATAAAGATGAAATTAGGCCTGTGTTGTTCATGCAGAGGCACAGTGACTGGATTAATGATATTATTCAAGTAGTATGGACTTGTCACTGTACTATTCATGAAGTGTAGGACAGTTCTGTATTGACAAGACACACCTGCCCACACTCTAACACCACCACCACCAAAGACATACAGTGGCTCATGTATAGCGCTCTCCTTGATGTCTTCAATGTCGTTGGCGGCCATCATTTCTGCTAAGTGTGAATTGACTTTCATCAGTGAACAGCACTGAGGCCCACTGGTCCCTCATCTAGCATAGATGCTCCTAGGCTGATGCAAGATGATGACGCCTGCGGTCAGGTACCATGATGTAAATGGTTTTGAGTGGTCTGACGTGACACTTGGGTACTTGGGTGCCTCTAACCTCCCTTAAATGTGCCTGGAGTTGTGCACATTTATCATCCGGTTCTACAGGGCATTGTTCACAATGAAGCCATTATAAGTGTGAGATGTGGCCAAAGGACGTCCACTTCTATGCCTTTCTGTGACTCTTCTCTCTGTATCTCTGTTGCAACCTGCTGATGACACTCTGTGACACTCTAAGCTCAGTGGCCAGATCCGTCTGATATCATCCTGCTTGAAGGCTCGCAATGGTGAGTTAATGTTGAACAACTGTTAGGTGTCGTCTTGGTCTCATAATGTCAAAATGTGAACAGCATGATGAGGAGGACTGTTTAAATACCAATTCTAATTGAACCAGGAAATTTATTGGGCAATTCATGAATCAGAAACCGGTTGTGAATTTTGCCGTTAAGCTCCTAGTTAGAGAACAGCAAGTTGTATAAAAAGCACTGAAACACTGAACAGTTGGATATGTGTATTCAAAAGTTTAGAGAAGGTCACGTTAAGTTCACCTGTAAAGGTTAGAGTGCATTTTAGGTTCATCCTGAAATTTCACCCACAAATCAACTATCCCTAACTTATTGTGAGTAGTGTGTATATATATATATATATATATATATATATACACACACACACTGTATATTCCCAATAGTATAGGTATTGGTATTGAATATAAATTGTAATTGCAAGAAGTAGCTAAGTAGCTACAAGGGGTCACCAAACCACCTAAAAGGGAAGATAGGTAATTTTACCAGAGTCAATATAAAAATGTAATCAACCTATTTTTCAGACGCTACATATAAAATATCAAGAGAATTAATTCTAATAACCAAAAGAAAGGTGATTTTCAGCATTTATAGTAATAAGGTAAAAAAGAATATGTAATCATTAGTGATGGATGAACATCATCCGGGACGGTTCGCCAACGCGATCGCGCCAACGTGATCAAATGTTTGCGAACCGCAAGTCTGTGGCGTGTCCCATTCACTTTAATGGCCGGCAAACCTGAAATTCGATAACACGTGGTCGTCACTGGTGTTGAATTCCTCCGAGGCCCCAACAATTATTCATTCACCGTACAGAAAAGAACAAGTACGTATGTGGCTGGAGGTAGATTACACGGTCATTGGATTTCAATTTCACTGCAGGCCAGTCGACTACAGGCACCAAAAAGTATGTATTCACCGTACAGAAAAGAACAATTGATAATGTGGCTAGAGGTACATTAGGCAGTCACAGTATAAAATTTTTACTCTTGGCCAGTTAGATTACAGGCCTAAAAAATTATGCATTCACCGTACATAAAAGATCAAGTGATTATGTGGCGGTATATTACATGATCAATAGCTATCAATTTTACTGAAGGCCAGTACAAATACAGGTCAAATACATATGTTTAAAATAACTAAAAATATTAAATTGGATTAAAAACATGGCTAACGAAATCCCCCCTCTTGAAAAAAAAAAAACTAATGATAATAGTTAAAACACGTGGTTATCACAGGTGTTGAATTCCTCCGAGGCCCAAAACATTAGGCATTCAACAGACAGAAAAGGCCTTTTATGCCTCATTATTTACAATAGACAGGGACCATTCTTTGTTCTTGGTGTTGTAGGATATGTGTGGGCAAACGTGGTCGTCACAGGTGTTGAATTCCTCCGAGATCCATGCCTCATTCATTTTTGGAAATGTGAGGTAGTCCACACTGTCGTGAGCTAGGCGAGTGCGCTTATCGGTCACGATTTCCCCCTGCTGCGCTGAACGTCCTTTCGGACAGGACACTGGATGAGGGGCAAGCCAAGAGTTCCATGGCAAATTGTGCCAGCTCTGGCCACAGGTCAAGCCTGCACACCCAGTAGTCCAGGGGTTCCTCACTTCTCATAGCGTCCACATTGGCTGTTGACCAGATATAGTCGGACACCTGTCGGTCTAGGCATTCCCTGAGGCTGGATCCAGAGGGCGGCTGTCGATGGGTTGCTTGTAAGAATGATCTCATATCTGAAGTGACCAACACATCTTCAAATCGCCCTCTTCTTGCATGTGCTGTTGGATTGGTACCCGCAACAGTTTCTCTGTGAGTGGAAATTCCTCTGCCAGTGCCCACAAAAGCAGAATGCAGCATTTCTCGAAACAAGGCCTGGTAGTGCTGCATTCTGACAGCCCTCTGTCATGCTGGTAACATGTCCACCACTAAGTACTTTGCCACCCAGTACTGGTCCTTGCCCTTTATGCTTTTTATATGGGGGTCCCTTTTCAAACACTTGAGCATGGAGGCCCCCATTTGCACTAAACTGGAAGCAGTGGAGTGGCTTAGCTCCTGCTCATCATCCAGGATAATGTCGTCCTTGATCTCCTCCCCCCAGCCATGGACAACACCAGGGATCCCCAAAAAGTTTAAAGCATGCTCTTCTAGCTCCTCCACCTCCTCCGCCCCGGCACAATCCTCCTCTGTCTCCTCTTCAGACTCCTGTTGACTTTTCTCAGATGGAGTAGCCCCCCCTGGGAATTCATCCAGCATTGCGACTTCCTCATCTTCCTGCTCCTCGACAGCTTGATCAATGACACAACGCAATGCATGCTCCAGAAAGAAAGCGTAAGGTACGATGTCACTGATGGCCCCCTGGCTGCGACTGGTGATCTTATGAAATGGCCGCAGAAGTCTGCATGCATCGCGGATGAGCAGCCACTGGTGCGGTGAAAAAAAAACAAGCTTCCCAGAACCTGTCCTGCTGCAGAGTTCATACAGGTAGTCGTTAACTGCACATTTCTGCTGGAGCAGCCTATCAAGCATATACAAGATGGAGTTCCAGCGAATGGGGCATACACAAATCAGATGTCTGACAGGCAGGTGGTGTCACCACTGAACGTCAGCAAGGCGAGCCATGGCTGTGTAAGATCTTTCCTGGCCTGCCGCAAGACGTCCTGGACCCCGGGTTATTTGGCAACAAATCACTGCACGACTAAGTTCAGGACATGTGCCATGCACGGCCCGTGTGTCATTTTGCTCTGTTTCAGCGCCCTCAGCAGATTGTTACACACCACTTTACCAACTGTCAAATTGAGCGGGGTTAGCCACTGATCAGCCTGTGACCGCAGAGTTGAAAGGAGTGCAGGACCTTTTTTTTTATTTGGTTCGATACGATTTTATTCGCTGCGAATCGCGTAAAAAAAAAAACGCTATTTCCTGGCTGCAGAGAGCCTTTAGAATGGTGTAGAACCTTGCAGTAAAACGCATAGGGAGTCTGCTGTGGTAGTGAAATAATACTGCGAGTCCGTATGACAGGCGTCGCTCTTAGAATCTCTGCACACTTCACTTATTTGGGCAGTTACGGGGCTGTACGACGGATCCGGAAAAAAAACGTTGATGTTGGCTTCAGGATTTCCGGATCAGTCTCTTTTCGCGCCAGCCAAGCCCTTCCTACTTCCTGGCGCAGGCACAGACGCAACTTCCGGATCCGTCGTTGCGTCGTAACAACTGAAGATGTTAGGACGGATCCGGAATAATACATTTTAATGGGCTATTATTCCGGATCCGTCGATGCGGCAAGTGTTCAGGATTTTTGACCGGAGCAAAAAGTGCAGCATGCTGCGGTATTTTCTCCGGCCAAAAAACGTTCCGGTCCTGAACTGAAGACATCCTGAACGGATTTCTCTCCATTCAGCCCTAAGATGAGAGATTAGTAAAGGAGAGGAGAGCATGTAGCTTCTGCTCTGTGCCCCTGGGCACATCCCAGTAGGGCGATATATACAGTATATCTAGAAGCCAGACCCAGAACTTATTGGATTCCTTGTTATAGAGCCACTAGCCATAAACGGATCGAATTACGGAAGCAACCTGTTCAAAGAATGGAGCAAATGAGTAATGCCTGCCGTTAGGGAGACCACCCTGTCAGTTGCCAAATTTTAGTTCAGAAGATCCAAGTACTGAAAGGCTGGGTTATCAAAGCAAGACCAGAATCAAGGAAGGTATCACTCTCTCACCTAAGTCAAGTTGAAACCTGTCTAAAACTGCCTCATCTAGCCTGTTGTCTGGAGTTGCAGCTCATCCTTATTCTGTGAACCAAGGCATTATTTGTGTGGATGCTAACTAACTCAAGGCAAAGTTCCGGTTTGTTCGAGAGCTGACTCTCTCCTTATTCGTACTTTCTCTCATTGCACTTTGCGATGCTGGTGTCACGAAACAGGAGGCCACAATGACAGAGTATGGAGGTGGTGGCAGCAGCAGCCTCAGGAGGAATCCACAGAGTGGCACAATAACAGTGTGGAGGTGGCAGCAGTAGCATCAGGAGACCACAGAGTGACAAGGTGACATAGTGTAGAGGTGACAGCAGCATCAAGAGACTCGGCCTCCAAGGCACCTGAACACCCAAATTCCATCTAGGGCACCTCAACTACCACCTGGCTGGCGATCCCTGCTCAACAGAGAGTGACCCGAGGATTTAGTGCTGTCCTTCCATTCACGGCACGCCGGCCCAGGGAGCGCTGCTAAATGTGAGTCAAACTGCTACTACCCCCATCGGCCCACTATAACTCACACATATTGCCCCTGCGGCCCGGGCGTTGCACATCTGCCTTCACTCAGTCAGCATTTAGTCAGTAATCCATCAGTATTGCTAAAGACAAAAAAAAAACAGGAGTGGATCCAAAACAGAGATGACACATGAATGGAATATTTGCATGTCTTCTGTGTTTTGTACCCACTCCTACTTTTGGCTACCAAATCACAAGCTAATTCTGAGGGGACCATACAGGCCTTACAGCTGCTACACCGACAGGATCCGTCGTGCGTCTCATTTTTCCTTCCTTTTAACAGATCAAAGGGTAAAAAAAATTATTCTAGCCAGGCTGAAAGGCAAAATAGTGGCCAGTCAAAGTGAGGAGGGTGGGAACAGCATGAGAAGTCCACAAAGTGGCCCTATGACATAGTGGCGAGGTGGAAGCAGCATGAGGAGACCACAGAGTGGCCGAATGACAGAGTGGAGGTGGCGGCAGCATCAAGAGGAGGCCACAGAGTGGCACAATGACATCGTAACGAGAGGGAGAGGAAAAATGTTGTTCACTGGTTGTATTTTTAAAGATTGAAAATAAAGACCAAAGCGACTTGAAAAGAATAATTTCATGCTGGATTCCCTTTTTGCTTATGTTGAAAACCGAGGTTGACCTGCACCTGTCCGCGCACGAAGGGGCGAAAAGAAAGGTGAGCTGAATTTACGTTTCTCACTAGTATTATTGACCACTTCCATACTCTGTCATTGTGCTACTCTGTGGCCTCCTCCTGATGCTGCCACCACCTACACTTTGTCATTGGGCCACTCTGTGGTGGAGGTGGTGGCAGCAGCAGCATCAGGAGGAATCCACAGAGTGGCACAATAACAGTGTGGAGGTGGCAGCAGCAGCATCAGGAGACCACAGAGTGTCAAGGTGACATAGTGTGGAGGTGGCAGCAGCAGCATCAGGAGGCCACAGAGTGGCAAGGTGACATAGTGTGGAGGTGACAGCAGCATCAGAAGACCACAGAGTGACCCGGTGACAGAGTGGGGAGGTGGCAACAGCATCAGGAGACTACAGAGTGGCAAGGTCACATAGTGTGGAGGTGGCAGCAGAATCAGGAGACCACAGAGTGGCAAGGTGACATAGTGTGGTGACAGCAGCATCAGGAGACCACAGAGTGGCAAGGTGACATAGTGTGGAGGTGGCAGCAGCATCAGGAGACCATAGAATGACCTGGTGACAGAGTGGGGAGGTGGCAGCAGCATCAGGAGGCCACAGAGTGGCACAATGACAGTGTGGAGGTGGCAGCAGCAGTATCAGGAGACCACAGTCGCAAGGTGCCATAGTGTGGAGGTGGCAGCAGCATCAGGGGACCACAGAGTGAACCGGTGACAGTGTGTGGAGGTGACAGCAGAATCAGGAGACCACACAGTGGCAAGGTGACATAGTGAAGAGGTGGCAGCAGCATCAGGAGACCATAGAGTGACCCGGTAACAGAGTGGGGAGGTGGGTGACAATACGAGTACCAGTGAAAGATGGTGGGTGAAAGAAGGAGCACTTGGCATCAGAATAGTAGCTGAGGTAGGTAGCAGAAGAAACCGGTCTCTTGTCAAAGTGTTGGTGTGGCACCATGGATGATCTAGTCTGATGCATCAGGCATTGGTGGGTGGAAATCATGGCTGATCCATGCCCGAATCATCTTGACAAAGGTCAGTCTCTCCACATTTTGGGTGGACAGGCGAGTTCTTCTTGGGGTAATTATGGCCCCTGCCGCACTAAAAACCGCTATGATGCCACACTTCTGGCCAGGCAGGACAGCTTTTCCAGGGCAAACTCTGCTAGTTGTGGCCACAAATCCAGTTCGGCTCTTGAATCATCAAGAAATCGTTTATGGCCTTTCTCTGTTCGTATAGTCGGTCCAACATATGGAGGGTGTAATTTCAACGGGTGGAAACATCGCATATCAGCCTATGTTGGGGGATGCCATTCTGCCGCTGCAGCTGAAGGAGGGTGTGCTTTGCGATGCACAAGTGCATGCAAACTTTTCTGGCCATTTTTAGGATGTCTTGCAGATGGGTGGAGACTTAAGGAACCCCCTGACAACCAGATTGAACACATGTGCCATGCAGGGCGCAGCCTGACACCATGTTCTTCCTGTTGTCGGTCACCATAGTTCTGATTTTCAGATGTCGCGGAGAAAGCCAGGATTCGATTTCTTGGTGAAGGACACGGAGACGTTACTCCCCTGCAACTCCATTCACCCAGGCAAACGAGGTGAACAGCGTGACACCACTGTGCCCTGCACATGTGGTATGCTGGAGGGGCACTGTGAATTGTCCCTGTAGTGGAGGCTGAGGAGACAGAGGCAGACATTGTCGCAGGACTAACGGCGTGACGTGGAGGCGGAAGCGGCGTCACCTGGCCAAGTTGCTGGTGTGGCTGTGCAGGAACCACATTCACCCAGTGGGCCGTAAAGGACATGTATTGTCCCAGACTGTAGTTACAGCAAACGGCAAATAGGCCCTTATTTTCTTTCCACTTATACACTCCACAAAAGGCTTTAGAACATACAACTGCACTGCTGAACGGCAAATATATTTTTCTTTTTTCCACTTATACACTCAACAAAAGGGCTTTAGAACATATAACTGCACCGCTGAACTGCCCCATTTGCCCATCACAACCAGGCCTCTGCAATTACCCCTGTTTTGAGACGTACCATGCAGTTGTTATAAATTTGATTTATTACCAAAATGGGTGGGTGGGAGGGGGGTTTTCAGGAAGTCAATTTATTCTCATTTTCTTTTAGCTTGTGGGCTTTCCAGGGAGGTAGTGATCCTTTTGGGGTGGGTTGTGGAGCAAATTTTTTTTTTTCAGACATTGGAACAAATTTTACCTTTTCTGATTTGTTTGGTTAATTTTCCTAATTTCATTTTTTTATGACTTATGTCTTGCCACACAAAGCTGTTAATTTCATTCACATTACTGTATCATGATATTGGCATGATTTTTTTTATTTGGAGGATCTCTAATGATTGAGTTGTTCCTCACCAGTACACTAAGGGCTTGTACACTAAGGGATGTCTAGAAATCCTGATTTGAGAATTAGTGATCTATTACTGTTCCTACAGCCGGTACTGGACACTGTCCTTTTATATATTCTGTAGGTGACTGGTTGATTGTGTGCATAGCAGATTCTACCTTGCCGGGCAGGGGCCTGTTATGGTGCACTGCGTCACTTAGCACGTTCGTCTCTCATGTAGGGATGGATGGGGCTAAAGAGAAGTTGTACGACCAATCACTGTGCTTGAGTGCCAGCTTGTCATTATAGCCCTATCGGTGTTCTTGTATCTTGTGAACAAACTGGAATTTGCAACATAGATGGAGACATTTTGTTCTGTTTTCTTGGACCATTTTCAGTTTATTTTCCTTTATGTTTGGGCCCTGCCGTTTGTCAAGAAATGAGATTAGGACCACAATGGGGGTATCTGAAGACAGGAGAAATTGGGTGATACATTTTGGGGTGTACTTCTTCCTTTTCATGTGCTCTGTAGAAAAAAAATCTGTCTTTAATTTGACACTTTTTTTTCCCCGTCTGCTTAGCATTACTTTCTACAAAAAACTAGGGGGTCTAAAAGCTCAAGCCCTAGATGAATACCTTAGCGGGTCTAGTTTTCAAAATGGGGTAAATTATGGGGGTTTTCTATTGTTTTGGCAGCTCAACGCTATTACAAATGTGCAATGGAGCCTAAAACATTTTCAAGCAAATTTTGTGTTCTGAAATCCACTGGGTGCTCCTTTATGTTAGAGCCCTGCCGTCTGTCAAGCTATAAGAGGTATAACAGGCTCACCAACACTTGTCTAAGCACCAAATAAATCACAGAAATCTGAAATCAGTCCTGATTACACCTTAAAACCTGAAACAGGCTGTCCTTATGAACGCTCAAAAATATTTAGGCTGCAATCGGACATACCGTCAGTTCTTGATGCAGTTTGAACCAAATACAGTGGTTACAAAATTCAGAAGTACCAATCCTTTATACTGTACATTTATTTATTTTTGGATCTACTCCTAGCTTCTCAGCTTTTTTTTTTGCCCTAAAGGCAGTTTTTGTGGTTTTGAGCCAAAGCCAGAAGTAGATCCAGCCGGGTGTGTTGCTAATCATGTTTTTCTTTCCTCTTTGTGCTGTTTTATTGTCGGTTGGCGCTGTCTCCGAGTCAGGCTTCCTCCTTCAAGTAAAGCTAAGCCCGCCCCATACCCCTCCTCTCTACAATTAGATGGACACGCTGCCATGATCGCGCTCTTCTAGAGCATGCGTTGTATGCTGCCTGTTACAGCGCGATCCTCACTCACCCGCCTGCATTTTGCTGACTGCGGATGCGCCGGACAGTTCAATCACGCTGTAACAGGTAGCGTACCGCGCATCCGCTAGAAGAGAGCGATCTTGGCAGCGTGTCCATCTAATTGTAGAGAGGAGGGGTAAGGGGCAGGCTTAGCTTTACCTGAAGCAAGGAGGCCGCTGCCCACTTGACTTCAAGCCTGACTCTGAGACCGCGCCAACCGACATTAAAACAGTGTTTTTTACAAGTATGAAGAAACACAAAGAGGAAAGAAAATTAGCAACTCACTGATTAGCAACTCACTGGGGGATACTGTAAGGCACTGGCGTATCTATCACGAGGCAAACAAGGTATTTGCCTAGGGCAGCACTTGCCAATGGGGCGGCAAAATGCCTCGTTTGCCTCTTGTCCTATCCGTCTTATACGCCGGTATACTCAGATCTGATGGTATATTCTAACCCCCAGGCATTCCCATGGTGACGGGGAACCTTGCCTGGGGGTTAGAATATACTATTGGATCTGAGTTTTCACGATTTCAATGAGATCGTGAAAACTTGAATCCGATGGGATATTCTAATCCCCAGGCGTTCCCATGGTGACAGGGACGCTTGCCTGGGGGTTAGAATATACAGGGCCACGCCGCTCACAGGAGAACATTTATAAACTGTAATCAGTAACTAACTTTAATCATTGCTGATCTCTTTACTTGGATACCTTACTCTTCGCTCCGGTAACAGCAGGCAGTGCGGGCGGCACTCACTCACTGACGTCACGCGCCTGCTCCTCCCACTAGGCGGCGCAGGCGCGTGACGTCAGCGAGTGAGCGCCGCCCGCCCGCACTGCCTGCTGTTACCGGAGCTAAGAGTAAGGTATCCAAGTAAAGAGATCAGCGCAAGTCCTTTAAGCAGAATTGATGTACTTGTATAGGGGGAATATGTAGCAGAATTCCAACATTAGGCTTGTTTCACACAGCTGTAGTATGGCCAAATCTTTTGCTTTCGTATTATGACCAAAGCACCAGAACCTCCACCCTCCCCAGCTTTACTGAACCAAAGTCTGATCAATACAGAGTGGTATGATGAACTAATCATGGTTAAGCACGACTGTAAAGGTTGATGGGAAGTCTCATGCATTGCAAATCATAGACATCTCTTTCGCATAGGCATTAATACTGAAGCTACAATAATAAACTGAAGATCAGCCCACCTGCTATTTCAACCTGAGAGTGAAATGATCCAAAGGAATCCAGTATTGATGCACAAAAGGACAGATGACCAGGCTGGTTCATAGATCACAGCTATGAATAAGAACACATACAAGGTTTTGCACACGAATGCACCGTTTGTAACAAAGCCTTTACCCCTTAAGAATCGGGCCCATTTTTGTCTCCCTACATTCGAAGAGCCATAAAGTTTTTGGTTTTTTTTTTTCATTTTCCCTTCACATAGCCATATGAGGGCTTATTTTTTGAAGGACACATTATTTAATGGCACCATTTAATTTGCTGTATCCAGTATTCTAGAACGTTTGTATAGTTTTATTTTGGTTTTACTACTTTGGGAAAATACAAATTTTCTTTGCACAGCCATAACATGTTTATATTTCCATCTACAGAGCTGTATGAGGGCTTGTTTTTTATGGGGTGTACCGTAGTCTTTATTGGTACCATTGTGGGGTATGGATGACTTTTTTATTCAATATTTTTGTGGGGACAAAGACCAAAAAAGGGCAAATTGTGGATTTTCTTTTCGGTTATGTTGTTTGCCATTTTTATATTTAAGGCAAATGTTTATTTTTTGTTTATATTTTTATGTAAAATTGGGAAAGGAGGGTGGTTACAATTTTTGTTTTGTTTTTAACTTTTACACAATAACATTTAGTCCCCTTAGGGGACTTGAACATGTGTCCCATAGACCGCAATAGAATACTACTGAGTTTTATGGGATTCTGAGACACTGCCTGCTGAACTATGTCTCATGCATGGATTTACAGGCAGTTAACCATGATAGGCCTGGAAATGTTCAGGCTTTCATGGTAACCAATTGAAGTCCCACAGAGAAAGCAATCAACCCCATAGATGCCGCGACTTCTATTGACTGTGGCATCTCAGGGGTTAAATGATCAGGTTCAGTAAGCCCGGTCATTGTGCCGGGTGCCTGAAATTCAACATGCAAAACTCGTCCCTTCCTTTATCTGACATCTGCCCTTGGGGAAAAGTCAGGACACCCCCATACACATTAGTTGGATGATAAGTGATGATAAAAAGAGAGTCAATGACAAAAACAGAGTAAAAAACAGACAGCGATTTAATGTTATCCCCGTTATTGTGCATGTGTTTTTAATTATTCAAAACATCAGTAAAATGTTAAATCCTCTGTTCACACAACATGTACAATGCAATGTGTCTCCAGATACATCATAAATTGTCTGTCAGATAAGAACTTAAATTACATATACAGAGAAAATTAAAAGTCAAAATGAAGGCTTAAATTTCACAAACGTAAGGCATACATGGTAGAGGCAGCCATTTTGCAGACTGCAGAGAAGCAAGAACAGATGGCACCACTGTGCCCATTCATCTTAGCGATATCACTGAGGCACATTCAGGGGAACAGAGATTTTAGGAACATTCAGTACACACAGGGATGCAGGATATGTGCAGGTATCCAGTGTGCCATGCATCACCAGGGATGCACAGATTGTTCATGTTAATACTGCTTTCGGAATTGCACTAAGACTTCAATTATTCAGTGTTTCAATGGGTCAGATTGTAAACTGCTTCTACTATTAGATAGATTTGACTGAGCACTTCTGTAAATGGTGAGCCAGAGGAGCACAGTCATCTACAGTATTAACTGGCATCCAACGGGGCAGCTGTAATCTGTAGTCTATGCATAGATGACGTGCTCCACTTCTCACTGAGAACCAGCCATACGTGTGAGTGGATGGGTTAACATCTATTGCTGATGCCCTAATTTAAAGGGTAAGTCCATCTAAACGTGTTAGTGGATGCTTGGGCCGGTTATGTTTTAAAGGGGTTGTTTACCCTAAGGAGCCTTTTGGGTAGACCACACCCCACTGCCAGACCTGTGGATGGAAGCATACTTACCGGCTCCCCATTGCTAAGCTGTCTCCTTCAGTACCGCACCACTGCTCTCCGCATATCAACATCCATTTTGACGTGGGTGATGTGGCACCTGCAGCCAATGAATGGTCCCAGCGGCGATATGTCCCCCATGTATTCCATGATGCATGGGGCACACGTCAGCGGTCATATGACCCACGTCAACTAGATGTTGACATGTGGCTACTGAACCAAGGAGGCAAAAGGACCCGGAACCCAGTGGCGAGGAGCAGGTAAGTATGCTTCTCCCTGCAGGTCCGGCGACGTGTGCCAGTGTACGCCCAACCTCTTTTAAGGCCGATTTCATGTCAGTTATTCTTAAAGTGTCCTGCAATTTGGGAACTCTTCCCAGATATCACATTGGGCATGAAGAGATGCTACTTGACGACTACAGAGCACTGTCCAGGGTCCCATTCTACTTACTAGGACCTGTGTTCCCAAGATCGTGCTTTGCTGTCAGTGAATGAAAGAATTGCTGTCTACATCCAGATTCTGAAAACTACACAGATCTAGTCCTGCTCAGAGGAAGGAGGTGGAAAAAACGGTTTGTAGTCTGGACAACCTCTTGAGAACTAAAAAGTCTAGATTACAGATATGTTTTAACTAAACTGATACACTGAAGCAAACTCTCAGAACGGCACAGAGGATGTATTTAGTTCACAGAGGATCATCTAAACTGGATACAATTAGATTTATCTCTCAGCTGTGATCATCAGGAACACTGTAATGGCCCATGCACATGTTCAGGATTCATGGGGGGAGAATCTGCACTGAAATCCGCAGGTGTTCGCATGCAAATCCGTGCGGTCATCCGCATCAATTGGTGCGGATTTTCTGCATGCAGATTTTACTAAGTGAATGGAGAAAATCCGGTCAGGAAAAATAAAATAAATTGACATGCTGCAGATTTTAAAATACCGCACCGCAGGTAAAAATCTGCACGGAAAAAAATCTGCATTGTGTGCATTGAGAATTTCAAATTCTCATAGAATACAATGTACATGGCCTACAGTGTAGATGCAATCCCGATCGTGTGCATTTAGCCTAAAGTTCTCAGCATCTGTATGGAAACAAGAGGGTTTTGGTTCACGGACAGCAAACAGATCTTGAAAATGGCAAACAGCTGACGCACACATATATAACTTCTCTTTATTCCATTTTAAAGAGGTTCTGCCACATCAAACACTTACCCTCTATCCACAATGTAGAGGATAGAGTCTGATTTACAGGGGGTCCGATTCATGAGGTCTCCACCAATCATAAGGGGGATAGGGATATGTTTTTTTGTGTGAACACCCTTTTAAATGTGTTGTCCCATCTGGAAATTTATGGCGTATTGATAGGATATGCCACAAATGTCCGATAGGTGCGGGTCACCCCTCTGGGACCGGCTCCTATCTTACGAACAAAGCTCTGAAGTGAATGGAGAGCCCGCTGCACATGTACGGCGTCCTCTCCATTCACTGCTATGGACTTCTAAGATAGTTGAGCGATGTCATGATATTTTTGGAAGTCTCTGAGCAGTAGAGGGGTGGCCGTACATGCTCGGCATCCAGTCCATTCACTGCTATGGGACTTCTTAAAATAGAACTAGCAAGTCCAGATATTTTCAGGAGCCTTATGGCAGTGAATGGGGAGGATGCCAGGCACACGCTGTGGGCTCTCCATTCACGAGATTGAGGTGAGACCTGTATGCTATTGTATATTTATGGCTTATCCTATGGATAGGCCATCCATTTCTGGCAGATTTCAGAGACAAAGCCAGGAATGGATCAAAAAAATAAAAAAAAAGTATAAAGACTGACACTTCTCTTGTTTGTATCCACGCTTGTGTTTGACTCAAGAACCTGCCTTAGTGACCAATCAGGAGGCCATGTGGCCTCTGAAAACTGCATGGACAGGGAAGCAGGTTTTCAAACTGGTTGTTAAAAACTGATTGCTGAATGTTGAATGGCTGTGCAGTTTTTCAGGTTTACCAATTCAAGAACTGTGCCAGCTTGCATGTTGGTGCGTTTTCCAGACGTACCATGGTGGCCATGTGGGACTATACTGTAAGTGTGCAATGCGCGCTGTGGTTTCTGCATCCACACCCGACCAGGGCACATACACAGGTAGTGAATGTACGACAGCAGTCAGGACCCGAATTACTTGGTTTCCCCATATAATTGCAGAAAGGTTAGAAAAGTTATATTAACTTTAATAAAGTAAAAAGGAAGAGGATTCAAGAAACTTCATCTAAACAGAGCAATAATTAATGACATGTAAGTGATGGAAAGAAGAATCTTTATAATACATATTTGCTTTACAAGCTGTTCACTATAGTCCTGTACAAAATGAAAGACTTTGTGTCTCCTTTTAGTGGTTCAGGAGTCAATGCTGCGGTCTGTACTTTACACAATGGCTTATCCAGGTCCAGATGGCTGCTCGTCATAAGCAGAGGAAGTCTACAGAAGGGTAACAGGCAAAACGACTCCTGGGTCATTATATCCAGTTCACAACAACTTCCTTGGTTTAAAAAAAAACCTCCAACATATATAAAAATATTAATACTATACAGTAGGTATTTATGTGGATGACATTCCAGGTCCAGAGCTTTTTTTTACGTCAAATTCGTTACTGTTTTGTGTTCAATAAGGTCCCTAAGAAACATCTGCTCCGCTGATACATTGTGGTATTCATTCTGCCAAAGGAAAAGAAAAGAAAATAGAAGTAAGGCATTTATATGAAACCTCAAAAATCAACCCATATTAAAAGGGTCCTCCAGGACCAACAGCTTAAAAATCTATACATCGACATGGGATTGGTGAGGGGTTAAACACCCAGCACACCCAACAATCGGCGTTCAATTTAATGAGCTTAGAAGCAACATGAAGATCAGGCCTTGACAAAACCCAGTTACTATGAATGCTGCATTCAGCTGCTGGCTTTCTCTACTTGGTTCCAAATCCATGAAGCTGAAGGCAGTCACTTGCAGCATTATCGGGGGGTTATTTAAAATTTGCCCACCTACTAAGGATTGAAGTAAAATAACAAAGAAGGCTATTATTCACCAGTATAATCCTCTGCTGCTTTTTTCCAGGGCTGTGATCCAGTCCACCCCACAGGCCCTTCTTTACATAGTTGCAATGGTGATGCGCCCGTATACCCCACGTGACCGCTGCCAATAATCAATGGCCTCAGCAGTCTCATGCTGTATAGTGATGAGGCCTGTGATCAGTGGGAAGAAACAGCAGCGGGGGATCAAACTGGTCAGTAAAAACTCTTAACACATAATGCCTTACATGTACAGCATTAGTGTGCAAGGAGGTATGGAGCGACCTCACACACCGAGCTTGCTCCAAACACGGGTAGACTGGGAATTTAAAGTAGCCCTGAAAAAAAAAAACTAAAAACGGACCCATGTTGTAGGTGGGTTCAAATTTACAGAGGGCGGGGCAACATAAGTAGGCAAGACCAGCAGAAGTACACAGGGCCTGCAATACTGTAGTGCAGCACAAAATACAGATACCACAGTGCAGCATAAAATAAGGCCGCCCTGCCCACAGTATTCAACTGTATCATCGTTCCGAAGATGGTGATACAGTTGACGTCAGGAGGACACCTGCAGCCGTTGGCTGGGTGCAGTCACGACTTAAATTTACTTTAGGGCTCATTCACACGACCGTATGAATGGTTCCACATCCGTTCTGCATCTGGCAGTATCTGTTGTTCTGTTCCGCGGCCCCACAGAAAATATAGAGCAGGTCCTATTTTTGTTCGCAACCGTGGACAAGAATAGGCATTTCTATAATGGGCCGCCCGTTCCGGCATCCATGTTTTGAGGATCCGCAATTTGCGGACCACAAAACGCCAGGAGCGGTCGCCTGAATGCGCCCTTACTCAAAGATAGAATAAGGAGATTCCCTAGCAGCCAAAAGCTGTTGTGAAAGGTAACCACTATATGACGCAAAAACTGTTCTAAGAAATCACAGCAACCAATCAGATTTCAATTTCAAGCGTTGGGAACCTGCGGCACTCCAGTTGCTTGTAAACTACTAGTCCCATTAGCTTTTCACGTGAGTTCTGAGAACAGAGTGTGCATGCTGGGAGTTGTAGTTTCACAACAGGAGGCCTGAATCTTGCTTTGAAGAAAAAAATAAAATAAAAAAAACTAAAGAAAACTGAGCTGGAATGTGATTGGCTGCCACTATAACATTTCCTCTACTTCACACATTTGATGGCTGCTGTAATTCCTTTACCTGAGCCATTACAGACATGGTTTCATTTCCATAATAGTGAAGAGAACTATTCAGTGAAGTCAGGTTGTATTTGAATCCTGCAATATGGACTTCGTTGCATATATGCAGCGCCAGCGTGATCGCAATGATGCCAGTTGTTGGGTGCTTTGGCTTCTGGAAAACAAAAGGGCAACAAACAGTCTTCCACCTGCAACGCATATCCAAGCACTACCAGTAGATGGCAGCATTAACAAGCCTTTCACATTTGTAGATACTTACATTCCCATCTGGACACCTACCTACGGCATGTCATAAATGTCCAGATGGGAATGACCATTATCGCCTTTACAAGTTTAATGTCACATTTCTAGAAATATAACGCGTAGCAGAAAAAGACGCTGACGTGTTTCAAACAAAACAAAAAAAGTATCAGACTTATATATTTTAAAAAACATCTCTTTTAGTTTTCCGGTATTGAGATCAGTCATAGGGGCTCAATACCGGGGAAAAAAAATAACTTCTGTTTTGTCCCCATTCATTGTCAATGGGGACAAAACTGAACTAAACAGAACGGAATGCTCCAAAATCCATTCTGTTCCGTTTAGTTGCATTCCCAGACCGGAGAGCAAACCGCAACATGTTGTGCTTTCCGTCCTGGGATGCGGAGCAAGACGGATCTGGCATGACGCTCAATGCAAGTCAATGGGGACGGATATGTTTTCTCTGAAACAATAGAAAACGGATCCGTTCTCCATTGACTTTCAATAGAGTTCATGACGGATCAGTCTTTGCTATGTTAAAGATAATACAACCGGATCCGTTGTGTTATCAGTAACGGAAACCTTTTTGCTGAACCCTCCCGGATCCAGCAAAAACACTAGTGAGAAAGTAGCCTTATTGCTCCAAGGGTTCCGCTTGCCGACTACAACACGTTACCTCCCCCATGACTGAAACTAGACCGGTTTACCAGCTGCTATTTACATTAGAGCATAGGACAGTTGCAAACAATAAATGAAAGACCTGTGATAAAGTGCAAACACCCTGGTCAGGAATTAGGCATCCTGGATTTTAAACCTTGATACCAGGTGACCTAAGGGTACAAATATGTATCTCAACATCATGTGATTTGCACTTTATCACATTTTTCATGTATTGTTTGCAACTGTGAAATGCCGTAATGTAAACAGTGCCTATTAAAACCGGTCTAGTTTTGGTCATGTGGGGGGTTAGAACATGAAGAGATGACCTTTTAAATGTGCAATACTCTTTTTTTGTTTGAAACAGGTGACTTTTGTTACATGTCATGTTCTTAGAAATGTGACAATAATCTATGTTTTACCAGAATGTTTAGAGGGACAATTGTCCATTTTCAATAACTAGGGTTTGCACCTTCCTGCACCGCGATATGTTTCATAGTGTGCATACCATGCGGTGAGCGGACCTCAATTTCTGTTTTTATAAAACCACATGCATAGAAACATAGAATGTGTCGGCAGATAAGAACCATTTGGCCCATCTAGTCTGCCCAATATACTGAATACTATGGATAGTCCATGGCCCTATCTTATATGAAGGATGGCCTTATGCCTATCCCATGCATGTCCTCTTGTAGCAGTTTTTCTTCTTTTAAATATTCTCTCCTCTTTTACCTTGTTGATTCCCTTTATGTATTTAAAAGTTTCTATCATATCCCCTCTGTCTCGTCTTTCTTGCAGATTTTAGCTTCAATGTCTGAATCCATCCAAAATCATTTGTAAAGAGGATCTATCAGTCTCCTAACATGTCTGATTAAGTGAATAGTTGTGTCCCCATCAAATAACAATGCAGAAGGGTCTTTTCTTAGAATTGTACATTGTGATGTTCCATTCCTGTCATTCCATCCAGTTGTCAATTAATTCAAACATTACCAGGGGGAATAACAGTGGAACAGCACAATGTAGAGCTCTAATCCCACAAAGTGACCCAGCACTAATGGACTAGAAGAACTGACTCTTCTATGGAGCAGGTACAGCCCTTTTTGATTTTGTTGTTACAGAGGAATTTAAGGCCACATAAAAAATGGTAGAAGTGTACGCACTAAGGCCACACACACACGGCAGAAGTGTACGCACTAAGGCCACACACACGGCAGAAGTGTACGCACTAAGGCCACACGCGGCAGAAGTGTACGCACTAAGGCCACACCCGCGGCAGAAGTGTACGCACTAAGGCCACACCCGCGGCAGAAGTGTACGCACTAAGGCCACACACACGGCAGAAGTGTACGCACTAAGGCCACACGCGGCAGAAGTGTACGCACTAAGGCCACACGCGGCAGAAGTGTACGCACTAAGGCCACACACACGGCAGAAGTGTACGCACTAAGGCCACACACACTGCAGAAGTGTACGCACTAAGGCCACACGCGGCAGAAGTGTACGCACTAAGGCCACACGCGGCAGAAGTGTACGCACTAAGGCCACACGCGGCAGAAGTGTACGCACTAAGGCCACACACACGGCAGAAGTGTACGCACTAAGGCCACACACGGCAGAAGTGTACGCACTAAGGCCACACGCGGCAGAAGTGTACGCACTAAGGCCACACGCGCGGCAGAAGTGTACGCACTAAGGCCACACGCGCGGCAGAAGTGTACGCACTAAGGCCACACGCGCGGCAGAAGTGTACGCACTAAGGCCACACGCGCGGCAGAAGTGTACGCACTAAGGCCACACGCGCGGCAGAAGTGTACGCACTAAGGCCACACGCGCGGCAGAAGTGTACGCACTAAGGCCACACGCGCGGCAGAAGTGTACGCACTAAGGCCACACGCGCGGCAGAAGTGTACGCACTAAGGCCACACGCGCGGCAGAAGTGTACGCACTAAGGCCACACGCGCGGCAGAAGTGTACGCACTAAGGCCACACGCGCGGCAGAAGTGTACGCACTAAGGCCACACGCGCGGCAGAAGTGTACGCACTAAGGCCACACGCGCGGCAGAAGTGTACGCACTAAGGCCACACGCGCGGCAGAAGTGTACGCACTAAGGCCACACGCGCGGCAGAAGTGTACGCACTAAGGCCACACGCGCGGCAGAAGTGTACGCACTAAGGCCACACGCGCGGCAGAAGTGTACGCACTAAGGCCACACGCGCGGCAGAAGTGTACGCACTAAGGCCACACCCGCGGCAGAAGTGTACGCACTAAGGCCACACCCGCGGCAGAAGTGTACGCACTAAGGCCACACCCGCGGCAGAAGTGTACGCACTAAGGCCACACCCGCGGCAGAAGTGTACGCACTAAGGCCACACCCGCGGCAGAAGTGTACGCACTAAGGCCACACCCGCGGCAGAAGTGTACGCACTAAGGCCACACCCGCGGCAGAAGTGTACGCACTAAGGCCACACCCGCGGCAGAAGTGTACGCACTAAGGCCACACGCGGCAGAAGTGTACGCACTAAGGCCACACGCGGCAGAAGTGTACGCACTAAGGCCACACGCGGCAGAAGTGTACGCACTAAGGCCACACGCGGCAGAAGTGTACGCACTAAGGCCACACGCGGCAGAAGTGTACGCACTAAGGCCACACGCGGCAGAAGTGTACGCACTAAGGCCACACGCGGCAGAAGTGTACGCACTAAGGCCACACACGGCAGAAGTGTACGCACTAAGGCCACACACGGAAGAAGTGTACGCACTAAGGCCACACACGGAAGAAGTGTACGCACTAAGGCCACACACGGCAGAAGTGTATGCACTAATGTCTAGAACCAAATGGTAAAACGCTCTGTGCATCCTCATGATGCTTTGTCTGATGCTGTATTATAGCAGCTCAATATAGTCCAAAATAACTCTGCAATACAGCATAAAATAGAGTGGCCACAATTTTCTTTTGTAGGATTCATACGGAATCTGACAGAGAAGCCACCATATACCTTGGTATGAAACTGAAGGCATACAGAAGTTCAGCAGACACCTAGAGGCCCATACAACTCTGAGGTTCCATCGAGCTGTAATACACAAATGTGCACAGACCAACACCTGTCTTATTCTGGCCTTGAACTGCTGTTAGCCAATTAACACCTCAAAAACACCCCAGTCATATGTATGGTTATTTGGAAAAACATTTTCATGGATGCAAGAAAACCTGAGTCTTTGTTTTTTTCCTACGTCACGAGGTCAATTAATTTGGTTTCTTCCACCAAGATTGGACAACTAATGATGACCGACAAGTCCAAGTATTTTAAAGGGGTTTTCAAGGATTTGTATGTCTGATCGGTTGGGTCTGTTAGAAGAGGCCACTGGGTTCTGGCAAGTGCTGCGGCCTCTTCCTAGGCCAGTGATGTCACTCTTATTGGTCACATGGCCTAGGCACAGCTCGATCCCATTCAATGACCATGCACATCAACTACGCAATGCACGGCGCTGTGCTTGCTCTGCTGTGAGGAGGCCACGGCAATCACTGGAGCACCACAGCCTCTTTAAACAGCTGATCGTCGGCTATCCTGAGGACAGGTCTTCAATATAGGAGGTCCTGGAAAACTGGTGAAAGCTGGGAAAAACATCAGGAAAAAAGTGGTAATACAAGATAAACTTACTTCTGTCTTGGGAAAATTTGTTGGGAAATTTAACAGATTTTGAGATACTTGTTTAATTATGAAAGGGTTGAGGACTCTCAGCTGATGAGGCTGGTAGATTAACTTCATGGCAGGTTTTCTCCAAAAACCGTAAGTGCTCTATAATGAGAAAGCATAATCCGTAAAAACACATGACAGCGGGAAGAACGCTATGACTAAAGGTTTATTCCCAGTAGGCAGAAAATATGCAATTATAGTACATGTTATCACCTCTCCTCACATGTCTGCTTTAGCAAAAGCTTGCATTCCCTATGAAACAACAAGGGTTTGTGCTATTCCTCTCTTACTCCTCCTCAAAGTGTATGAATATATTCACAACTGGCTGTTACTATTTCCCTTAAAGGGGTTATCCAGGAAAATATATTTATGACTTATTCTCAGGACGGGTCATCAGTATCAGATCTGCGGGGATGCGACACCTGGGACCCCCGCCGATCAGCTGTTAGAAGAGGCCTTGAGCACCTAGGCCAGTGACATCACTGTACATCGGTGACATGCCTAGTTGCAGCTCAACCCTATTCAAGTCAATGGGGCCGAGATGCCATACCAAGCACAGCCACTATACAATGTACGGCGCTGTCCTAGGAAAGCTGTCGGGAACCTGCATCACTTACCAGAGCTCCGATGAGTGCAGCAGCTCCCTGAAAAAGCTGATTGCTGGGGGTGGCAGGACTTGGACCCCCACCAATGTGATAATGATGACCTATCCTGAAGATAAGTCATCATTATCTTTTCCAGAAAAACCTCTTTAATAGGGTGCGTCATCCCTGACTGTACAACTGTCAGGGATGAGTGTCAATGGGCAAGTCCCTCTGATGAGGATAACAACACCCAGCTGTGAATTTATTCAGATTTCCTGGGGGAATAACAAAGGAATGGCACAACACACATGTTTTAGGAAAAGAAGCTTCAGCCTTAGTATTTCATGAAAAATGAAAGCCTTTACTAGAACAGACATGTTGGGAAAACCATCAGGTCTTTACTGATTACATTGTTTTGACTTGCATGTGAATAATACCTACAAATGTGGCAATTCACTCCCATATCCCAGTGCCAATTATGAGACAACAGTGCCTGCCACAGTGCCACTCCTCCTCCCTGACCTGGCAGAACTCCTCATGATCTTTCAAATATAGAGGTCTTAAAGTAAAAGACAAAATTAATAGCATAACGCACAAATAAGTTCTGCAGTAGTTAAAGGTAGTATCTTAAAAGGGGTTGTCTCACTTCAGTAAGTGGCCTTTATCATGTAGAGAAAGTTAATACAAGCCACTTACTAATGTATTGTTATTACCCATATTGCTTCCTTTGCTGGCTGGATTCATTTTTCCATCACATTATACACTGCTGGTTTTCATAGTTACAGACCATCGGTGGCCGTGCTTGCTTAATATAGAAAAAAGAACTAGCCTATGTGCGCTCCCATGACCCTGGCCACTAGAGAGGTTGACGCTTTTCCCTATAGTGTGCAAGAACGACCACCACTGATGGATTGCAGGGTGGTCTGTAACCATGGAAACAAGCAGTGTATAATGTGATGGAAAAATGAATCCAGCCAGCAAAGGAAGCAATATGGACAATAACAATACATTAGTAATTGGCTTGTATTAACTTTTTCTACATGATCAAGGCCACTTACAGAAGTGAGACAACCCCTTTAATATACACCGTCTAAACTGCTGCAGAACCTCATACTTTGCCCCGTAGCAACCACTTCTGGAGGAGAGAGGAGGCCGTGATGGACAGGACGCTCCCCGACCAATGGCTTGGGGCCTAATGTTTCCTCCGTTATGGACAAGGAATACATTCCACACCGATACCAGAAAACCAGCAGGATGTAACCCAGGATATTACATAATTACATTCCTGTGTATTCATCAGGTGCGGGTGACTTTTGGATTTGGAAGTCATGCATAACTTACTGAAACTTAAAGATTTATTCAGTGTGCTCACCTTTTACATACAGTAGATAAATACACGGGGTGTACGGTATTAGCAAACTAAACTCTAGTCACCTAATGAGATGAAGGGAAAAGCGGGTTTTCTGACACGTCCCACACTCAGTATGTTCAGGAACACAGTATGAAAATATGGCTTCATATTTACAACTAGGCTCCCCGCTAAAAGGGGTTTTCATCTTTTATTAACTGATGGCCTATTCTTAGGATCGGTGACCGCTAGCTGATCGGTGGGGAATCCGACACTCTGTACCCGCACCCCCATCGGTACAGGGGGACAGGATATCAGTGACTGACCGCTATCGCTCTATGCACACAATGCTATCACTGATAACACCTCCCTTCTGTACCGACAGCTTTACAGAAAGCGGAAAAAAGCTAAGATATACGGTAAATGTAAAAATGACAGGTTTTACTGAATCTTTCATCAATCTGCTCAGCTCCTCCTGCTCTATAACACGCTGCTGTCAGATTGCATTGCTTTTTTTTGGTGACCGGTTCTTGACATGCCTTTTTAGTAACTACTTGCATTCACCATGTAATAATTCTGGAGCATCTGTTCATTCCTGCTAGAAGTTTATATGAATTGCCAGCAGTATGCGATACAGGTCCATCTGGGCGTTACTAGTTGGGGTTGTGTCCCTGCACAGTCGGACACTACCCCATTAGTGCTGCCAGCGCCAGAGTGTGCAAAAACACACCTGTGCAAGAACTGGTGATCCAGAATTGCTATTGGATGGGGAATGCAAGTAGTTACAAAAACAGAATTGTCAGGAGAGGTGACAGGTCCTCTTTGATTCTCACAAGAATAGTTTTTTAAATTATTATTTACATTTATACTGTTGAGCTTTTATTTGCTGTTCACATCTCCTCAGGCATCGGGGCTTGGATGAAACGGCTACATTTCCATACACCTAGGTAGGTGCTCTGACTGCCTGTTCCAGATATATTTTTATAGATCCTAAAAGGTTACTGTAAAAAATACTGTAAAGGTATTCAATTTACAGTCATTACAGATCCGTAAGGACGTTACATAAGTGAGCTGGTGATAAATAAGAGCCAACAACTACAAAAGAAAAAGCAAAACAGAAAGTCAGCGCGCTGGACTCAGACACTGGCGTTCTGCCGGTTACACATATGCTAGTTATGTTTTATGTGCTGCACTGATTATTACTTGATTCGCACCCTTGATTAGTAGCAGGGGGATTTGCATAGCAGGGCTGCATGGAAATCTAATTCCCTAACTTGGCACTGTGTACAAGTACAGATCGGGGAGCCTCCTGCTGTGCTGGTCAGGTGTGTACATGGATTGGGGGAGCTAATAATGTTGCAGAAGTAGAGAACGGCAGGGGACTGAGCATCTTTGGAACAGGAGCCGCAACAGATCACTGAGGATATCATACATTTTCTTTTATATTTTCACCCTCCTGAAATGTTTTAGATATACGTTTCCCCTTGGAAATCCCCTTTAAAGGGGTTGTCTAGGCATCAGATATTGATGACTTAGCCTCTGAATAGATCATTATAGGGGTTGTCCGGGAATTAAGAAAATGAAAATACTTAAATATGACTTTATTATAAATATATTCCCAAATAAAGTGTTCACTAAATAGTATTATATAGGCGACCACATGAAATTAACATTTAAAGGGGTTGTTAGAGTTATATTTATTGATGACCTATCATCAGGATAGGTCATCAATATCAGATCGGCTGGGGTCCGACCACCGGCACCCCCGCCGACCAGCTGTATGAGGAGATGGCGCGCCGTGCCAGCACTGCCTCCTCTTCACTGTTTACCTTCTCACCGTTGCATCTGCAGCAGTGAGCAGGTGTAATTACACCTAACTGTCACCTTCATTTCACTGGGACAGCTTGTTTCTATACACTTGTATAGAAGCGATCCGTCCCATTGAAATGAATGGGACGGCTTGGGTGTAATTACACCTGCTCACCGCTCTAGATGAGACGGCGAGCAGGTAAACAGTGAAGAGGAGGTGGCGCTGACACGGCGCGCGCCTCCTCTTCAAACAGCTGATCGGCGGGGGTGCTGGGTGTCGGACCCCAGCCGATCTGATATTGATGAACTATCCTAAGGGTAGGTCATCAATAAATATAACTCGGACAACCCCTTTAACTGTAAAGATGCTGTTGGTAAAATATAACTTTTTTTAAATGAGCTAAAATTGTGGATATTTTCAACTCAATGTGTGAAAAATGTATATAGACCATTCCAAGAAGCATGTACACTTAGGTGGGAGTTTGTTGTCAGCCACTCAGACCAAATCCTAGAACTGTGCATATACAAAGGGTGCAGATGGGTAACCAGCGGTCAGGAGGGTGGAATTGTAGCAATGAACGCTCCCCCACCTCGAATCCTCCAGTATATAGCAGGTCACCCAGATACAATGCATCTACCTTGGTCTGCTACCCTTTGTCTACAGACTGGTATTACTGGCTACACATAGGCTTCGCTTCTATCATTGAGGCTTCCCCCTATCTCTTCAGGGTAAGCCCCTTTGCTCGACGTGATTCTTTGACTGTTATCGATTGTACAGTCAAATAATCAGGAGCAGTATTGATGATAATCGACACAAAGACCAACAGAGAGTGCTGCACGATTTTTTGCGGAGGTCAAAAAGAATTGCAACCACTGGCACCAGAAGTGGCCATTTTTGGAAGCCATAGTGACCCATTAGTGAGTCACAGAAGCCACATTGCATGAAGAGCCTTCTTTGCTCTACCTCCTCCTGTATTTTGTGTATGTTACTCCTGTGTACACTAAGTCTTCTTATCCCCTCAAGTATAGTGTATTACATATAACATCCTTATTATATATAAAGTATATTAGAGAACAACATATAGAGCAGCTTGCTAAGAGACTTTAGTTGGTAAAGTCACAAAGGTCAAACTTCCCTATGACAACTCATGTTGCATGTTCGGTGGCCTGCTTTGCCCAGATTTTGCATATGTTCACAGGAGAGAAATCAAACCAGAATCTATAAAAAACAACAACCACCTACATATGATCTTCAGATGCTTCACGCCATTATTCACTTACCACACTTCTGTGCAACAGTAATTCTGACAACCATTTGACATCGTGAGGCTTGAACATCATAAGCACCACTGTGGTGTTCGGATCATAGTGCAAACTGTCTGCAAAGATAGACTCTGGGTAACAGAGGCGGAAAGTAGTCTTCTGTCCAACATCATCTTCAAACCCTAGGACGGGGCCATCATTCATCCTTAGGGGGGAAAAAAGATCATTGTTATTTTCTGAGACTGCTTACAGGGGTATTCTCTTCCCTACTTTTTGCATCAAATCAGCAGCCATCACAAATATAACATATATTCGATCCCTGTATATTGCACTCCTTAAAAGGACATCTGTCAGCAGATTTGTCCCTGTGACACTGGCCGACCTGTTCATATGTGGCCAAATTACTGAGAAAAATAAGGTTTTGATATATGCAAATGAACCTCTAGGAGCAACGGGGGCGTTGTCATTACTCCCAGAGACTCTGTACTTTCATTTAACAGGGCAAGGTATGATCACGTTTTCACTGCCTGACCCTGTCAAAATGCACAGGGCGCAGCAGTTCCAGAGAGAGCAGAACCTCTAGGTGTAATGGTAACGCCCCCGTTGCTCCTAGAGGCTCATTTGCATATATTAAAACATCATTTTTCTCAGAAGTGTCAGCACATATGAACATGGGACCAACACAGATGCCTTCAGCTGCCAGGCACACATGTAACAGGTCAGGAAGTGTCATAGGTACAAATCTAGAGACCGATGCCCTTTAACACCCTCTATTAGGCTTCTGGTTCCCTGTCTTTCCTGCTGTAGTGGGTGATATGATACCCTTGCTCTTTGAGACCAGCAAGCTGTACTGTGATAACCACAGCGTTCAGCATTCTGGACTATAACTAGCTGCTGCTATGAAGTAGTATTACCAGCAGCATTGTGAGGTGCAGGCTCTGACTACTTGTCCTAGTTATTGATGGAGAGAGAAATGCACACTTTATGAGGGCTGATGTGCACAGAACAGCATGGTATACTGGCTACTGCGCATGTCCAGGAGATGTCTTATTCACTGCCATGGAGCAGCAGAAAGGTGGCTGTGCGCTACTGTGCATGCCCTGGGAATGCTACAAATGCAAACCAGTATCATCTGTGCATGCATAACCATGTTAGTGGGCAGTAAACAGAGAAGGGGACTGCTCCAAAAAGGGGCATTATAGAAAAACATAGGTATTTACATAAAAAATAAATAAAATATATATAAAATGTTTCATCAAGAGCAAATTTAAAGGGGTTTTCCAAGATTCTTATATGAATGGGTCATCAGTTTCTGATTAGTGATGGTCCGACACCAAGGACCCCCACTGATCAGCTGTTTGAGAAGGCAGTGGTGCTTGCAGTAGTGCCACAGCCTTCTTACAGCTTTCCCTGTTCTACTGATGACATGCCTAAGAGCAGCTCAGCCCCATAGAAGTCAATGGGGCTGAGTGCGATACCAAGCAGAGCAGCTACACAATTTACAGCGCCGTGCTTGGTAAAGAGTGCCAAAGAGTTGATTGGCAGGGGTCCCAGGTGTCAGACCCCCACTGATCAGATGATGACCTATCCTATCAGTACAAAAATCTCAGAAAACCCCTTTAAGGATGATCTTAGAGATGAGACTAGCGAAATCGTGGACAACTCTTCACATCTGCTCCTGTCTCCAGCACAGACAACCTGCAGTTAAACCCATAGAAAAGCAGTTAATGAGCTGGTATACCTCTGGACTGTGGGGGGAAAGCTCGGCTCTCTGAGGAAACCCCTGTAGATGTTGTGCCTGGATGGACAGAAACTGAACACTACATGGCAGCAGCGCTAACCACTAACCAGATAGCATCAATGTCAATGTTCAAACAGACAGCAAGGACGCTGGTATATACAGTCAGGTACAGAAATATTGGGACATGGACACAATTCTAACATTTGTGGCTTTATACAGGGAGTGCAGAATTATTAGGCAAATGAGTATTTTGACCACATCATCCTCTTTATGCATGTTGTCTTACTCCAAGCTGTATAGGCTCGAAAGCCTACTACCAATTAAGCATATTAGGTGATGTGCATCTCTGTAATGAGAAGGGGTGTGGTCTAATGACATCAACACCCTATATCAGGTGTGCATAATTATTAGGCAACTTCCTTTCCTTTGGCAAAATGGGTCAAAAGAAGGACTTGACAGGCTCAGAAAAGTCAAAAATAGTAAGATATCTTGCAGAGGGATGCAGCACTCTTAAAATTGCAAAGCTTCTGAAGCGTGATCATCGAACAATCAAGCGTTTCATTCAAAATAGTCAACAGGGTCGCAAGAAGCGTGTGGAAAAACCAAGGCGCAAAATAACTGCCCATGAACTGAGAAAAGTCAAGCGTGCAGCTGTCAAGATGCCACTTGCCACCAGTTTGGCCATATTTCAGAGCTGCAACATCACTGGAGTGCCCAAAAGCACAAGGTGTGCAATACTCAGAGACATGGCCAAGGTAAGAAAGGCTGAAAGACGACCACCACTGAACAAGACACACAAGCTGAAACAAGCTCTGAACAGTGTCTGGGAGGCTGTGGTTGCTGCTGCACGCAATGTTGATGGTGAACAGATCAAAACACTGACAGAATCCATGGATGGCAGGCTTTTGAGTGTCCTTGCAAAGAAAGGTAGCTATATTGGTCACCGATTTGTTTTTGTTTTGTTTTTGAATGTCAGAAATGTATATTTGTGAATGTTGAGATGTTATATTGGTTTCACTGGTAAAAATAAATAATTGAAATGGGTATATATTTGTTTTTTGTTAAGTTGCCTAATAATTATGCACAGTAATAGTCACCTGCACACACAGATATCCCCCTAAAATAGCTAAAACTAAAAACAAACTAAAAACTACTTCCAAAAATATTCAGCTTTGATATTAATGAGTTTTTTGGGTTCATTGAGAACATGGTTGTTGTTCAATAATAAAATTAATCCTCAAAAATACAACTTGCCTAATAATTCTGCACTCCCTGTACACCACCACAATAGATTTGAAATGAAACGAACAAGATGTGCTTTAACTGCAGACTGTCAGCTTTAATTATAGGCTATTTACATCCAAATCAGGAGAACGGTGCAGGAATTACAACAGTTTGCATATGTTCTGATACAACCTCTTTAATGGGCAGAGAAACAAGCCCAAATTGTCATATCTGTTTGACCAACAATCAAAATGTAAAGAAACCTAGAGTGATGTGATAGCACCCTACCCCTCCATGCCTTTTACCCATTAATCTCCAAATATACATATACACAAAAATTGCACAAAGAAGTCACTGTACCTTATTATTACATCATAGCTGTCAATTTTCTTGCCTAGTGTGCTGTTCCGAAGTACGCCGCCATTCCCAACAACAACACATTTCTTACAGGAAATACTGGAGAGGAGAATCATTGATGAGATAACATGACAGGCGGTGACTACATATAACTTTTATTATTAATGGCATGTTACAGCATGGCTGGAGAAAAACTAAGGCTACGGCCCTACGTCAACTTTTTGTCACCTGCAAATTGCAGTAAATGTCGCAATCAGGGGAAATCAGGCCACAGAGGGTTGTGCACGAGTCACAGTAATCCCGTAACTGTAGAGCTTTCCTCTTGGCTAAGGTTTCCTGAGAAGAGTGGTGTGAGCGGACCAGCTCAAGTGACCTTCCTTATTACTTTACTGTGAATTAGGGCTCATGCAGACAAACGTAATTTCTTTCCGTGTCCGTTCTGTTTTTTTTTTTTTTGCGAACCGTATGCGGAACCATTCATTTCAATGGGTCCGCCAAAAAAAATAAAAATAAATGGAAGGTACTCAGTGTGCATTCCGTTTCTGTATTTCCGTTCCGCAAAAAAAATAGAACATGTCCTATTATTGTCAGCATTACAGACAAGGATAGGACTGTTCTATTAGGGGCCAGCTGTTCCGTTCCGCAAAATACGGAATGCACACGGACGTCATCCGTGTTTTTTGCAGATCCGTTTTTTTTTTTTTCAGACCACAAAATACATATGATTGTGTGCATGAGCCCTGAAGCAAAAGTATTTTGGTTTTTTTCCCAAAGCTTATACCGCTCATCTTGGAAAACCTCAAGCAAAGAGGAAAAAGTAGGGCAATACACCTTTCTACAAATAAAAGTCTCATACTTTGCTACCATGTTTAAAAAATACTATATCTGGGTAATATTAACCACTTCAGCCCCGCTAGGTGAAACCCCCTTCATGACCAGAGCACTTTTTACACTTCGGCACTACACTACTTTCACCGTTTATCGCTCGGTCATGCAACTTACCACCCAAATGAATTTTACCTCCTTTTCTTCTCACTAATGGAGCTTTCATTTGGTGGTATTTCATTGCTGCTGGCATTTTTACTTTTTTTGTTATTAATTAAAATGTAACGATTTTTCCATAGCATCATCACGACGGCATACAAGGAGATTGACCCCTGACCTCTGTAGGGGCAGGAACAGAGAAAGGTTAAATACCCTCCTCCCACCACCAACACCAGTGTTTCCTGTCCCTACAGAGGACAGGGCAGAGAAAGGTCTCCCTGTATGCAGGGAGATAAAGCTTGGAATTCAGCGTGGATACCTTAAGAAATCGCCGGCATCCTGCATGGCGTCCCCCTGCCCTCCCGCGGTCCAGTACTAACGCTGGGCAGGGGTGTGGGGCTCTACCTCGTCCCGATTTTCGGGGCCTGTTCCCTGGCGCAGTCTCCCTTCCGGCATCATCGCGGCAGCTGGGTGCGCGCCGGCGCATTGGGCGCATATGTTTGACGTCACGGCCGGCGACCCGGAAGTGACGTCAGTGGCGGCAGCGTGGAGCTTAATTTAAAAACCGAGGCCTGCTCCGGACAAACGCTCCCAGGATCGGTCCCCCACTGTGCGGAACCCTTACCTTTCGGAAGAGGCGACCATGTCGGTACCGGAGCGGTCCCCCAGAGCTGAGCCGCCGCCAGCACTTCTAACTGTGAGTCTGTTGATCCCCCTCTCCCACGATGATATTAGGGGGGGGGGGGGAGGAGGAGCGGGCTCTTGCTACATGCTCAGTGCAGCTACGGCAGGGCGCAGGCTCCTACATCCACCCCGCCCCCCCCCCCTCCCCCCTCCCCCCACCCTCCTCTTGGTGGGCCATATCCCTTATACTTGCCGTTTCATCTCTTTTAGGCAAAAGAAACCCCGAAAAAGATGGGGAAGTCACTCAAATGTGTCTCCTGCTCTAGTAGACTCCCTGACGGCTACCCCAAAAAACTGTGCAAGCCTTGTATCTCAAATATCGTACGGGATGAGGCACCCTCCCTAAAAGAGGAGTTAAAAACTATGATTCAGGAGGAGATCCGTTCATCCCTGGCCCACCTGTCCGCTAATCCCCCCGATTTGCCGCAACCAAAGAAGAAGCGGGCTAGATCCCCATGCCCCTCTGATATAGAAGTCGTTGCGGAGGAAAGTGCCCACTCTGTTAAGTCTTAGGAGGAGGGGGAGAGAGTCTCTGACTCAGAAGACGATGGACGTAGATATTATTTTTCTATCTACGGAAGAAATGTCCGACCTTCTGAAGGCTGTAAGGTCGACCATGGGTGTGGAGGAGGTACAACGTACCCATTCGGTACAAGAGGAGATGTTTGGGGGCCTGAGGGTTAAGAAGACCCGTGTGTTTCCCATCAATGAAAGCATTAGGGATATGATCCTTGATGAGTGGACAGACCCAGAAAAACGACTGGGAGTCCCGGCAACGTTCAAAAATAGGTTGCTATTTGATCCGGAGGAATCTAAAATTTTCAATGAAATTCCCAAGATTGATGTACAGGTGGCCAAAGTGAACAAAAAGACGTCCCTTCCATTCGAGGATGCCTCCCAACTCAAAGATTCAATGGATCGTAAGGCGGACAGTCTCCTCAGGAAATCCTGGGAGGCGGCCATGTTTAACGTTAAAACCAATATTGCGGCTACTTCAGTCGCCCGGTCCATGTATCTTTGGTTGGGAGAGTTGGAAACTCATATTAAAGACAGAGCGTCTAGGGAGCAGATTCTGGAGTCTCTCCCCCTTTTAAAGTCGGCCACGGCTTTCCTGGCGGATGCCTCTGCCGAATCAGTTCGGTTCTCCGCCAGAGATGCAGCACTCTCCAATGCAGCTAGGAGAGCCCTCTGGATGAAGTGTTGGTCGGGGGATAAGACATCTAAGTTAAAGCTTTGCTCCATCCCCTTTTCCGGAGAATACGTGTTTGGCCCGGTGCTAGATAAGATCCTAGAGAAGGCCGCGGATAAGAAGAAGGGGTTTCCGGAAGATCGCCCTTCCAAACGTCGGTATCCTTTTCGCTCCCCCTCGGGTCAAGAAAGGAGCTACAGGGGAAAAGGGAAATCAGGGCGTTGGAGTTACCCAAAAGGAGGAAGAGGAAGAGGTCAGTCCTTCTCCCAGCAGAAACCTTCAGATAAGCAATGACGCCGGAGTGGGGGGAAGACTCTCAAGATTCCTGGGATCATGGGAATCCATCTCCCAGAACCCCTGGATTTCCAAGGTAGTCGGTACAGGCTATCAGATAGAGTGGTCTTCAAGACCCCCAAACAAATTTTCTCTGACACGGTTCCAAACGAACCTTTGGCAAGGAGTCCAGAAACTTCTTCAGATGAATGTAATCTCTCCGGTCCCACCTCTAGAAAGAGGCAAGGGGTTTTATTCAACTTTATTTTTAATCAGAAAAAAAGAAGGTACCTTTCGGACGATCATAAACCTGAAACCTCTAAACAAGTTCATCCGTTATCAGAAATTCAGGATGGAGACCCTAACATCTACAATCCCTCTATTAAGCAAAGACGTCTTCATGTGCACTATAGACCTGCGAGACGCTTATTACCATATTCCCATTCACGCCAGCTCCCAGTGTTTTCTCCGGTTTGCAATCCAGGATATATCAGGAAACGTCCATCACTACCAGTTCAGAGCCCTTCCCTTCGGGATTTCGTCTGCCCCGAGAATATTTACCAAAGTGGTGGTAGAGATGGTTGCCTTCGCCCGAAGACAGGGACTCATGATAATCCCCTATTTGGACGATTTCCTTCTGGTCAGCGAAAGTCGCAACCAAACCAATTCAAATCTGAAGGTCTTTCTCTCCATCCTAGACGACCTGGGGTGGATCGTAAACGAGGAAAAGTCCGTCCTCACCCCCTCAAGGGAAGTTCGTTTCTTAGGTATGATCCTGGACTCCCGAAAGCAAGCAGTGTTCCTACCTCGGGACAAAATATCAGTTCTCCAACAAAAGGTCAGGTCCTTTCAAAAGAGAAGATCTTGCTCTATCAGAGAGGCGATGAGCATGCTGGGTCTGCTGACATCTTGTATTCCGGCAGTCCCCTGGTGTCAAATACACTTCAGACCCCTTCAGTCCTGGATACTGAGTGTCTGGAACAGGTGCCAATCCTCTCTAGATCGCCAAGTAAATCCTCCATCTCGGATTCTGCAGTCCCTAAATTGGTGGAAAAACCACGAGAACCTATCCCGGGGAAATCCCTGGCAGAAGACTCCCCAGTTGCAGGTAATAACAGACGCAAGTCTGTCCGGCTGGGGCGCAAAGGTCGGGGACCGTATATTTCAGGGCACTTGGCCAGATTCGATCAGATCCCAATCATCGAATTTCAGGGAGCTGAGAGCAGTCTGGGAAGCATTAAGGGCGGCAGAGGAGATGTTGTGTCATCATCATATAAAGGTGCTATCGGACAACACTACAGCCATTGCCTACCTCTCCCATCAGGGGGGAACCCGGTCCGTAACCCTTCAGGCGCTGGCAACAAAGATCTTTGCCTGGGCAGAACAGAAGGTGGCCTCTGTATCGGCAGTTCACCTGAGGGGGATACTAAATCAAGAAGCAGATTTTCTCAGCCGCCACAGGATCGATCACACAGAGTGGTCTCTAAGTCCAGAAGTCTTCAGGTTAGTGGTAAGGAAATGGGGGTTGCCCGACGTAGATCTGTTCGCCACCAGGGCCAACTCAAAAGTGGAAACATTCTGTTCCCTAAACCCCAGGGACAGGCCTCATACATTAGACGCCTTCGCCATCCGTTGGCATTGGAATCTATGCTATGCCTTCCCTCCACTTCCTCTAATCCCGAAGGTGGTGCAGAAAGTTCTCCAGGACAAGGCCACGGTGATTGTGATCGCTCCCCTGTGGCCAAAGAGAAGTTGGTTCTCATCTCTCCAGAGACTTTCTCTACAGGATCCATGGCCCCTTCCGGTACGGGAGGACCTACTCCAGCAGGGCCCAGTTCTGCACCCAAACCCGCAGTTTCTGAAATTAGCAGCTTGGATCCTGAGTCCCAAACCCTGAAACTTCAGGGACTATCAAACGAAGTTATTGCTACTCTGAAAGCTTCCAGGAAGAAGGTAACGTCGGCAATCTACCTTAAGATCTGGAGACGTTTTTGTTCTTGGAGTGGGGATGAATCGCCACATTTACATAAACCTAACATCCAAAGAATACTGGACTTCCTACAGCGAGGTCTAGATCTGGGACTTAGGCCCTCTACCTTGAAGGTCCAGATCTCAGCCCTGGCTTGTTTTTTTGACCAAGATATAGCCGGTCATCGTTGGATCAAAAGATTCATCAAGGCAGCGACGAGGCTCCGCCCAACGATCACCGCTCGCGTCCCTTCCTGGGATCTGAACATCGTTCTTACAGGCCTTACCTTACCGCCCTTTGAACCCATGTCTGACTGTCCTATAAAATTATGGTCCTTGAAAACTGCCTTCTTGATTGCGATAACTTCGGCCCGCAGAGTAGGAGAATTGCAAGCCCTATCGATCAGGGAACCCTACCTCCGTATTCTAGATGATAGATTAATTCTCCGTCTGGATCCTGGTTTTCTCCCCAAAGTGGTATCAAATTTTCATCGGAGCCAGGAAGTTACCCTACCTTCCTTCTGTCAACACCCTGCTAATGACAAAGAAGCCACATTTCACTCTCTGGATGTTAGACGGGCAGTCTTAAACTATATCACTGTGACGGAAAAGTTTAGGAAGTCGGACAGCCTACTAGTTCTCTTCGGAGGAAGACTTAAGGGCCAGAAAGCCTCCCGGTCATCTATAGCCAGATGGCTCAAAGAAACTATTAGTTTTTGTTATCAATTACAAAATCTTACATGTCCAGTCCACATTAGGGCCCATTCCACCCGGGCCATGTCCTCCTCTCAGGCTGAGAGAGCTGGGGCTTCCCTGGAGGAAATCTGTCGTGCTGCCACTTGGTCCAGCATTCATACCTTTATAAAGCACTATCGCCTGGATCTTTCCAGATCATCTGATCTGTCCTTTGGGCGGAAAGTCCTCCAGGCTGTAGCCCCCCCTTGACTGATATATTTTTTATATCTCCTTGTATGCCGTCGTGATGATGCTATGGAAAGACCGGAATTAGACTTACCGGTAATTCTGTTTCCATGAGATCATCACGACGGCACGTTATTCCCTCCCTTGATTCAAATTATTTGACCTACCCAGGTCTCTAGAAGGTATGGAGTAATACCTTTTTTCTTGTTTTTACTGTTCTCCACCACCGGGTTGCTCTGTGTGATTTTGGAAACACTGGTGTTGGTGGTGGGAGAAGGGTATTTAACCTTTCTCTGTTCCTGCCCCTACAGAGGTCAGGGGTCAATCTCCTTGTATGCCGTCGTGATGATCTCATGGAAACAGAATTACCGGTAAGTCTAATTCCGGTCTTTTTGCAAAAAAATGACATTTTTCACTTTCAGCTGTAAAATTTTGCAAAAAAAAACGACATCCATATATAAATTTTTCGCCAAATTTATTGTTCTACATGTCTTTGATAAAAAAAAAATGTTTGGGCAAAAAAAAAATGGTTTGGGTAAAAGTTATAGCATTTACAAACTATGGTACAAAAATGTGAATTTCCGCTTTTTGAAACAGCTCTGACTTTCTGAGCACCTGTCATGTTTCCTGAGGTTCTACAATGCCCAGACAGTAGAAAAACCCCACAAATGACCCCATTTCGGAAAGTAGACACCCTAAGGTATTCGCTGATGGGCATAGTGAGTTCATAGCGGAAAATGATGATGATTTTATTTTTTTAATTTTTTCTTACAAAGTCTCATATTCCACTAACTTGCGACAAAAAATAAAAAATTCTAGGAACTCACCATGCCCCTCACAGAATACCTTGGGGTGTCTTCTTTCCAAAATGGGGTCACTTGTGGGGTAGTTATACTGCCCTGGCAATTTAGGGGCCCAAATGTGTGAGAAGAACTTTGCAATCAAAATGTGTAAAAAATGACCGGTGAAATCCAAAAGGTGCACTTTGGAATATGCGCCCATTTGCCCACCTTGGCAGCAAAAAAGTGTGACACATCTGGTATCGCCGTACTCAGGAGAAGTTGGGAATGTGTTTTGGGGTGTCATTTTACATATACCCATGCTGGGTGAGAAAAATATCTTGGTCAAATGCCAACTTTGTATAAAAAAAATGGGAAAAGTTGTCTTTTGCCAAGATATTTCTCTCATCCAGCATGGGTATATGTAAAATGACACCCCAAAACACATTCCCCAACTTCTCCTGAGTACGGCGATACCAGATGTGTCACACTTTTTTGCAGCCAAGGTGGGCAAAGGGGCACACATTCCAAAGTGCACCTTTCGGATTTTGCAGGCCATTTTTTACACATTTTGATTGCAAGGTACTTCTCACACATTTGGGCCCCTAAATTGCCAGGGCAGTATAACTACGCCACAAGTGACCCCATTTTGGAAAGAAGACACCCCAAGGTATTCCGTGAGGGGCATGGCGAGTTCCTAGAATTTTTTATTTTTTGTCACAAGTTAGCGGAAAATGATGATTTTTTTTTTTTCCTCTTTTTTCCTTACAAAGTCTCATATTCCACTAACTTGCGACAAAAAATAAAAAATTCTAGGAACTCGCCATGCCCCTCACGGAATACCTTGGGGTGTCTTCTTTCCAAAATGGGGTCACTTGTGGCGTAGTTATACTGCCCTGGCAATTTAGGGGCCCAAATGTGTGAGAAGTACTTTGCAATCAAAATCTGTAAAAAATGACCGGTGAAATCCGAAAGGTGCACTTTGGAATATGTGCCCCTTTGCCCACCTTGGCATCAAAAAAGTGTCACACATCTGGTATCGCCGTACTCAGGAGAAGTTGGGGAATGTGATTTGTGGTGTCATTTTACATATACCCATGCTGGGTGAGAGAAATATCTTGGCAAAAGACAACTTTTCCCATTTTTTTATACAAAGTTGGCATTTGACCAAGATATTTTTCTCACCCAGCATGGGTATATGTAAAATGACACCCCAAAACACATTGCCCAACTTCTCCTGAGTACGGCGATACCAGATGTGTCACACTTTTTTGCTGCCAAGGTGGGCAAAGGGGCACATATTCCAAAGTGCACCTTTCGGATTTTGCAGGGCATTTTTTACACATTTTGATTGCAAAGTTCTTCTCACACATTTGGGCCCCTAAATTGCCAGGGCAGTATAACTACCCCACAAGTGACCCCATTTTGGAAAGAAGACACCCCAAGGTATTCCGTGAGGGGCATGGCGAGTTCCTAGAATTTTTTATTTTTTGTCGCAAGTTAGTGGAATATGAGACTTTGTAAGGAAAAAAGAAAAAAAAAGAAAAATCATCATTTTCCGCTAAATTGTGACAAAAAATTAAAAATTCTAGGAACTCGCCGTGCCCCCCACGGAATACCTTGGGGTGTCTTCTTTCCAAAATGGGGTCACTTGTGGCGTAGTTATACTGCCCTGGCAATTTAGGGGCCCAAATGTGTAAGAAGTACCTTGCAATCAAAATGTGTAAAAAATGGCCTGCGAAATCCGAAAGGTGCCCCTTTGCCCACCTTGGCTGCAAAAAAGTGTCACACACGTGGTATCGCCGTACTCAGGAGAAGTTGGGGAATGTGTTTTGGGGTGTCATTTTACATATACCCATGCTGGGTGAGAGAAATATCTTGGCAAAAGACAACTTTTCCCATTTTTTTATACAAAGTTGGCATTTGACCAAGATATTTTTCTCACCCAGCATGGGTATATGTAAAATGACACCCCAAAACACATTCCCCAACTTCTCCTGAGTACGGCGATACCACATGTGTGACACTTTTTTGAAGCCTAGATGCGCAAAGGGGCCCAAATTCCTTTTAGGAGGGCATTTTTAGACATTTGGATCCCAGACTTCTTCTCACACTTTCGGGCCCCTAAAAAGCCAGGGCAGTATAAATACCCCACATGTGACCCCACTTTGGAAAGAAGACACCCCAAGGTATTCAATGAGGGGCCTGGCGAGTTCCTAGAAATTTTTTTTTTTTTGCATAAGTTAGCGGATATTGATTTTTTTTTTGTTTTTTTCTCACAAAGTCTCACTTTCCGCTAACTTAGGACAAAAATTTCAATCTTTCATGGACTCAATACGCCCCTCACGGAATACCTTGGGGTGTCTTCTTTCCGAAATGGGGTCACATGTGGGGTATTTATACTGCCCTGGCTTTTTAGGGGCCCTAAAGCGTGAGAAGAAGTCTGGAATATAAATGTCTAAAAATGTTTACGCATTTGGATTCCGTGAGGGGTATGGTGCGTCCATGTGAGATTTTATTTTTTGACACAAGTTAGTGGAATATGAGACTTTGTAAGAAAAAACAAAAACAAAAACAAACAAAAAATTTCTGCTAACTTGTGCCAAAAAAAATGTCTGAATGGAGCCTTACCAGGGGGGGTGATCAATGACAGGGGGGTGATCAATGACAGGGGGGTGATCACCCATATAGACTCCCTGATCACCCCCCTGTCATTGATCACCCCCCCTGTAAGGCTCCATTCAGACATCCGCATGATTTTTTACGGATCCATGGATACATGGATCGGATCCACAGAACGCATGCGGACGTCTGAATGGAGCCTTACAGGGGGGTTATCAATGACAGGGGGTGATCAGGGTAATCAGGGTGATCACCCCCCTGTCACTGATCACCCCCCCTGTAAGGCTCCATTCAGACATCAGCATGATTTTTTACGGATCCATGGATACATGGATCGGATCCACAAAACGCATGCGGACGTCTGAATGGAGCCTTACAGGGGGGGGGTGATCAATGACAGAGGGGTGATCACCCATATAGACTCCCTGATCACCCCCCTGTAAGGCTCCATTCAGACATCCGCATGATTTTTTACGGATCCATGGATACATGGATCGGATCCACAAAACGCATGCGGACGTCTGAATGGAGCCTTACAGGGGGGTTATCAATGACAGGGGGTGATCAGGGTAATCAGGGTGATCACCCCCCTGTCACTGATCACCCCCCCTGTAAGGCTCCATTCAGACATCCGCATGATTTTTTACGGATCCATGGATACATGGATCGGATCCACAGAACGCATGCGGACGTCTGAATGGAGCCTTACAGGGGGGTTATCAATGACAGGGGGTGATCAGGGTAATCAGGGTGATCACCCCCCTGTCACTGATCACCCCCCCTGTAAGGCTCCATTCAGACATCAGCATGATTTTTTACGGATCCATGGATACATGGATCGGATCCACAAAACGCATGCGGACGTCTGAATGGAGCCTTACAGGGGGGGGGTGATCAATGACAGAGGGGTGATCACCCATATAGACTCCCTGATCACCCCCCTGTAAGGCTCCATTCAGACATCCGCATGATTTTTTACGGATCCATGGATACATGGATCGGATCCACAAAACGCATGCGGACGTCTGAATGGAGCCTTACAGGGGGGTTATCAATGACAGGGGGTGATCAGGGTATCAGGGTGATCACCCCCCTGTCACTGATCACCCCCCCTGTAAGGCTCCATTCAGACGTCCACATGATTTTTACAGATCCATGGATACATGGATCGGATCCACAGAACGCATGCGGACGTCTGAATGGAGCCTTACAGGGGGGTTATCAATGACAGGGGGTGATCAGGGTAATCACCCCCCTGTCACTGATCACCCCCCCCTGTAAGGCTCCATTCAGACGTCCGCATGATTTTTACGGATCCATGGATACATGGATCGGATCCACAGAACGCATGCGGACGTCTGAATGGAGCCTTACAGGGGGGTTATCAATGACAGGGGGTGATCAGGGTAATCAGGGTGATCACCCCCCTGTCACTGATCACCCCCCCCTGTAAGGCTCCATTCAGACGTCCGCATGATTTTTACGGATCCATGGATACATGGATCGGATCCACAGAACGCATGCGGACGTCTGAATGGAGCCTTACAGGGGGGTTATCAATGACAGGGGGTGATCAGGGTAATCACCCCCCTGTCACTGATCACCCCCCCTGTAAGGCTCCATTCAGACGTCCGCATGATTTTTACGGATACATGGATACATGGATCGGATCCGTAAAAATCATGCGGACGTCTAAATGGAGCCTTACAGGGGGGTGATCAATGACAGGGGGGTGATCAATGACAGGGGGTGATCAGGGAGTGTATATGGGTGATCACCTGCCTGTCATTGATCACCCCCCTGTAAGGCTCCATTCAGACGTCCGTATGCTTTTTGCGGATCCGATCCATGTATCCGTGGATCCGTAAAAATCATACGGACGTCTGAACGGAGCCTGACAGGGGGGTGATCAATGACAGGGCGGTGATCAATGACAGGGGGGTGATCAGGGAGTTTATATGGGGTGATCAGGGGTTTATAAGGGGTTAATAAGTGACGGGGGGGGGGGGGGTGTAGTGTAGTGTGGTGTTTGGTGGGACTGTACTGACCTACCTGAGTCCTCTGGTGGTCGATCCTAACAAAAGGGACCACCAGAGGACCAGGTAGGAGGTATATTAGACGCTGTTATGAAAACAGCGTCTAATATACCTGTTAGGGGTTAAAAAATTCGGATCTCCAGCCTGCCAGCGAACGATCGCCGCTGGCAGGCTGGAGATCCACTCGCTTACCTTCCGTTCCTGTGAGCGCGCGCGCCTGTGCGCGCGCGTTCACAGGAAATCTCGCGTCTCGCGAGAAGACGCGTATATGCGTCCAGGAGGAGTAAAGCAACCACCTCCCGGACGCATATCTGCGTACAGCGGTCGGGAGGTGGTTAAACAAAAATTATGGTGAGTTAACTTGACACGTCATTGGGTCTTAAATGTTATATTGCGCAGGACAAGGGCTGTTTATTTACATTTTTTATACTTCCTAGTGATGTCACCGGCACTGATGTTAGGGCAGTGCCAAAGACCACCCATTAGTGCCGGTGACTTCACCAGGAACACTGCAAGGCGGAAGCCTCCACCTAGCAGAGACCCGGTACGTCACAGGATCTAAAGAAATGCTCCAATGCTCATATCCTTCTTCACCCAGGCAGCTGATAAGTCCGGGTTCAGCTCTGAACTTAGACAACCCCTTTAATATATACATATATTTTCATGCATAAATTTGCAACGTTGTTTTGCTTGCTTGAGAAAGAGGCCCACCAGAGAGAAAAAGGAAAGCTTTTTCCTCAATTCATGGACCTTTTCTATGCTTTTGCACATTCGCCACATTATCTGACAGCAGATCTGTACCTATGAAACTGGCTGACCTGAAGGCATCTGTGTTGGTCCCATGTTCATATGTGCCCATATTGCTGAGGAAAATATTTATGAGCCTCTTGGAGTAACTGGAGGGTTGCAATAACACCTAGAGGCTCAGCTCTCTCTGCAACTGCTGCACCCTCTACACTTTGATTGACAGGACCAAGCAGTGAAAACATTATCACACCTGGTCCTGACTTCTCCTAAAGTCAAAGTGCAGAAGGTGCTGCAGTTGCAGAGAGAGCAGACAGGGCCTTTAGGAGTAATGACAACGCCCCCGTTGCTCCTAGAGGCTCATTTGCAAATATTCAAACATAATTTTCCTCAGCAATGCGGGCACATATGACCATGGGACCAACACAGATGCCTTCAGCTGCCAAGTGCACATGTAACAGGTCAGTCAGTGTCATAGGTACAAATCTGCTGACAGATGCCCTTTAAAGCTGTGAGAGAGAACGGACGCTCTAGGATGGGCAGAACACTCAGCCTGATCATTATTCCAGGACAGACAGCTGCCACCTATATGGACGCCTTCCCTTAGACTACACTGTAGACACGTGGGCTACCAGTCTATGCACTGGTTATCCATTCTGCAATGGACCTGGCATTGCGTTGTGGATTCTGTTTATAACCACTGAAAAGAGCCATAAAAATGTTCTCCAAAATCAGCTGAGTGAGCCCGTCCCCATGCAACATGTAATACTTACTTCCTGATCTCTTCCGGAAGGTCACACTTTGGAAGCTTCTTCAGAGCCATATCGAAATACCTTTCTGTTAAAGTACAAACAGAAGCATGAGAATCTCCACAAAAGAGCGCGCATTATTCCTATGTGCTGCAATCCTGTGAAGATGCAACTTACAGTCTACAGTGCCAATGATTTTACAATCTCCATCCATTTCATATTATTCTAGATTACATTTAGATAACACATAGCAATCTTCCTTAGTGGGAAGGCCAGAGATCCCATGACAGGTTAACTTCATATGCACAGTACTGTGCAAAAGGTGTAGGCAGGTATGAAAAAATGCTGCAAAAGTAAGAATGCTTCAAAAAATAGGAGTGTCAATTGTTTACATTTCAATGTATTCTGCAGCAGGACAACCCCAGACATCAAGCCAATGTCATTAGGAACCATCTCCCGTGTAAAGAAGAACAAGGAGTCCTGGTAGTGATGATATGATCTCCACATCATCCAGTCTCTGTCCGAGATTACATGAAGGAACAGAAGGATTGGAGCAAGCCTACATACAGAGAAGAGCTGTGGTTAGTTCTCCAAGATGTCTGGAACAACCTCCCTGATGAGTTCCTTCACAAAAAAAAAGTGTAAAGGGTGTCACACAAAATATTGATTGGGTTTAGATTTCTCTTTGGTTCTTTCACTTTGCATTTTGCTAACCGATAAAAATTATCTATTACCGCTTTTCTTTTGGAAGGCATTCTTAGGGCTGTATTACACCAACAGATTATCTGACAGATTTTCTGACAATTGGTCAGATGGCCGTTTACACACAAGATCTTTTGTTACACACACCACACACACACCATCTATTGGTCTGATTAGACTGAAATTGGTCAGATAATCTGTTGGTGTAATACAGCCCTTAAGGTCCCTTTAAATGGGACAATATTACTGCAGATTGTCGGGAAGGAAGTGCTCCTTCCCAACAATCTGCTGCTCACTGGTGGAGGAGACTGGTGCCTTTACATGCAGCGATCTCCTCCAGAGCATGAAGCGGAGCGATCACTAATGCCATCGCTCTTCCTCATAATGAATCGTTTACACAGCACTATCTGCTGTCAGGAAACAAGGATTTTTGTGTACGCACAAATGATCCAATTACCCGATGAACGAGCATTTCGCTCGTTGATCTGCAGTACATTTACACCGCCAGATCATCGCTAACGAGTGTTACTATGAACACTCGTTAGTGATGATCTATGCGTTTCTCGGCTCTTGTAAACGGCACTTTACTCTGCAGCATATTCCCACACACTTTTGAACAGTACTGTACCTGTATACATATCTGCCCCTTGCGTTGACTACTGTATTGGATCTAACAGGTGCTCTATAGTAAAGAGAGGGAGCAAAGTACCATATATGTATATATATATATATATATATATATATATATAAAATTACGGTCACTTTCACATCAGCATTTTGAATCCGTATTTGTAAGAGAAAGCTTGTATCTGGTTTGGGATATATACAGTGTCGGACTGGGCTGTCAGTAAAATTTGAGAAAGGAGGATACTGGCTGTCCGGCCTCTGTACCTAGAAGTCATCTCAGCCACATGAACGTGTCTATAATAATAAACTGGGGAGTGTCTTAAATATTCTACCCAGTTTTTTCTATGAACACAGGCTGGTTCTGTACAATGCCTATCCATATGTTGTGCAGCAAGGGCTCATTCAGATGGCCGTAAGTGTTTTGCGGTTGGCAAATTGCGAAAACACGGATACTGGCTGTGTGCATTCCGCAAAGGGCCAGCGCTATATAGACATGCCTCTTCTTGTTTGCGATTGAAATGAATGGGTCTGCACTCAGTGGCAAAATTGCAGAACAAATGCGGATCCATACATTCGGCTGTCTGTATGAACGCTAAGTCTACTGTGTTATGTGCCACTTGTGCAGGGGGTGGGAGATAAGGGGCCCACTGGGGGATTCTCCTGTACCCCTGTAGGCCAGTCTGAGCCTGGATATATGCCAGAAAAAGTGCTTAGTGTATGTTCCAAATGTGATCACTGGACTCCTTTCACCCTAAAGACTTGACATTTTGGTATCTGTCGAGCTGGTAGATGTCATCACACAATTTTTTTTATTGTGGTTTGGGATAATGTAGTGCAGGGATCAGCAAACTTCGGCACTCCAAGCTGTGCTGAAACTATGACTCCTAGCATGCTCATTTGCTTGGCAGTTCTGGAAACTCCAAGAGAAGTGAATGGAGCATGTTGGGAGTTGTAGATTTACACCAGCTGGAGTGCCGGAGGTTGGTGTCCCCTGGTTTGGCAGACCATGCCAGTCTATTCAAAGGTATACAGTAAAATACATACAGTGCGGTATACTTTTTTTAATGGGAGGGTATGGGCGGCTTCAACTGCATTGATGGCAGGCTTCTGTCAGAACTATGTGATGGGGATCCTCCTGATACATACAATAGGCTCTGAACGCGACGTGAACAGGAGGGGACCCTACACACTGAAGAGGAATACTGGAAAGATCTGCACCTCTTGCGTTTTTGAGCGACTCCTGGTTTTGGCTTACAAATACTAATGCAAAGTACTGACCAAATTACTGCCATGTAATAGTGGCAGATCAGATCTCAGCGAATAAATGGAAATGATTAACCACGAAAACCAATATTACTCCTTAGAACTGTAATGCAGATGTGACTCCTGTGTCATGGGCATCAGGCTTTGCATGCACGGCTTGCAGTACAGTACGCGTTGGCATTTTATGTATTGCCAGCGGGTTATGATCAAGTCTAATGATCCATGTAACAATTTCAGTTATTGAATATGTACGCAATAATTATGGTTACTCCTGCTCCCAAAGGCCGATCAGCCGACTAAAAAACGTGACCTTTATAGACGGGACAATACAAAAGAGTCATTTTATAAACTTTCATCTGAATCATGGAAAAAAACTAAAACATGCAGTTCAGTGAGATGGTTGCAATTTTAGGACGCAATGTTCCTTAAGTCTCTCAAGATGATCTGTAATGTTTAAAAGTAGATTCCCTTAAAGGGGTTGGCCCATCTCACACATTACCCATATACTTCATCGGTGTTTCTGGTTACACATGCTCATAGCGATGAGGTCGGTGCACCTCTGCCTGCAGGGCTTTGTGGGAATCTGCTAGGAAATGTTTTGGCCACTGGATTTGAAAAATGTACAGTGTAGCTTTTTCTAAATCTAGGAGGGTGATATTAATGCATTTACATTTACTGAGATGTTCTGTCCCCCTGTTCACTGATGGTCGTGATGTATCTAGCAGCTTTTGCTTCTTTACTACTCATAGCCATAACTCCATATTGACCCTGCAGAACGTGGTTTACCATACTCCTACAGGTGCATTTCCACCCTGAATCTGCATCAAAACAAGCATGTATTACATGCAGATTTTGAGGCAGATTTTTGGTGTAAATTTGCCCCAGATTTCACCCTTTTCATTTGCAAAGAATAAAATTTGCAATGAAAATCTGCACTAAGAATTGACATGCTGTGGATTTCAAAAACCGCAAAGCAAGTCAATATTGAAATGTCAACATTTCGTCAAGTGCAGATTTTGAAAAAATCGACTCAGACGGTAATGTATAATGCTATGGATTTGACAAATAAACATTTGCATATAGCCTTTAATATGTTACAGGTCATCTACATTTTACACGTGCTCGGCTTTGCAATAAGGCTTCAGTGGTCGTCTACTCCGACAACCTCCAACACTAATTAACTTCTTGCTAAAATTAGCCTTACTGTGCATATAAGATACGGGAATTGTGTGTGCAGAGCAAGGAATAAGGCCAAGAAAAAAGCTAATTGCCCATGGACTGTGCCAAGTGTAATAATGCAGGCAGAGAATCCGTGTCATGTGCTGTACGGTCTATTGCCTTGATATTTAGAACAGGAGTTTAGTTAACGGCTTAAACCTCTGTAGTCAAAGGTTGTATGAGCGACCAGAATGAAGGACGTGCAAGTAACTGCAATGTTTTCTTAGGATAAGCAGTGAGCCGATAATATTACTCAGCGTCCAGTTCCATCTGGATTCAGCTTTGTTCCCACTCACTAATAAGAACTGACTTAACGCCTTCCTGTATAAACAGATTTGCTAAATTTGTGACATTTTTCTCATAAAAAATAGAAATCCAGGCCATACAGAGAAAATATTGGTTCTCTACTTGGATGTTCCTCCTGTAATCTGTAGCTGTAGCAAGCTCTATTGTTTTGCGGTGCATACGCTTGTAATAAGGCGTTTTAGTTTCAATCTGTTGCATACTATTGTATAGTGACCCCCTTGGAATAAATACCGATTATACTGGACCAGGCACCACGTGGCAAAATGCTTCTCTTCCACATAAAATAACTAAGTGGAAGCATCTTTCCTTAAAAGTTATATTTCAAAGTGTTAACAGGCACTCAATCACCGGGAATTGTACCGAAAACCAGTATTTTATTATACCAAGTGTAGATAAATCAATGCAGACAAAAATATATATAAAAAAAATAAATTGGTAGCTATTTACATTAAATAAGAATAAGTATTTAAAATCAAGAGTAGGGCACAAATTAATGTGTTACTCAGATACAAACTGACGGGCAGTAGTACATAGGACTGTACTAGAGATGGGCCTCATGCACACGACTGCTGTGTGTTTTGCGGTCCGTAAAACACGGACGGCGTCTGTGTGCGTTCCGCGGAACGGCACGGACAGCCATTATTATTACTGCCTATTCTTGTCCGCAAAACGCGGACAAGAATAGGACAGGTTATATTTTTTCTGCGGACCACGGAGCGACAGATGCGGACAGCACACGGAGTGCTGTCTGCATAATTCGCGGCCCCATTAAAGTGAATGGGTCCGCATCTGAGCAGCCAAAACTGCGGCTCAGATGCGAACCAGAACAATGGCCGTGTGCATGAGGCCATAGGCTGGCACTCAGTTATATATGTGACTATGCAAGGCAGGACACATCCTGAACCAATATAACAATATAATTAGATCCCAAGAAAAGGATCATAAAAAACAAGCTCAGTATGACCCTAAGTTCATACAATAATCATGCCGATTTGATAAAAAAATAAATCCTTTTTGTATCCAAAAGAAAATCAATGCTCATTAATTGTAAATAACTGTGAATAATGTCATTTCTTCACGATTCAATTTCTCTCTCTAATCAGTGTTCATGATTATGCGCAATAAATGGTAACTTGATCCAGATATTGTATATAGTTTGATTTATGAATCGGTGCTCATGATAGATAATTCTATTATTTTTATTTCTTTTGGATTTTATTTATCTATTTTTATATATTTTTATTTTCTGCATTGATTTGTCTACACTTGGTATAATATAATAAAATACTGGTTTTCGGTACAGTTCCCGATGATTGAGTGCCTGTTAACACTTTGAAATATAACAGTGCACCTAGATCCAGAAATTGAAACAGGTGAGCCTCTATATTTCTCTTATATAATGTTTCCTTAAAAATGTGTTGTTCCTCTGTTATTCTTCCAGGAAATGTATGAGTAAATTATATATTAAATTATAAAGGAGGTAATAACCACATGTGCCTGCAGGAGCTCCGTATTATAAGTTGCACTTAGTTTTTGGCTGTACTGTGTTTTTTTATTTTATTTAAGGGGATTGCATGACATTTATCAATACAAGGCACTTTCTAATGTACTGCGATTGTCCATATTGCCTGCTTTGCTGTCTGGATTCATTTTTCCATCACATTATACACTGCTCGTTTACATGGTTATGACCACCCTGCTATCCATCAGTGGTGGACGTGCTTGCACACTATAAGATAAAGTGCTGGCGCTTTTTCCTCTAGTTGTGCAGGCACGACCACCACTTATGGATTTTAGGGTGGTCATAACCCCTGGAAATGTGCAGTGTATAATGTGATGGAAAAATGAAACTAGTCAGCGAAGGAGGCAACATGGACAATCACAATACATTAGTAAGTGCCTTGTATTAACTGTGCCTACATAATAAATGTCATTTGCTGAAGTGAGACAACTCCTTTAAAGGGGTATTCCCATCTTGTGAATCAGGTGTAATTAAATTCCAAATCGCATAAATGATAACTAAATATATAACATTTTCAGTCTTTGATCCTTTTTCAGATATTTGGACTTTGATCTTTCTTGTGTTTACACTTGGTATCCATAGTTACGGCCACCACTGCGATTGCGCAGTTTCTTGTAGCGGAGCTGTTTTCCATGGGTGGCCGACACCTTGGGAGCGCGCACGTCGGAGCTGCATGGATGTCTATGGAAGGCTTCAGGGCATGCGCTGAAGCAGTTCCATAGAAAGTTATAGATCTGCCTGCTGCACCATCCTCCACTGATCAAAGAGCACATAGCTGTAGATAAGATGGAGCATGGAGTTTGTCTCTAATCTCTATATGTAAATATAAAGATAAGAGCGTTTAGTTTAGAGACAGCTCACTCTCGGTCTCAGCAGCACCTCTGCAGGGACGGAACAATATAACTAAGGGATCGTGACAGTCACACTTTTCAGCGCTGGTTGTCTCGATCCAAAGCCTGCTACACTAGTCTTGCTTTTCCACATGCTGCTACACTACCAGCAGCAGGAGTGTGCACGATCTGCCAGCCAAACTGTCAATCAAAGGCAAGCATCCTGCCCACAGCACAAGTGCAGGCAAGAGGAGGGAGCTGGAAGAGCAGATGGGATGTAAAGAGGACCTGTCATCTGAGTGAGGGCAGCAAAGTATAGCGACTGGGCTGCCATTCAGCTTTTACAGTACTAACAGGCCAAACTTCGCAGCACGCTCCAGCGCTGTGACGGAGATGAGTCCGATGAGACTTATGGCCCCGTCCTGACCATGATTGGCAGGTTTCTTGCCGGTAAGTAAGAAACCAGCCAGTCATAGTCAGGAGGCAGGGAAACGAGTCTCGTGCGCTGCAAGGTTTGGCTTGTCAGTACTGTAAAAGTACTGAATGCTTGCCCAGAAGTGACAGCCTACTATGCTGCCCTCCTTGAGGTATATTCTTGCCTCAGGTCCAATCTAGAAGCCCCACGACTTCTCTTTAGGCCGGGAACATACAAGACAGAATAGCTGTGGATTTTCATGTGGCAAATATGCAGCAATGAACAGTACCAGCAAAGTGGATGACATTATAAGAAATCTTATCCACACGCTGTGTACAAGAGCCACAGGGTAAACTGACCTGAGGTGCGAATTTGCAACGGATCTCTCCTGTAGATTTCACCCTTTGCAATGGCGAGTATGAAGTCTGCTGGCCTTTAGGCCTCCTGCACACGACTGTAGGTGTCCCATAGCAGTATTGCGGACCGCATTTGTGGATCCGCAATACACAGGCACCGTTCCATGTGCATTGCGCATCACGGATGTGGACCCATTTACTTTAATGGGTCCGCAAATCCGGAGATGCGGAACGGAATCCTATGGAAGTACTACGGAGTGCTTCCGTGGGGTTTCGTCCCGTACTTCCATTCCACAAAAAAAAAGGACATGTTCTATCTTTTTGCAGAACGGCCGGATCGTGGACCCATGAAAGTGAATGGGTCCGCGATCCGCTGCCCCACGGTCGCTGTTCGTGCATTGCGACCCACATTTTGCAGGCCGCAGCATGGCCACAGGGCGCACATGTTCGTGTGCAGGAGGCCTTACACAGCAAAAAAACATAAGCAATACATGCGGTTTTGTTGAGGATTCTCCTGCGGAAACCTAGCCAAAACCGCAGCATATTGTTCCCCTGTATTTTCAGTCACATGTGAACCCAGCCTAAATCTCATCTCCTAGCTGTAGGACTGCCTTCTTTCCCTCAAATCAGATCACTGTAGGGTGATTACAACACCTCATTGCTTCAAGTCAAGACAGATTATAAAAGACTAGAAGTGTTGAGAAACACAGAATGTCTGAGGGTGGAGGAAAGATACCGAAAACAGGTCTGATCCTTGGTTGCCTCACATACAAATCACAAACCTAAAATTTCACTATACATAAGACACATACGGTCAACATACCCTCAGTCTGGCCCCCCATAAGATTCTCTTTAAACTGGTTGCAACAGTCATGGACTTCCCCCTACAGAAAAGTCTAAGGGTCCATCAACACGTCCGTGTGTGTTTTGCGGATCAGCAAAACACGGACATCAGCGATGTCCTTTCCGCATTTTGCCGGCACTTAATAGAAAATGCCTATTCTTGTCTGCAATTGCGGACAAGAATAGGACAGGTTCTATTTTTTTCGGGATCAGAATTGCGGACCCGGAAGTGAGGATCCGCAATTCCGGATCCGGCAGCACATCATGCTGCCCCATAGAAATGAATGGGTCCACAATTCCGTTCCGCATGGACCCTAAGACATGCATTTCTCCAGTGCTGTGGTTCAGTCTAGGCTTCCCTCACACCCAATCCTATGTAGAACAAACATATTCCTGAACATAGGACACTACCTAAATACCCTGCAAGGACAACTGTGCTCCATATTCTATCTAGTATTGTGTGTTTTGCACTTTTAGATCTATTAATACAAGTTAAAGCTTTAGCTTTCTCCTCTCAGATTGTTAGAAAGAGAAATTTCCACCAGTGCTCCCAAGCGCTCTTTATAACTTAGCATATGCTAATTTTACATAGGGTTGAGAGTCTTCTTAGGCTACTTTCACACTAGCAGCAGGACGGATCCGACAGGCTGTTCACCCTGTCGGATCCGTTCTGAGGCTATTTCGCCGCTCCGTCCCCATCGACTATAATGGGGATGGGGCGGATCTCCGGTGCAGCACGGCGAAAGGCCGCCGGATTAAAAGTACTGCATGTCCGACTTTTTAGTCCGGTGACCTCTCACCACAAACTGCGCCGGAGCTCCGCCCCCGTCCCCATTATAGTCAATGGGGACGGAGCGGCGGAATAGTGGCAGGACTGATCCGACAGGGTAAACAATCTGTCAAATCCGTCCTGCCGCTAGTGTGAAAGTAGCCTTAGCAAAGCTCTAATGAAGTGTTGCTAAGGAGAGTCTGTCTTCAGTTCTACTGAGCGCTGAAAACACCTTTGTGTAACATACAGAGGCTTCCCCCTGCCTCTTCTAGCTACCCAGTCCCCGGTTATGTTCAAGTGCCCTAACAACCACTGACATCACCCTCCGTATCTCACTTTTTGCACTCAGGTGTCTTCAGCGCTTAGTCGAACCGAAGACTGAAAACTGACTTCAGTTTGCCAAGATGACTCTTTACACCCTGTTTTCTAGTATATAAATACATCTTTCCATAATAAAGTATATTATAACAATGTTTAACAATCCTGTCCCTACATTATATTAAAATACAATGAAATGAAAATGACACTGTAACCCCTTAACAGTTTTGCCCCAGCGCTGATCAGGCTTTGGGAAAAGGACCTAAAAGTTCAGCCCGAACCAAGTGCAGGCAGCAGGTTATGGGGCAAGGGCTGTTTAACACTTCATATCTTGGGCTCTGTAGGTGTTACAGATATGTGGCTAGTCTTGTTTGAAAGCGAACAATCTAAGCTTTATAGATCAGAATAGCAGTATTATCTTCACTACATCTGGAGAGATAGACTTTAGAAATTGGGTTGTGAGCATGGACCATGCCCATGCAGCACCAGATATACACCATCCGGGGACTGGAACATGGACATGTGGAAGCCCGAGCAGAGATCTGGAGTGGTGGGGAGTAGGTAGCAATGAATGTTATCCTATTTAGGGAAGCAGGCTGCGGGCATTAGATAAAAATAATAATCTTTATTCCCAGAGAAACCCTTTAACCACTTAACCCCATAGGAACACAGCCTTATTTCACCTTAAGGACCAGGCCATTTTTTGCAAATCTGACCACTGTCACTTTAAGTGCTGATAACTTTAAAACGCTTAGACTTATCCAGGCCGTTCTGAGATTGTTTTTTCGTCACATATTGTACTTCATGACACTGGTAAAATGACGTCAAAAACATTTTTTTTGCACAAAATAATACCTAATTTACCCAAAAATTGCAAAAATTTGCAAATTTCAAAGTTTCAGTTTCTCTACTTCTGTAATACATAGTAATACCCCCCAAAATTGTGATGACTTTACATTCCCCATATGTCTACTTCATGTTTGAATTATTTTGGGAATGATATTTTATTTTTTGGGGATGTTATAAGGCTTAGAAGTTTAGAAGCAAATCTGGAAATTTTTTAGAAATTTACAAAGACTCAATTTTTAGGGACCAGTTGAGGTCTGAAGTCACTTTGCGAGGCTTACATAATAGAAACCACCCAAAAATGACCCCATCTAAGAAAGTACACCCCTCAAGGTATTGAAAACTGATTTTACATACGTCATTAACCCTTTAGGTGTTTCACAAGAGTTATTGGCAAATGGGGATGAAATTTGAGAATTTCATTTTTTTGTCTAATTTTCAATTTTAACCCATTTTTTTCCACTAACAAAGCAAGGGTCAACAGCCAAACAAGACTGTATCTTTATTGCCCTGACTCTGCCGTTTACAGAAACACCCAATATGTGGCCGTAAACTACTGTACGGCCACACAGCGGGGCGTAGAGTGAAAGGTGCACCGTTTGGTTTTTGGAGGGCTGATTTTTATGGACCGGTTTATTTACACCGTGTCCTGTTTCAACCCCCCTGATGCACCCCTGGAGTAGAAACTCCCTAAAAGTGACCCCATTTTGGAAACTACGAGATAAGGTGGCATTTTTTGGGGGACTTTTTTTTAGGGTACATATGATTTTTGGTTGCATTTTTGTGAGGCAAGGTTACCAAAAATTGAAATTCTGAAATTTCATCTCCATTTGCCATTAACTGTTGAGGTACACCTAAAGGGTTAATAAAGTTTGTATAATCAGTTTTGAATACCTTGAGGGGTGTAGTTTCTTAGATGGGGTCACTTTTAGGGACTTTTTACTCTAGGGGCGCATCAGGGGGCTTCAAAAGGGACATGGTGTCAATAAAAAAGGCCATCAAAATCGGCCTTCCAGAAACCATGTCGGTCCTTTCCTTTTGCGGCCTGCCTTTTACTGATACAGCAGTTTACGACCACAAATATGGCATTTCTGTAAACTGCAGTATCAGGGTAATAAATATTAACTTTTGTTTGGTTGTTAACCCTTGTTTTGTTACCGGAAAAAACGGATTGAAATGGAAAAGTGCCATAAATTGCGTTTTTGGCACCGTTTTTTTTTTTTTTTTAACAGTGTTAATCTGGGGGGTTAGGTCATGGGATATTTTTACGGACGCAGCAATACCTAATAAGTCAATTTTTTTTTTTTTTTTTTACAATTATTTAGGTTTTTGACTATATTATCCTTTTTGATACAAAAATACATTTTTTGTATCTCTAAAGTCTAGGTGTTATTTTTTATCCGATTATCTTATGTGGGGGCTCATTTTTTGCGGGACGAGCGGACGTTTTTTTGGCACTATTTTGGGGGCTATATGACTTTTTTATCGCTTGCTATAAAAAAAATTGTTATGTTTGGTGACAAAAAAATTCATTTTTTTAACCTTTTTTTTTTTTTGGGGACCGTGATAATCTGGGGGGTTGGATCATGGGGTATTTTTATAGAGGAGATTCTTACGGACGCGGCGATACCTAATAAGGTTTTAGACTATATATCCTTTTTGATCCAAAAAAAATTATTTTGTATCTCTAAAGTCTAAGTGTCTTTTTTTTCTTATCCAATTATCTTATGTGGGGGGCATTTTTAGCGGGACGAGCGGACGGTTTAAGTGGCATTATTTTGGGGGCTATATGACTTTTTGATCGCTTGCTATTAAACTTTTTGTTATGTAAGGTGACAAAAAAATAAATCTTTTTTTGCACTTTTTTATTTTTTTTCCTTGACCGTGTTAAGCTGGGGGGTTAGGTCATGGGGTATTTTTATAGAGGAGATTATTACCGACACGGCAATACCTAATATGTCTACTTTTAATAAATTATTTTAGTTTTTTGAGTGTCTCAAGTCTGAGAACCAGTTTTTTTATCCGATGTCAGTGCTAAATTGGAATATAAATTTAGTACTCCATGGAAGTGTGATACTCCCTGAAGCAACCAATAACGCAGAGGCCCAGATGATCGGGGCACGTGTCACATTGAGTTGTGGTGTCCTTCCGTATCCCCCTCCTGTGACGCACTCTGCACCTTTTTTGTGTTCGTCCCTTCTTTCCAGTATGGGGGACCACACCTGGAAAGTGTTGGCCAGGGATGATCCGGGCGCCTACAGTTCCCGAGGTACTCCGGCCTGCTCTTTCCCGGTCCGAAAAGATCAGGGCCTTGAGGACTGCCTCATAGAACTGGAGGAATGTCCCTGTGCTGCCAGCGCTTCGGGATAGTACCAAGTAGACCGCAACTTTTTTGTACCATGCCCGGGTTTTGCGCATGGCGTTAGATGGCTTGAGGACTTGACCAGAGAGATCAACTCCTCCCATATACCGATTGTAGGCGACGATACAATCGAGCTTGAGGACCGTTGCCGTGGTACCTCGCACAGGGACAGGGGTGATGCCGTTACCATGAATTGTGGACAGCATAAGGACATCCCTCTTGTCCTTATACCTGACCAGCAACAGGTTTCCAGTGGTAAGGGCACGGGTCTCACCCCTGGGGATAGGTACCTGGAGGGGAAGGGCAGGGAGGCCGCGTTGATTTTTCCGCACGGTCCCACAAGCGAACGTGGATCTGGCGGCAAGGGACTGGAACAAGGGGGTACTGGTATAAAAGTTATCCACGTACAGGTGGTAACCCTTATCCAGCAGTGGGTACATAAGGTCCCACACAAGTTTCCCGGTAACACCCAGAGTGGGGGGACATTCTGGGGGTTGAATCCGGGAATCTCGCCCCTCGTATATACGAAATTTGTAAGTGTACCCTGAGGTACTCTCACAAATTTTGTATAGCTTCACGCCATACCTCGCCCGCTTGGAGGGCACATACTGGCGGAAAATGAGTCTCCCCTTGAATGCAATGAGAGACTCATCAACCGCGACCTCTCTTCCAGGTACATCGGCCTCCATGAATTTGGCCCCAAAGTGATCGATGACCGGCCGTATCTTATACAGACGGTCATGGGCAGGATCACCTCAGGAGGTACATGCTGCATTTTCGGAATAATGCAGACATTTCCGGATGGCCTCAAACCGGAAGCGTGTCATGGCCGTACTGTAAAGTGGGGTCTGGTAGAGGACGTCCCCACTCCAGTACAGCTTGACACTGGGTTTCTTGACCAGGCTCAATATGCAGCACGAGGCCCCAAAATGTCCTCATTTCGGCTGCACTGACCGGCGTCCAGCCACCGGGCCTGGCCAAAAAGGAGCCCGGGTGTTGAGCGACGAACTGTTGGGCGTACAGATTCGTCTGCTCCACCATCAGATTTACCAGTGGGTCACTGAAAAAATGACGAAAAAAGTCATATTCAGTGTAGCCCACTGTGGAAATCTGGATTCCTGATTGGCCTACAAAATCAGGAATCACGGGCTCGTATCGCTCTGGGCTACACCAGACAAGTTCACCAGCAGGGTGCTCCGGTGGATTTAACTGGTGGGCTGGGAAACCAGTATGAGCCCCAGAGCGGCTCGTACTAGGCTGGGCCACAGGGTCCCTAACATGGCGGTCCCCCTTGCTCCGCCTGGCGGCGTCTCCGCCGCCTTGGGGGCTCATCATCATCGCTAGATGATGAGGAGGATGTGGAAGCTGGGCATACGCAAGCTGGGCGTATGCCTCCTCGGCCGAGAACGTCCGGCGGGCCATAGGGGAGTGTGTGTCTGCGTGTGTATGTGCATGTGTGGAAATCTTTATTTTGTGTGCGTGTGTGTGGGGGCACGGGTGTTCACTAACTCACCCTAAAACTAACAGGAAAAAAAAAAAAAACAGACAAAAAAAAAAAAAAAAAAAAGGCCAAAAAATTTGAAAAAATTATTTCAAAACCGCTGATCAACCGTCCAAAGTTGATCAGCGGTGGGGTGTGTGATGCGCTAACAGTGGCCGGACGCTAAGAGTGCCGGCCACAGTCCGCGTACACAAAAAATAAAAAAGTGGGGGGGAGGGGTGGGCAGGTGGCAGCACCCCTGGGGGGTCTAGGGTCACACAGCTGTGCTGTGGACCCCAGACACCCTAACTAGGGTGATGCAATGAAAAGTTCAAAAACTAACTTTCCCTTTTTTTCCCCTGCCTAACCCAAACTTTCCCTATGCTGTCCCTATGTACCTGATGGGGTGCTGATGGCAGAGATCGGGTCCTGGGGGCACAGATCGGGGTGCTGGCAGCGACGGCAGACACGTGCAGGCGGCTCCTCTCTCCTCGGTTCCGGAACACAAAAGGAGGAGGAGAGGAGCGCCTGCCTCTTTTGAATCTGTCGCCGGACCGCCCACTGACCAATCAGAAAGCGATCCTGAGTGGAGTGAAATCACACCACCATCACCATCCTGTTCCGGGTTATCGGGTCTTCAGAGACCCGAATAACCCAGAAACGCAGAAAACCGCAGGTCTGAATAGACCTGCGGTTTTCTGCGATCACCGACATGGGGGGGGGGGGGGGGTCACAGGACCCCCCAGCGCATTTGCCCCAGGTGCCTGCTCAATGATTTGAGCAGGCAACGGGTTCCGATCACCGCCCGCTGAGCGGCGGTGATCGGAACCATTCATGACGTACCGGTACGTCATGTGTCCTTAAGAGGTTAAGGACCACAGGTTTATACCCCCCCCCCCCCAGTGACCAGGCCCTTTTTTACAAATTGGCACTTCACAAATTTAACGGTTTATTGCTCGGTCATGCAACTTGGCACACAAATGAATTTTACCTCCTTTTCTTCTCACAAATACAGCTTTCTTTTGGTGGTATTTGATTGCTGCTGAAATTTTCAGTTTTTCTGATATTAATCAAAAAAGACCGGAATTTTCTCAAAAAAGTGTATTTTTAACTTTTTCTGGTAAAATTGTTCAACTATAATTACATTTCTATACAAGTTTGTGTCAGAATTTATTGTGCTACATGTCTTTGATAAAAAAAAAAAAATCCAATAAGTGTATATTTATTGGTTTGTGCAAAAGTTATAGCGTTTACAAACTATGGTACAAAAATGTGAATTTCCGCATTTTGAAGCAGCTCTGTCTTTCTGAGCACCTGTCATGTTTCTTGAGGTGCTAGAATGCCAGGATAGTGTAAATACCCCCCAAATGACCCCATTTTAGAAAGAAGACACCCGCGGAGGGGCATGGTGAGTTCATGCACGATTACATATTTTTTCACAAGTTAGCGGAAAATGACACTTTCTGAGGAAAGAAAAATAATAAAGTTTCCATTTCTGCTAAATTCTGGCAAAAAAATATAAAATCTCCCACGGACTTACTATGCCCCTCAGTGAATACCTTGGGGTGTCTACTTTCCGAAATGGGGTCATTTGTGGGGTGTGTTTACTGTTCTGGCATTTTGGGCGGGGCTAAATTGAGAGCAACCCTGTAAAGCCTAAGGCCCCTTTCACACGAGCGAGTTTTCCGCGCGGGTGCAATGAGTGACGTGAACGCATAGTACCCGCACTGAATCCTGACCCATTCATTTCAATGGGTCTGTGTACATGAGCGTTGTTTTTCACGCATCAGTTCTGCGTTGCGTGAAAATCGCAGCATGTTCTATATTCTGCGTTTTTCACGCAGCCCTGGCCCCATAGAAGTGAATGGGGCTGCGTGAAAAACGCATTGCATCCGCAAGCAAGTGCGGGTGCAATGCGTTTTTCACCGATGGTTGGTAAGAGATGTTGTTTGTAAACATTCAGTTTTTTATTACGTGCGTGAAAAACGCATCAAAATGCATTGCACCCGTGCGGAAAAAACTGAACAATTGAACGCAATCACAGACAAAACTGACTGAACTTGCTTGCAAAATAGTGCGAGTTTCACTGAACGCATCTGGACCTAATCCATCACGCTCGTATGAAAGGGGCCTAAAGGTACTCGTTGGGCTTTCGGCCCCTTTACGCACCTAGGCTGCAAAAGAAGTGTCACACATGTGGTATCGCCGTACTCAGAAGAAGTAGGGCAATGTGTTTTGGGGTGTATTTTTACATATACCCATGCTGGGTGAGAGAAATATCTCTGTAAATGACAACTTTAAAAAAAAATGTATACAAAGTTGTCAATTTACAGAGATATTTCTCTCACCCAGCATGGGTATATGTAAAAATACACCCCAAAACACATTGCCCTACTTCTTCTGTGTACGGCGATACCACATCTGTGACACTTTTTTGCAGCCTAAGTGCACAAAGGGGCCCAAATTCCAATGAGTACCTTTAGGATTTCACTGTGCATTTTTAAGCATTTGGATTCCGTGAGGGGTATGGTGAATTCATGTAAGATTACATTTTTTTGTCACAAGTTAGTGGAATATGAGACTTTGTAAGGAAAAAAATAAATAAAAAATTACTGCTAACTTGTGCCAAAAAAATAAATCTTTCATGAACTCGCCATGCCCCTCAAAAGTGATCTTTATAGCGCTGCAGCGATTTTACGGTGTTTTTGCCGTGATCATAAAAAAAAATTCTGGCACTGCGGTGGGGCGGACTGAACGCAAGTGTGCGCACAAGATCAGGCCTGATCGGGCGAACACTGCATTTTTTGTAGAGCCTAAGGTGACCCTAATGTACTGATATAGATCTGATTGCGATCAGTCTTGATCACGTACAGATACTATATAGTACTAGTGCTGATGCTAATCAGCGACTAATCAGTGACTACGGTGCGGTGGGCTGGGCGCTAACTACCTAACAAGTAGCTAACTAACTGGCGGTGATGAGGGACTCTTACAGGGGGGTGATCAGGGAGTCTATATGGGGTGATCAGGGGTTAATAAGTCACAAGGGGGGGGGGGGGGGGGTTGTAATGTGTGTGTGGTGCTTGGTGCTACTTACAGAGCTGCCTGAGGTCGATCTAAGCAAAAGGGACCACCAGAGGAGCAGGTAGCAGGTATATCAGATGCTATTTACAAAATAGCGTCTGATATACCCATTTGATTGGTTCTTTTAAAAATCTACAGCCTGCCAGCCAATGATCAGCGCTGGCAGGCTGTAGTTAAACTTTATTACTGCGCAATCCTGTGAGCGTGCGTTCACAGGAAATTTCAGGTCTCACGAGATGACGCCAATAGGCGTCACAGAGACCTGAGAGCGCTGCCATCCGAACGGTTATCCAAGGCTATAAACTGCAAATGTGCAAATTTGTAATGTACATTTCAAAAAGAGGTTCTGCAGCAACTGTAGAGCAAAATAGTATCAGCAGCAAAAGTACAGAGGCACATAATCCGTTTTTTGGTCTTATCAGCGGTACATATGATCCAGTACATGCTGAAACAATCTGGTGTGAGCAGCAGCTGATCTGCACAGATTAGTACCTAAGCAATTAATCTCTCACTACTGATCAGTGAAGTATGTTAATCTGCAGCGTCAGACATACTTGTTATTGGGTAAATCACAAAGACACTGGGATATTGCTTGAGAACACAGAATGCAGAAGTGCACTGTGTGCTGTTTCTGTGCAGGATCATCCAGACTTATACAACTTTTTTGGGAGGACAAGTCTTAACCATGACTCTTCTCAGGCCGCCGTTACTCTTGTCCAGGCCTGGACTGTAATGATTATGAAGCTGGTTCTTGGCAACCACTTACTTTTAGCTCATGGACAACACACCGCTGAGATCAGCATGTCTGTCACTGGTTTATGCTGCTCTCATTGAGGTTCCCCTTAAAGAGGACCTGTCACCTTCTAGAAGTTATTAAGGAATTACTATGAGGGTTCAGATGACTGTTACGAGTTGGGGGGGTCCCTGTACTATATGACACTGGCAGAACTGATTAGATAATGTCAGACAGTGCAGGGACACACACCCAATTGGTAACATCCAGATGGATGCAGCAAGAAAAACTAGTGTTTGAATATACCCTTAAGGCGTATATACACAGCACAGTACTGTTGGACAAGCCCGACGTTTTTAGCAGCTCTTGATTTGGGGGTGCACGCTGTTTTTCGCAGGCTCTCAATTCTCCCCTGACAGATGATGATGAGAAGGGAAGATTAGGAGCACTGAATGCCAACTCATGAGGTGGGTAGCAGTGGCCTTCCCTTTTTTTCATATTGAAAACCTGTATACTCAGCTGCACCGAGCATCTGCCGACAGCTATTGCGGATGTACTGCCATTAGGTTTTCCAGACGCAGTCAATAAAAAGGTCCTTTCTTGGCACGGTTTCCAACGCGGACACTGCTGGAATCTGTAGCGGGTGTCTACTCATGGATTAGCCCCACTGATTGGGACTAAACCTGCAGACTGATCCACCGCATTCAAAATGGAAAACAGATAAAGAAACCCAAGGGCAGGCCACAGGTTTCTGTCTGGGGATATGTGGCAAGAAATCCATGTGAACAAAACCTTAGAGGCATAAAAGGACCCCTACACATGTGGATCTAGAATCCGTACTAGTTCAGTGTTGAACCTTCTATGGTCCATTCTATGGTATGCTCCTGAAGAAGGGGATCTCCCCGAAACACGTTAAGCCACAAATTGTTCTAAATAAGGATTGATCATAAGCCTGTGAGAAGTGTGCTGCCATCAATGTACTACGTGCGATCCTAGCCAGGGGGGTTCAAAGTGTCAGGTGTATTGGGTTTATCCTATAGACAATCCCCCAGCGAAGTGAGTGCATATTTATATATTTATCTGTATTGGATTTTTACTGGAATACACTATACACCATCAAGTGATATCTTCACCTTTTATCTTTGTCCTGTTGATACTGGGGACTTTTGTTCAATCTTATCTGATCTTATTTAACATTTTTTATTGCTCTATTCATCTATTGTACCTACTAACTGAATGCTGTGCACCTATCTCCTCAACTATTTAAGGATATAAATATATTAAGCAAATAACCTTCTGTCTCCCAGCAACTTTTACTAAACGGAAGCTAATTACATCCATTCTTTTCAGGAAGCATAGGGAGTGGCGCTCTATTCTTGCACTCTTTTGGCCTTTTTGGATAGACAGATATTATACACCTGGTGAACTGTTGAATTACTACACCACCGTTATCTGTCTATATTCATTATCCTCTATGACCAGGTATTTGGTTTCAGCTGCCTTCCCTCTATATTCCGTACACTGCGTATAATTATACCTCTACCCCCCCCCCCCCCCTTCTTTACTATTTGAAGGATTAGACCCCACCACTGCTGGCACAGTGGTTCATCTTTCTTCATCTTTCAAGGGATTTCTTATCCCCGGAGACTTGATTAACCTCCTCCTTTTTTTCTTTTCTTTTTCAACTGCTTCTATGGTCCAGTCGCTCTAGCATTCCTCATTTACAGTGGGGCACATTTACTTAAATGTTTGCGTCTGGTTTTAGTTTAAAAAAATTCTGTATTAGCCAGTTTTTTTAGTCACATTTACTATTGAAAGTCTACCTGTTTTGGATGCTTTTGCAGTTTGTTCGCCTATTTAGATTTTTTAGAATTCAGAAGTTTTCTAACTTTTGCAACTTTTTTCTGACCCATTAATGTAGGTGCACCTTTTTTTGCGCCTGAATTTGTCGCAAAAACAGTCTAATTTCTAGGCCACCCCAAGGCTGGCTTACTTTTCTTCTTCTGCTTTCAGTGCAGTGCTTTTTCATTAAAAGTCATACTTTCCAGGAAACAGGCGACTTTTTTCAGCAAAGATGTGCAAATAAATTAGACCAGTCTAAGTAAATATGAACCCATCTAACTGAAAAAACAAACAAAAAAAACCAAAAAACTATAGCAATATGCTGAGACTAATTCATCAATGGATTTGCGATTTTCAGTAAGAAAGATTAAATACGCCCATCTAATTTTATGGTCAAAAACAGGCAAACTTGATAAAAGTGCCCCAGTGTGTCACGCATGTCCTGAGGAGACTTCTGAGTGGCATTTTCTCACTAGCACAGCCAGGTAAGTGTGAGAGAGGGGGTGGGGAGAGGTGCGCTGAGCTTGGAGCTTCATAATTATGCATCTTTCCAGGCACCTTTACAAAAGTGCATATACCCTTTAAGAAATATCAGTCGGTCATTTACTTCCAAAACCAAAATATTTTTTAAATGGCAGCAAAATAAATACACAGAAATTAAAACTTGCCTCCTTTTCGGGTTCCATACGGGAGATCTAGTTTGTTGCCACCAAGAATTGCAGACTGTTTCCTGTAGTCTTCACATAGAAAAGGCTTAATCTCAGACATGCTGTGAACGGAAGAACATAATAATAAGTGGACAACTCAACCTGCAGCAAGAACACTTCTAGAGCATTAATTTCCTCCCAGACAACAGGTTATGTATAACAGATAGCACAGTGTCCTCCAGCCTGTTGTGCTCCAGTTTTCCAAAACTTCAGATCCCAGTATGTACTGACGTGGTCTGAAATAATATTTTAGACCTAGGGAAGAAACAGTTAGGCTGGTGTTTGTTGTATGCATATCTTACTATATCATTCATGGGGTCTAAAATAAGTTACTCCATCAGCTGTACAGTCTAATGAATTAGGTGCGGGCTACACGGCGATCTTGGCTGCGAGATCGGTCATGACCAAAGATCACTGTTTAGCAGTTTAGCCATTGTACTGAATGGCCCAGAGTGACCCAATCTTTCTAAACTCTCCAAAATACTTTGTTTCCACAAACCAGTTGCATAATGCTGCATCAGCGCAGTATGTATAGTGTGTTCAGTCCCTGCCGCCTGCGTCATTAACCCTGGCGTCAGTGATGAGAACAAAAGAGACCAATGCAGGCTAGACTGATAAGGCGCTCCGGATCACAGCACTGATTGTATCCATGCTTCTGCTAGAACAGTCGGAATTGGAGAGAACTCAATAGCGACTGCAGCATCTAGGCAGTTAAGTTAGGAGCTCGCTGTCACCAGGAGCGGGGTGCTGATGCATTGCCACGGCAGGCAGCCAAGACTCACACAGACCCTCCAGGCCTGCCATGACTATGTCTATTAGGACTCTTGCACATGGCAATATGGCCGTCGTGCCCATATTGCGGATTGCAAACAGCCCATTGACTTGAATGGGTCCGCAATCTGCAAGATATGGAGCGGTGTGGAGTAGAGGCCCAGATCAGAAGCACTACAAAGTGCTTCTCGTGGGATTTTGGTCCGTTCTTCCACACTGCAAAAAAATTGTTAATTAAAGTGGTATACTCGTAAGCAATGTCCAAACTGTCTCCCAGGCTCAACAAGCAATCAGTGAATACCACTTCAGCAGCAGCTCACAGTGCTTCAAACCTCCCTTCTCCATGGACAGCGTCCAAAGCCCTAGTCTAACAAGCAAATGTTTGTGTTGGTTTACGTCTGCTCCCATGACCGTGCTTCAAGGCCTTGCTCAACTGCTTCGGCACACCAGGCAACCACTGGTAACTCTTCTGTGGGCAAACTACTCGTCTCCCGATCACCTAGCCTTTAGTGGCTTTCAGTTTACCACTGCCACCCAAGTGAACATGCCTCAAGTCTAACTATCGCATAGGTCAAACCGCAATTTCACTAGGCAATGGGTACTACTCTGTTGACGCCAGATGTCGCAATAAGACTTGTACAGGTGTCTACGACGCTTGTTCAGGCGAGTTTACTCCCCAATACGCCTTAGACTTTTCCCACACTCATCAGCGCAGTGAGCGCTGTGAACGGCACAGGCAGCGCAGCGATGCTGCCTGTGCCTGAAATAACCAACAACAAAGCTCCTTACAGCAAGGAGCTTTATTATTGGTTGGGTATTGGCAAGCCAGAGCAATACAGGTTGGGTCAGGCAGGGAAAGCCAGCAGGAGCTGGAAGGAGGAGGGGACAGCTGTACTAAGGTGAGTAGGGCGCGATGCCCAAGGACCAAGGGAAACATGACAGGGCCGCTGGAGAGCTAAAGAGCCGTGGACTTGCGTGACTGATCTCCGAGAAGAGCTGCCCCCAGGACTGTGACCCGACCCCCCCCCCCCCCCCCAGCAATGTTGTGGCAGTGAAAAGCACAGCTTGTCAGTCTTCAAGTAAGTGATTCACCGCTCCCCCAATCATGGTTTTGTCCAGTCTCCTAGTTCTCCGCTCCCCCCCACTTCCTGTCGCCCCACTATTAACCCTGCTCCCCATCCTCCTGTCACCCCACTAGTAACTCTGCTCCCCCCCTCTTGTCACCCCACTAGTGACCATGTTCCCCCCCCACCAGTGACCCTGCTTCCCCCACCCCACTAGTGACCCTGCTCTCCCCTCCTCCTCCTGTCACCCCACTAGTGACCCTGCTCCCACCTCCTGCTGTCACCCCACTAGTGACCCTGCTCCCCCCTCCTCCTGTCACCCCACTAGTGACCCTGCTCTCCCCTCCTCCTGTCACCCCACTAGTGACCCGGCTCCCCCTCCTCCTGACACCGTACTAGCGACCCTGCTCCCCCCTCCTCCTGTCACCCCACTAGCGATCATGCTCCCCCCTCCTCCTGTCACCCCACTAGTGACCCTGCCCCCTTCTCTTCCTGTCACCCCACTAGTGACCCTGCCCCCTTCTCCTCCTGTCATCCCACTAGTAACCCTGCTCCCCCCCGCCTCCTGTCACCCAACTAGTGACCCTGCTTCCCCCTCCTCCTGTCACCCCACTAGTGACCCTGCTCCCCCCTCCTCCTGTCACCCCACTTGTGACCCTGCTCCCCCCGCCTCCTGTCACCCCACTAGTGACCCTGCTTCCCCCTCCTCCTGTCACCCCACTAGTGACCCTGCTCCCCCCTCCTCCTGTCACCCCACTAGTAACCCTGCTCCCCCCGCCTCCTGTCACCCCACTAGTGACCCTGCTTCCCCCTCCTCCTGTCACCCCACTAGTGACCCTGCTCCCCCCTCCTCCTGTCACCCCACTAGTAACCCTGCTCCCCCCTCCTCCTGTCACCCCACTAGTGACCCTGCTCCCCCCGCCTCCTGTCACCCCACTAGTGACCCTGCTTCCCCCTCCTCCTGTCACCCCACTAGTGACCCTGCTCCCCCCTCCTCCTGTCACCCCACTATTAACCCTGCTCCCCCCGCCTCCTGTCACCCCACTAGTGACCCTGCTTCCCCCTCGTCCTGTCACCCCACTAGTGACCCTGCCCCCTCTCCTCCTGTCATCCCACTAGTAACCCTGCCCCCTCTCCTTCTGTCACCCCACTAGTAACCCTGCTCCCCCCTCCTTCTGTCACCCCACTAGTAACCCTGCTCCCCCCTCCCACTGTCACCGCACAGGGAAGAAGCTAAACAGACTCTGACAACTATGATGGGATCCGTTCAGTTTCGGTTCAGGATCCTGTCTTTTTACCAGACAAAAAGTGCTGCATATGAGGCTTTCAACAGAATCTGAAACAGAGGCTCTAAACGCAGCCTCCAACGCAGATGTGAGCGAGTGCAGGCCTATGTATTATGCATTTTAATTACCGTAACTACCGTAACTTTCGTACTCCTCCTCGGGATAAAAATACTCCTCAAAAATGGTCAGAGGAGTATTTTTACTCTTCTGGAAAAAATGTAGTGCAACCTCTGAATGACACCAAATTTCTCTCTTTTACCTCCTTCCAGCAGTGAACTGGTGTAACCACATACACATCCAGGTCAGCATTAGGCTCTTACCAGGCCTATGCTGACATCCGTAGCTCCTCTCGTAGACAGACTAGAAAACCAGTCAAGTGGAGCCAGGTACAACAATTCAGAAGCACAAGCATCATGACCCACCATCCATATGCAACATAAAAACACTATGGAGGTCACTTGTTATACTGAAACACGCTTATATTAGGTGTATTTCAGGGGCAGATTCTGGTGCAATGGTTAGTAGCCCCAAAATCTGCGACTTTTCTCCGCTCACACCAGGTCTAAAAAAGTGGGCTTGGCTTGGACGGCGAATGTTATGTACAAGTAGAAACAAATTACTGAGCCAATGAGTTAATCATCTAGTCCAGGGGTCAGCAACCTCTGGCAGTCCAGCTGTTGTAAAAATACAACTCTCAGCATCAGGGGCGGACTGAGAACCCTCAGGGCCCCCGGGCAAAATAAATCAAGGGCCCCCTTTAAGGCCCCACCCATGTTCAGCTGCAAGCCCCACCCTTGTCCCGTCTCCATGCCCCGCCTCCAGCCACAAAGTTAAAGTGACACAAAAGGCACCCAGACCACTTCAGCTCATTAAAGTGGTCTGGGTACAGTGTCCCTTTTTGCAAATCGAGCTGCAATGTTATAGAGAAACTGCATTGTCTACGTTCCAGCAATAAGTCAGCCTCTAGTGCCGGCAGCCACCTGAGGGCTTCCTGGCATCTGACGCTGGACGTCCTCACACCCTGCATGATGACCTCCAGGGTCAAATTTTTCCCCATAGGAAAGCATTGATTCAATGCTTTCGTATGGGGTGATCTAATCTCAGCGTCCATTAGTGAGCCTCTGTTAGAAGCAGTGTGGGCATAACTACTGTGAAGGGGGCACATATCTGGGCATAACTACTGTGAAGGGGGCACATATCTGGGCATAACTACTGTGAAGGGGGCACATATCTGGGCATAACTACTGTGAAGGGGGCACATATCTGGGCATAACTACTGTGAAAGGGGGGGGGGGGGGAGGCCCTTCACAGTAGTTATTAATCCCTTTCAGCAGTCTCCCCTTCAGTGAATGGGGGACTGCTGAAAGGGGTTAATAACTACTGTGAAGGGCCTAGCCGTCTGGGCAACCCCACAGATCATCCCCCCACCCACCTTGTACTTGTTCCACTGATCCGCTACTTGCGGGCTACATGGGCATGAGTTCAGTCACTTCAGTGCGCAATCCCATCCTGTGGCGCGTGATCCCGCGAGACCCGTGACCTACAGCGGCAGGTCTTGCGGGATCACGCGCTGCAGGACGGGATTGCCCACCGACGTGACTGAACTCATTCCCGCGCAGCCCACAAGTAGCGGAACAATTACAAGACGGGTGGGGAATAGCCAAATTAAAAAATATTTTGAACCAAAAGGTGTTATGGGGGCTCTGTGGATGGCACTGTTATGGGGGGGATCTGTGGATGGCGCTGTTATGGGGGGGATCTGTGGATGGCACTGTTATGGGGGGGATCTGTGGATAGCACTGTTATGGGGGGGGGGATCTGTGGATGGCACTGTTATGGGGGGGATCTGTGGGTGGCACTTATGGGGGGGGATCTGTGGGTGGCACTGTTATGGGGGGATCTGTGGGTGGCACTGTTGTGGGGGGGGGGGATCTGTGGGTGACACATATATAGCACCTTATGCTATATACGTGTCATCCACAGATCCCCCCATAACAGTGTCCCTGTGAGTGAATGATCCCCAATACAGGGACTGGTGGCCGGCATCTGGTGTTGTAATGGCAGCGGGGCCCGGTGCAGTCACTGTATTCTATTATACCGGGCCCCGCTCACTGTAATACTAATATTCATATGTGAACAACTTGAAATCCTCTGCGATCCTCTCCCTCTGAGCTCTCTGTACTCACAAACCCAGTAGAAGGCCGGGCGGCAGCGCAACTCACTGATGTCACGCGCCTGCTCCTCCCACTTTATCAATGAAGTAGGAGGAGCAGGCGCGTGACGTCAGTGAGTTGCGCTGCCGCCCTGCCTGCTACTGAGTTTGTGAGTACAGAGAGCTCAGAGGGAGAGGATCGCAGACTCGCAGAGGTTTTCAAGTTGTTCACATATAAATATTAGCATTACAGTGAGCGGGGCGCGGTGTTATGTTATTCTGCGGCGGGCCCTCGGACCATGTCCGAAGTGCCTGACCGGTCAGTCCACCCCTGCTCAGCATACATATTTGCACAGCAGTTGAATGGAGCATGTTGGGAGTTGCTAACACTTGATCTAGTCCATTTAAAGAAACATGCAACCAGACTTAAAGGTTATGTACCCCTTTTTATTACTGTACTCATTATGAGGTAAAAATAATTTTTTCAATTGGTCTTTATAAAAAAATATGGAGCCCTTTAATGGAGCGTTCGGCTGCTTCCACTCCACACGCTATTAAGGATTGTCAGGGCACCCTCCAGTACCACCCTAATGCAATAGCTAAATCATCTCACGCTTACTATTCGGCCTTATACTCCCTCCCCTCACTCCTTCCTAGTGATAAGACAAAGCGGAACGAGTTATTAGACAAGTTTTTCGCAGAATGTCACCTGCCTTTGTTATTCTCTGACGCCTTAGCGCATCGGAACCAACTTACTACGGTTGAGGTGGTCAGGGATGCCATTTCTGAGTTACTTAGTGGTAAATTGCCTGGTCACGATGGGCTTTCGTTCAATGACTTAAAATATCGGGGGATTCATTAATCCTCTATATGGTTAAGTTGTTCAATGGATTTCTACTAGGCGAAAAAAATCGACTCCATGTTGTGCTGGTACATAACACTTAACAGGTTGAACTTAGTGTTAGGTTCCTGTCTTACAGAGATCGCCTTGACGTGCGGCAGACGGGCTCAAATAATTTTGTACAAAATGATTTGCCAAGCATCTCTAATTTAGAAGCATAGCATAAGCAATATAATTAATTTTTGTACTTTATTTGGTTTGCAGAGTGGTGTTGCATTGTATGTTGTGTTTTATGTGCTCGTACATAACAGTTATCCTCAAACCCAGTAAGGACCCTGCAGACTGCTCGAGCTCCTATTAGCCTTTTAAATTTGGATTTGAAAATATTCACAAAGATATTAGTGAATAGTCAGAATTTTTGGCGTCATTTAATTCATAAAGATCAGGTGGGCTTCGTTAGTTTGAGACAGGCAGGAGATAACACTGCAAATGTTATTGACGCGGCCGATAGGGGAGGGGTGGAGGCCCGTTTACTAAGCCTTGACTCAGAAAAGGGTTTTGATCACCTGAACTGGGAATTTATGTTCCGTACCCTGCATCACTTTGGCTTTAAGGGCCTTTTTGTAGCTGCTTTGCAGGGCCTCTACTCCTCCCCAGGAGCGACGGTCAGGCTGCCACATGCCCACTCTCCCCTTCTTCAGATCTTTAACGGGATGCGCCAAGGGTGCCTCCTTTCCCCCCGCCTTCGTGTGCTTAGCATTGAAACTCTGGCTGCCCTAATAGGTAACAGTCCAAGGCATCCCAATTAGAAATAAATCACTTTCCATCTCGCTCTTTGCAGACAACGTGCTACTTTCTTTAAACAAATCTTTTCCTTTCTCTTCCTAATCTTCATGCAGTCTTAATAAGTTACAGTAAACTTTCCGGATATAAACTTAACACCACTAAGACATAGGCATTACTGATTAACATCTCTCCAGATCAGCTTTGATTACACCTGGCGCACTCATTCCATTAAATATTTAGAAATTCATCTTACTGCCAACTACTCCTCCCTTTATAAATCTAACTTCCCTCCATTACTATTAGAGATAACTATCTTATTCATGAAGTGTAAACCTCTGCCAATCTCTCTCCTAGGCCGCATTGCGGCGATTAAAATGGCCATTCTCCCTAAAATCCTGTACCTGTTTGAGACTCTTCCAGTGAGGGTGCCGTCCGTGGCCCTTCGATCTGTGCAGTCCACGTTTACTCATTTTGTTTGGAATTACAAACGCCACAGGTTTTCTAAACAGATTCTGATAGCGCCCATCTCTAATGGAGGTTTTGCACTTCCTAGTATCACTTTATATTATCTAGCGACCCATCTGAGGCATATTTCCTCTTGGTCTATGCTTTATTCATATAACCGCTGGACTAAGGTTGAACGGTTGTGGCTGGTACCAACTCACCTGGAGACCTTGATCTGGGGCCCTCCCCCATCTATTCCAGCTTCTGACTGACTTAGTTCCATGTTGTTTACCCGGGAGATCCAGTATAGGTGTAGGATTAGCTATAGCCTTTCAACATTCCGATCGCCTCTTCCTCTATTTCTCTTTTCCCTTCATCTCTTGGAAAGCTTGGGAGCAGGAATGGTTAGACCGTGGATGGCTGTAGGGCTCTATAGCTGTGTCGACTTGAATGATCCCCTCTCTGCTCGGATCTTGTCCTTCAGACTTAATTCTCCCTGCTGAACACCTTGGCATCCCAGTACCACATAATCCTACACTATTGTAGGAGCGTGTTAGGTACATTAGATGTTCCGACTCTCTCTATTGAGTGGGTCTGTGGCCCCTCACCTTAAGGTCTTATCTCTTTTATCAGATACTGATACTAACTGTTTGACTGGAGTTTCAGAGGGGAAGGAAGCAAAGTCCATATGCTCCTTCTTCTTGGGCCTCAAGTGCAAGATCCAAGATGGCAGCACGTGCACCATGCGAGGCAGAGTGTCCCCTCAGATTTTGCAAGTTAGCAGTGTTATTCCTGCTCATATCAGGTCCGTTAGTTCAGAGCAGCTTAGCTTTTACATCCTACACTCGACAAGACCTTTTGGATATAGGATTACACAACTCTGACTGTTTTATCAGCAACCTTGGACTCATCCCTGAATTAAGAAGAACACCCGACGCTTCGCAGGCTACTCGGCCGACTGGAAGTGCTCGAAGACGGCACAGGGACTGCAAACAAAGGCGGGGGAAGAGCTAACAGCTAAGCTTAGGCTAACACAGTATAGTCTTTCTTTACCCAGCCTGGCTAATGTACAGTCCCTGGTGAACAAAATGGATGAGTTACGACTATGAAACATGGCTACACAGTGGAATATCTGACAGTGCTGTCAAGCTGGTTGAACGCCATACTCTTCGGGCGGACAGAATAGCAGATGATTCCGGTAAGACAAGAGGACTGTGCATTTATGTTAACAAGGTTTGGTGTACAAACTCTGTCATTGTTGGAAAACACTGATCAGCTGACCTAGAGTATCTCATGGTTAAGTGTAGACCGTTCTATCTGCCGAGGGAGTTCACCTCCACTATAATAGCTGCAGATATCCCACCGGATGCTAATGCCAAGCTTGCTATGAATGAACTACATGCAGTCATTAGCAAACAACAATCTGCACAGCCTTAGGGTGCATTTTTTGTAGCGGTGACTAACCATTCCAACCTAAAGTCAGTGCTACCTAAATTTCATCAACATGTCTCCTGCCATACCAGAGGGGATAAAACCTTGGACCATGTCTATACAAACATTGTTGGAGCCTAAAAGACAACGCCCCTCCCCCACTTGGGACAGTCTGATCACCTTTCTTTATTTCTCACCCCCAAGTACCTGCAGCTTATCAACCGTGTGAAACCATCAGTGAAGACAATCAAGGTGTGGCCAGCGGGGGTAGATTCTGTACTCCAGGATAGGTTTAAAGACACGGACTGGAGCATGTTTGCCTCTCAGGCCACTTGTGGTTCTCACACTAACATCGACTCTTACACGTATTCAGTAATGGAGTACATCAACACCACAATTGGCAATGTTACCACAGAAAAGCAGATTACAATGTACCCAAATCAGAAACCATGGATGAACAAGAAGTGCAGCTTATACTAAAGGCACGTAACAATGCCTTCAGATCAGGTGACGCTCAGGCCTACAGTATGTCCAGGGAAGACCTGAAGAGGAGCATCAAGAAGGCCAAGCACAGCTACAAGCTGAAGGTGGAGGAACAATTTGTTAACTCTGACCCAAGATGCATGTGGCTGGGCATTCAGGCTATCTCAGCAATTCCACACAGACAGACATGAATGTGTTCTCCCTCAATGAGCTAAATTATTTTTACGCACATTTTGAGAAGGACAATAAGGAAAAGTTTGCCAAAACCCAACCCTCTGATGACTGCCGTACCTTTAGGGCTGTTTCACACGAGTGGATGCCGTGCGTGACATCCGCTCCGTGAATGAGAGCCAAGATCCGATGCAGACTGCAGAGGCACGGAGCATTAACATGACTGATAATGCTCCGTGCCCCTCTGTGACCGCTTTACTATGAAATCACAGTGACAACTTTATCTCACTGTGATTTCGTAGTAAAGCGGTCACAGAGAGGCACGGAGCATTATCAGTCATGTTAATGCTCCGTGCCTCTGCAGTCTGCATCGGGTCTTGGCTCTCATTCACAGAGCGGATGTCATGCACGGCATCCGCTCGTGTGAAACAGCCCTTACTCTCACCATCACAGAGGTCCATAACGCACTGAGCAGTATCAACGCTAACAAGGCTGCTGGCCCTGACGGCATTCCTGGATGTGTGCTTCGACCATGTGCTGAGCAGCTTGCAGGGGTCTTTAATGAAATCTTCAACCGGTCGCTTGCCCAGGCAGTAGTACCAGCGTGCTTCAAGACCACCTCTATTGTGCCAGTGCCAAAAAACACTCATCACCAATGTGCCTGAACGACTATAGCCCTGTAGCACTCTCACCTATAGTTATGAAGTGCTTTGAGCGACTGGTGCTGGCACACCTCAAGTTATGCTTGCCCCCCACACTGGATCCTCACCAATTTGCCTATCAAAGTAATAGAAGTACAGAGGATGCTGTATCTACAGCGCTTTACTGTGTACTCACACCTGGACAACAATAATACTTATACAAGAATGCTGTTTGTTGATTTCAGCTCAGCATTCAATACAGTCATTGCCTCCAAGTTGATCACTAAACTTGTGGATCTCTGAATCAGCAACCCTAACTGTAACTGGATCATGGACTTTTTGACCAACAGACCCAGCATGTTAGGTCAGGAAATAACTGCTCCACCACCATCACATTCAACAGTGGCACTCCACAGGGCTGTGTGCTGAGCCCGTTCCTCTACTTCCTTTTCACCTATGACTGCAGGCCTAGGTATGGATCCAATTCCATCATTAAGTTTGCAGATGACACCATGGTGATTGGTCTCATTACCGATAACGATGAGTCTGACTATAGGGAAGAGGTAAAGTACCTAGCTGTGAGGTGCGCTGACAATAACCTGCTCCTGAATACCAGCAAAACAAAAGAGCTCATTGTGGACTTCAGGTTTCCAGCTTTAAAGGGAACCTGTCACCAGGATTTTTTGCATAGAGCTGGGGACATAGGCTGCTAGATGGCCACTAGCACATCTGCAGTACCCAGTCCCCATAGCTCTCTGCGCTTTTATTGTGCTAAAAAAACTGTTTTGATCCATATGCAAATGACCTGATATGAGTCCTGTATGCAGAGATGAGTCAAGCGGAAAGGAGCCCAGCAACGCCCCGCGTCCTCCGAATCTCCTCCTTGCTGGCTGACGTCACAGAGCTGGAGCGCCGAAATCTCGCGATGCGCGAGCTAGCGCATGCGTAGTTCCCTGATGGTTCTCAGCCTATTATCCCCCTTATAGGGGATACAACCTGGGATCTTTTCATCCCTTGTCCTATGCACCCTAATAGAGATCTATTAGGGTGCATAGGATCTCACATTGTCCATGCTGCCCTGTGCTTTGTGCACACGGCAGCAGGGAGATTACCATGGCAGCCATGGATGGCTTTAGTAGCGTCCTGGCTGCCATGGTAACCGATCGGAGCCCTGAAATTTCACTGCTGGAGCTCCGATAAGAAGCTGCCACTGCACCACCAATGAAGAGGGGAGGGGACCCTGTGGTCACTGTCACCGATGATTATAATACTGGGGGGCTTGGGTGCGCTGCACCACCAATTAATTAAATTAACCCTATAGTACAAATATAGACTGCGGGTGCCAGCCATATCACACAGCCGGCACTCTGCCTCAATGACAGAGATCCCACCAAACCGTGCCAATTAACCCCTCAGGCGACGCATTTGAGGGATAAAATGCGTCGGTTTGCGAGTTCGCCGCTTCCTGTCATTAAGACTGGGTGCCGGGTATGTGATATTTGTATTGAGGGTAATTCTCATTGGCCACAGCCCCTCCCCTCCTCCTTACTATTACCTTCTCATTGGTGGCGCAGTGGCAGCTGGATCACAGTGGGGGGAGGGACTCTTTCTCCACTGTGTCGGCTGTAATGTGCGCCGGACGTTTTAGAGGCATTTAGCACAGTGACATGTGTCTGACCTATGACGTCACTAAAATACTGCAGTAATTAAGAAATGGCGATATCGCCATATCTTAATACCACAGTAAATTGTTAATACCGGTTTATTGCCCAACCCTTATCTGGTATAGGAATTGCTCTGTTGCTGACCCCAAGGCACTGCAGTGGGTGGTGAAAACTGCACAACGCATCATAGGGACTCCACTTCCTGCCATTGAGGATGTTCACAAGAAGAGATGTCTACGTCAGGCACGCATCATTCTTAGGGATTCCTCTCATCCTGCCAATAAACTCTTCCAGCGTCTTCCTTCCAGAAGGTGCTACAGGACCCTTCAGACTTAAACCAGCAGGTTTAGGAACAGTTTCTTCCCCACAGCTGTTACTCTACTGAACTCAGTCCCCCGCTGAACCTTTTCATCCACACTCATGATCATCACTTTTGTTCATTCTCAACAGTCACGGTATGTTCACATTGGTTACTGCTATGGTAGGGACACTGTCATAGCCTATGTCTGTGTTATAGTATGTACTTACACTTATAGTACGTACACTTACACTGTTCACTATTATAGTCTGTTCATAGCGCTACTCTTCCACTTCTGGAGCTATATTCATAGTATTCTACAGATCTGTTTACTATACATCTGTAAATGTGTATATACGTAGCACATCTGTATACTTGTTCATAGTACATCTGTATATTTGCCGGCTGTATAGCAATATAGAAACAGTTCATATGTATACATCAGCACATTTGCATATCTGTATATATGTATACATCAGTACATCTGTATATATGTATACATCAGTACATCTGTATATTTGCTCTCTATATAGCAATATAAACACCTGTATACTTAATTTATCTGTACATAACTATTCCTATTTTCTACACTATCCTTATCAGATTTTTTTGCACTTGCTGCTCTTTGCACTTCTGATTGGATGCAAACTGTATTTCGCTACCCTGTATTATACATGTGTAATGACAATAAAGTTGAATCAAATCAAATCTCCTTGGACTTTCCTGCAGACTTTAAACACCTATATATGCGAAAATGGGAAAACTGGCTACAAAGGGAGGCTCACTCTAGCTCCTCTTGTAGAACAGTGAAAATAAATTAAAGGTTTTAACACACAAGTATTGTCACAGACGTACTAAGACATACGGTGTCCCGGCGGCAGTGGGTGACAGAAGATCTGTGAGACTGGCAACACGTGCTTTCATCTGACAGGTTTCTTTGTGGATCACTAGGTGTCTGTGTTGTTTCTGATACTGGCCACACCTCTAATCGCCAGGTGTTGCTATTGTGGTTATTTGACTTTCCTTATTTATAGTTGCTTCTCCCACAATGCTGTAAGGTTTATAGCTTCAGTGGTATCTCTGGTCTGCTGGTGTTTGGTTCTCGGCTGGTAATCCTGCATATGAGCTCACCTACCTTTGAGGTCTGTTCGTACTGATAGCGTCAGGACTGTGACTAGGGATTTGACTAGGAGGTCTCCTTCTTTCTTCCCTAACTTTCAGGTCTTGTTCCTTGTTCCCTCTACTTCTTCATCCGGTGTGGTGTCTCCCTCCCACACACGTTAATTCGAGTGCAGCCATGAATCCGATTGCTGCATTGGCAGGACAGCTACAGGGTCTATCTTTGTAAGTAGCTGATCTCCGCACGACCGTTTCTCAGATCCAGAGACCACAGGTTACTGGTCCTGGTGGTGGTGGTGGTGGTTACCAGACCAGTCTGGAGCCTAAAGTTTCTCTCCCAGACAGATTCTCTGGGGGACATGATAATTTCATTTTATTTAGAGAGGCGTGTAAACTATATTTTAGGCTACGTCATAACTCATCTGGTGATGAGGAACAGCGAGTTGGTGTGGTAATTTATTTGCTTAAGGGGGATGCACAGTCATGGACTTTTTCTCTGACGACCAGATCGCAGCATCTCCGGTCAGTGGACAAATTTTTCAAAGCCTTGGGTCTGATCTATGATGACCCGCTTTTGCCTTTCATGAAACTCTGGTGTCTCTGGAGGCTGCTATGTCTCTTGCCATACGCATGGATAGAAGCTTGAGAGAGAGATCTATCACATTATGTATTGTCCTCCTCTGACACTTTGGGTGAAGATACTCCTGGGTTTATGAATGAAGGAAGGAACCGGCACTCCTTTATACTGCAATTATATCAAGTTTATTCGCCACTCATAGAAGAGGTGACGCGCGTTTCGGCACATGCAAGTGCCTTTATCAAAATAATGTGAGCAGCAGTCAGTCATCAGAGTGTCACTTCTTCTTCGAGTGGCGAATAAACTTGATATAATTGCAGTATAAAGGAGTGCCGGTTTCTTCCTTCATTCAAGCATCAGAGCGACGTCCGCTAACCGCGCACCCATACCTTCACGCAGTGCCGCCCGACTATTCGTAACCAGACTCCTGGGTTTACGTCTGGGGGCGACCCCATGAAATTAGGGGGAGCTACTTCAGAATATGCTTTTAAGCGTATTAGTAGTAGGAAGGGAGTGTGTTTTTTCTGCGGACAAAAGGGACATTTTATCAATGTATGTCCATGCATTCAGCGTAAAAAAGAAAAAAAAGGGGGATGTTTAATTCCCATCTGACTCTTGGAGGGGTGAGAGGAGAGTCAGAGAACATGCATTTATCTTTGACTGGTAGTACCCAATTTCTCCTGACTGCTGAGGTGCCAATTTATTCTCTAGACGTAGAGACGCATCTGGATCAAGTTAGACAGGTGTTGCAGATCCTTAGAGAAGTGTATTTTTGTTGTACACAAGGTGCAATTTTTGGGCTACCTGCCGTCATCTTTGGGTTTTCTAATGGATCCTGAGAAAGTCTGTGTGGTATTGGACTGGGATCGTCCCAAAAATCTGAAGGCTCTTATGAGGTTTTTGAGGTTCACCAACTATTACCGAAAATGTATTCAGAACTATTTGACAGTGGTAAAACCCCTAACTGACATGACTAAGAAAGGGACGGATGTCTAAGTGTGGTCTGATTCGGCGTTGCAAATCTTTTCTGCAGTTAAGAAGTGCTTCGCTTCTGCCCCTATATTGGTGCAGCCAGATGTTTCACAACCTTTTATTGTGGATCTCGATGTGTCCAAGGTAGGGGTAGGAGCAATTTTATCGCAGGGCCCGTCACCAGGTAAATGGTGTCCCTCTATGACGCAGAGAGAAATTACCATGTGGGTAACAGAGAGCTGCTGGCAATTAAGATGGCTTTTGAGGAATGGAGTCATTGGTTGGAAGGGGCGATTCATACAATCACTCTGTTCACTGATCCCAAAAATCTGGCCAATTTGGAGTCGGCTAAACCACTGAACCCGAGGCAGGCTAGATGGTGGTCATTCTTTACTAGATTCAATTTCACTGTCACATATCGTCCGGGGGTTCAGAACGTCAAGGCGTATGCCTTGTCACGTAGTTTTCCTGGAGGTGGCAATTTTGAAAATCCGAGTCCTATAATGGCGGAAGGGGTTGCGATATCCGCTCTTTATCCTGACCTAGAGGTGAAGGTATTAGAGACTCAGGGAGACCAGATTCTTGCCCCTCTGGGAAATTGTTTGTGCCAGCAGAATTGCGGCACAAGGTGTTTTGAGGAACATCACTGTACGGTTCTTACGGGACACCCCGGGAGTAGATCCACTGCCGACCTTAAACTCTCGTAGATTCTGGTGGCCAGGGATGTGCAAGTGTGTTGGGGGACAATGTATCAGCCTGTTGTACCTGTGCACGCGCTAAGGTGACACATACTTGGCCTTCTGGATATCTACTTCCGTTACCCATCCCGCCTAGACCATGGAACTTCTTATCTATGGATTTTATCACGGATCTGCCTAATTCGTCAGGAAAGACAGTTATTCTGGTGGTAGTTGATCGTTTTAGGAAAATTGTGCTAAAACACTCGCACAAGTGTTTGTTGACAACATTGTAAAACTTCATGACATTCCCTCTGACGTCGTCTTGGATCGGGGGTTTCAGTTTGCGTTCAGATTCTGGAAGGTGCTCTGTACTCGGCTGGGGGTAGAGCGGTCTTTTTCTTTGGCTTTTCATCCTCAGTCGAACGGACAGACGGAGCGCACTAATCAGAGTCTGGAGACTTAATTAAGATGTTTTGTCTCTGAGAACCAGGAGGAGTGGTCCTCGTTTTTGTCTCTGGCAGAGTTTGCCATAAATAATCGTAGACAGGAGTCCACTGGGAAGTCACCGTTTTTTGGGGCATATGGGTTTCACCCGCAGTTTGGCACATTTTCTGGTTCAGATACTTCTGGTGTCCCTGAGGAAGAACGTTTTTCGTCGTCATTATCATCCATATGGCGGAGAATTCAAAATAACTTTATAAATATGGGCAAAAAGTATAAACGTGTGGTTGACAGCAAACGTATTATAGTCCGGACCTAAGAGTGGGTGATTTTGTGTGGCTGTCCACAAAAAATAATAAGTTGAAGGTACCTTCTTGGAAGTTGGGTCCAAGATTTATTGGTCCATATAAGATCAGTGCTATTAGCTGCCTGTATCTTTTCGTTTACAACTTCCTCGGGCTCTAAAAACATGTTTTTCATAAATCTTTGTTGAAGAGACATGTGGAACCCTTGGAGAAGTCTTCCTTGCCATCCGCTCCCGTCATGGTGGACTGTAGTTTGGAATTCCAGATTGGCAAGATTATTGATTCTCGAGTCCTTCGTAGATCTCTTCAGTATGTTATTCACTGGAAGGGTTATGGACCTGAGGAGAGGATGTGGATACCGGCATCTGACGTGAATGCCAGTCGTTTGGTAAAAGCTTTTCACAGGTCTCACCCATATAAGGTCGGTCCTGGGTGCCTAGAGGTCACCTGTAAAAGGAGGGGGTACAGTCACAGACGTACCGAAACATACGGACGTCCCCACAACAGAAGATCTGAGACTGGCTACACGTGCTTTCATCTGACAGGTTTCTTTGTGGATTAATAGGCATCTGTGTGGTTTCTGATACTGGCCACACTTCTAATCTCCAGGTGTTGCTATTGTGGTCACTTAACTTTCCTTATAGTTGCTTCTCCCACAATGCTGTTCTGAAGGTTTATAGCTTCAGTGGTATCTGTGGTCTGCTGGTGTTTGGTTCTTGGCAGAGTTCCTGTTGCTGCCATACTGGAAAGTTAAGTGTTTCCTTTCCGTTTTGCATTTTGTTTTAGTTCATCTGTGTGTTGTTTTTCCCCTGCCTTTTGTTGTAAGCTTGAGGGAGACTTCTGTTTGTCCTTCCTTTCTGGAGGAACAGGTAGTCTCAGTCCTGTCACTATCGCCAGGGTCTTCTAGGGTGAGTTAGGACTCTAGGTACTCTTGCGCATGAGCTCACCTACTTTTGAGGTCTGTTCATACCGATAGCCAGTCAGGACTGTGACTAGGGATTTGACTAGGAGTTCTCCTTCTTTCTTCCCTAGCTTTTAGGTCTTGTTCCTTGTTCCCTCTCCTCCTTCGTCCAGTGTGCTGTCTCCCTCCCAGACATGGGCGTGACAGGTATCATACGCCAGAAATATTACATATCCTGAACTCTGGGTTGCCGGATATCTGTTGGAGATGTTCTTCCTTCTGGTCCTGTCCAGTGGGAGAGCCCTATTGGATACAGGTGACCTGATTAGTCCAGGATATTCTAGGTCAGGGATGCCCAACCTGCACCCTCCAGCTGTTGCAAAACTACAACTCCCAGCATTCTTGGACAGCCTACAGCTATCGGTCTTCAGCAGGGCATTGTGGGATTTGTAGTTTTAAAACAGCTGGAGGGCCGCAGGTTGAGCATCCCTGGAATTTGGATTTCTGGTAACCCTTTAGTGCTTCTCTTGAATGTGGTTCCTACGACACTTAGGGGTCAGGAGCCAGGTGCTCCTCTACATACTAACTGCTGCTAAATGCCTGATTTCTCTTTATTTGAAACGTTCTGTTCTCCCTTTGAGAGCTGATCTATATGTTTGGATACAAGACATCCAATCCTTGGAATGTTCAATTGCTCTCCAGTGGCCAGGTTTCTAAAAATCTGGCAGCCTGTCTACATTATAGTTATAGATGTGGAAAGACTTTATTCTTTTTTTTGTTTATAATAATTTTGTGAATTGATGTCTGTATGGGTCCACCTGTTCTGAGCCGTTTATCTTGCTGTATATCATATGTAATTATAAAATAGAAAACTTAATAAAATGTAAGTTGTGGAAAAAAAATATGGAGCCCTTTTCTCTGTACAGAGCGGAGATGCTCTATTAGCAGGATCTGAATTTTCTCTCTGCTCCGTCACACAAGAGGCTAACGGGCTCATTATCTCTGACATTATAAACACTCATCAAAGCTCAATCCTTATCTTACTGATAAGAATGTGGCTTAAATAAGTGTTTATGACCTCTAAGGGCTATATTACACCAACAAATTATCTGACCAATATCTGCCCAATTAGACCAATAGTTGGTGTGTATAACAAAAGATCTGTGTGTGCAAAAGGGCATTTGACCAATGATTGGCCAGAAAATATGTTGGTTTTAGGACAGCCCTTAGTAATTTAAAGATAAGGGTTATTAGATGACCAGCACAAATGGAAAATAAAAGTAGGATTCACATAGATAGAAAAACAATTAACCCTTTATGACTGAACGGCTTAATATTTTTAATAAAGATCAATTGAAAAAATTAGTTTTATCCCAAAATGAGTAAAATGCAATGATAGAAAAATTGCCCTGAAGGTGTACAAAGCCTTTAAAGGTTACACCCTTAATCTATATGCTATAAAGGGAGTGTAAAAGGTTCACAGGCCCCCAACAAGATAAAACATAATAGACACCAATAGTCCACCTGAATCAAGAGCCTTGCTTGACAGTATATGCAGTAAAGGACTACTGGCAGTAAAAAGTGCCTTAGATGTATTCACTTACTGGTGTGACAGATGATTACCTCATAATATACACACAAAGATGCCACATGCCACATGCTAATGAGCTGATACGAGTCCTGCATGATGTCAGAGTCCAGCGTATATATAATTCAGAGCTATAGCCACTCCCCTGCCCACCTGCTTTTGATTCATATGGAAACAAACTGTCATTCAGCAGCAGGTGGGCGGGGAGAGTCAGGAGCGCATGAATATTCATGACTCATCTTTATCAGCTGGAGCTTTTCAATACAAGATGTTGGCAGATTGACTGGATCAATTAAAGAAAGTGACCCAGCATTTTGCTAAAAGAATCAGTCACTTATTTATGTTCCCCTTAGTTAGGACACCATAAAACTGGTGACAAGTTCCCTTTAAAGGGGTTTTCCAAGATCCTGATATTGATGACATCCTCAGGAGAGGTGATATTCCAGCGCTCTTCTGACCCCACCAATTAGCTGCTCCCTGCAGCCTCCGGGACTGGAATTAGCCCTGTGATTGTAACAGGAAGCACAGCTCCATTCTAAGTGCAGTGGTCATGTCAGGTTACTACAGCTCAGCTCCCATTCACTTTAATGGTAGCTGAGCTACAGTAACCCAGCACAGCCACAACACTTTGAACAGTGCTGTGCTTCCTTCTTCATTCAAGTTCTATATCCAGCTCTTGAGGTGGAAGGCTGGTGGAGGAGTGGAGAGCTGTCATCAATGTCAGGAGCCTGGAAACCCTGTTTTAAATAGCTTGCATAATGAAACTGGGGAAGCAAAAATATTGCAGCACCACCCTGTAATTTCAAAACCTCAGACTAGGAAGAAAAAAGAAAAAAAGAGCTTATTGCTGAGATATTATGGGAGTTTCCTTATTCGTTTAGAAAGAATTCCCATGAAGTTATGCACATTTTAGCATATATGTTTTTGACATTTCCTCCATCTTCATTAGACAAAAGAATAAAAAATAAAAAATCCTCATGTGAGGTTGTTAGTGAACATTTCCAGACATGTATATGGCATATCTGATGGCACAGTAATAATGGCTTGAGCACATGTCAAAGCTGTAGGCAAACCGTACTCCATATACTGCCATAACACAGCATAACAAAAGGTACAGTATGATCCCAATGATCTCTAAAGGTCCCATACTGTGGATCCGCACAATCTGGGTCTGTACTATGTCCTGTGCATGAACCTTAGGCAAGAAGGATGCTTCGGTGCATAATGAGACAGGTTTGTTACTCTTAATTTCCTTGAATCTCATGAAAGAGAACTCCATAACTGATAAAAGTTTTTAACAGAAGTTTAAGGCGATGCAAATTCCACACTGTAAATCTGCATCAATTGACAGTATAAATTTCTAAAACCGTATCCACACGTAGCAAAAAAGGAAATCGAGCATGCGGTAGAATTTGAAAACCGACGGCAATCTGTTTCTTTGTGAAGTGAATGTGGATTTTCAGCTTTGCATAGGATGAAATCTGTAGCCAACCCATGACAAAATCCGCATTTAGCTAATCTTTCCTTCGCCTGAAGCCGCTTTCAAACAAGCATATGGAAATACGGAATATGTACGGATTCAGGATACTATAACTATCAAGACTGTCATCAGTAATTCATCCGGATTTACATGCGTGTTCCTTACTTCCTGCATTTTTTATGAACTCCAATAGCCTATAATGGGAGTATTTGGAAGCAAAACTGCTACAGCTTTTAATTACGGTACTGACGGAAAGTATACACCAATGTGTCAACGCCCCAGACCAGCGGAGAAAGATTTAGACCAATGTTCAATCTGCAACATTCTCAGTGTGTATTTTCCCGATAATGGAGGAAAGTATACGTCCATTTGAATAGTCCTTTTTATTAACAGTGGTATCAACTGCACCGTCTGTAAAATTACCAACAGCTTACCAGCAATCAAAAAAAACAAAAACATTACAAATTATATATTTTTTGAAGGGGCGGTCTCTGTAAACAGCTGATCAGCGAGGCTGACGGGAGACGGACCCCGTCTATCTGATATTGATGACCTATCCTGATAAGGCATAAATATCGGACACCGGAGACAAACCATGTAATCAGTACTTACTGTAGCTTTACTTGGTAAAGAAATATCGTTGATATGTTCCTTTTACTGTCTATTCACACAAAATGTGGAAATAATTGTTCTCAAGCAACGGAAACAAAGCAAAACATAGAAATTTAAGAAATCTATTGTCTGTCTGTTTAGAAATATAAATTATTATAAATGTGAGTATTTAGTACCACTACATACATAAGGTATATCGTATTTGACAGCCATCTGCCGCACCTTTCTGCCAGTTATTAAAGGATTAAAACCCAGAGGAGTAGCAGGGCTGCAGCACTTACCGTAATACAGAGGGCGCAGCTGCTTACCAAACAGAAGCTGGCAGACAATCAAGAGGCAACCAGTATATGAGACTATTCATGAATACAGTGTCAGGGTATTCAATGCTTCATACGCATATCTGGAACCCGACACAACAATGGGCACAAAGGAACCACGGCCAAATATTAAACTTCACTGTGGAAAATGAATTAGCAGTGGGGGAGAGTCCTGACAGGCCGGCTCGTACAATACAGAGCGTTCCTAGAACATGTACAGCCATCCCCATAGTCACTGCATGAGCAGCAGCCTTGGTAGTGTGCCGCTCTGCATCGTACTGCGCTGCGCCATAGTGTCCACTGTCTTGGTTTAGAAAAGAGTTCAAAGCTACTATTCACTGGGCATACCACTTGTGAGTCAGGTTGACCAAAATGGGTCAGTTTGCCCCCAGTTAGATTTTTCCTCCTACTGGATTCTTGTCCAATGCTACATTTTCCAACACACTGGTAACCCGGTGGAAGAACCCCTGAAACCATACAATGAACACCACATTGAGCTGCATTTCAGATTGAAGAAAAGACCATGTGTGCCAGATCTGCGCCTTACAGCTTCATCAGTGGGTAATTGTGACACAATTTTAAATGTGTGGCTACTGATATCAATGAAGCTTTGTGCAGACGGCTGGGCACTTGAGAACTGGCACGCACTTTATTATGATGTTAGTGACCTAAGGAATATTTTCCACTTCTCACCACATCAACTCATAAGCAATGCAGAAGAATTTCCATGAAATAAGTCAATTAGTCATATGTGTACATATAAACCACCCCTATCCTGGACAGACCTGCAAAAGGTAGACATACTTACCTCTTACCAGCCCCCGCTTCCACCGTTGTCAACATCTGCTTTGACACCGCTGCAGCCAGCATCAAATTGACTGCAGCAGCATCAAAGTGGGTGTTGACAGTGGAGGACCTGAGGGAGGCAGCTGCAGGCGGGGAACGAAGGAGCTGGGACCCAGCAACGGGGAGGCAGGGAAGTATACTTCCCTTTGCAGGTCTGTCCAGGAAAGTGGGTAAAAAAAAATAAAAAAAAAAAAAAAAAAAAAAAAAAAATCGCCAATCCCTTTGATTTTTTTTAAATATTTATTCTATTAGTTACTGTCAGTCACATTAGGTCTGGGATATATCTATACAGGGTCATTTCGGAACAGTTCTTTACGGCTGTTGGAAGTTTTTCCATTCGGCTGCATCAAACATGAATGGCTCAAATGAATAGGTCAAACTAACGGAAATCTAAAAGGGGTATTAACATTTGGGACATTTATGGCATTTCGATAGGATATGACCTAAAAATCTGATAGGGGTGGGTCCCTATTTAAAAAACGGGGCCCTGCTGTCAATGGAGAGAGTGCCACGCGGTGCCTTCTCCATTCACTGCGGCTTCTGAAAATAGCTGAGAAAGCACAAAAGGACTGTTATGTAGCTAAACCACAGACTGTTGCAACCAAAGAAAAATGACAATGAAAGATAACACCTAAATTGTAAAGCTGAAAGCAGATAACACAGATCCACCACTGACAATAAGTGAGAGGGACTGCTCGTCTCCCCCCCCCCCCCACCCCAACGCCTACACATACCCGAGCATGACCACAACACTCTCCGATAGGAGTCAATGAGTCTGTGTTTATGTGCATCTGGCTCCTGTAAAGCAATTCTCTGGAAGCGTGGTCAGCTGCGCATTACACCTTTTAAGCAAACAAACACCTTTTACTCAAATATTAATTTAGGTCATTTTACAAAAATGCACAGCTGCCAGCGGATAATGGTTCTAAAGAACAGGATTTACATCGGTTTTGTCACAAACAAACCTTTTTAATCATTCACCGCCGGTTCGCCACTACTGTGATGCTCAACACTATTCTGAAAAGCTGATTCCGTTCTTTCCAGTTTCCATTTCCTCAACAAACACAGATTACCAGGAATTGAACAAAGTAAGCCAACATGGCAATCGCTGCGGATGTAAGATGATAGCAGTAATGCACACGGCAGCGGGACTCTGCACAAAATGCAGCAGTGCTAGGAAGCACTAAAGAGGTTTCCTGACATATTACGTAATTTATGTTCCCATTATATAAAGATATTAAACTTTTCAATATACTTACCTTAGCAAATCATGCACCTTCCAACACTGGTCTGCTCAGTACGCCACTGCTACATATCTGCTCCCATGTATCATGTGATTGAGGAAGCCAATCACTACCCACCACGGGGACGTGAAGGCCATAGTGACATGACATTCCTCTGGTGAACATTGGATACCACACAGTAACAGGGTATGAAGTCTTTATGTGTGGGTGCAAACACGTATCAGTGGGGAGGGTTGAATAGACCAGGGGTGCAGAACAGGCAAAAATCTGTAATGGAAAAATATTGATGTGTTTTGTTTTTTTTGTTAAAGGGAACCTGTCATTAGTTTTATGATGTCCTAACTAAGGGCAACATAAATAAGTGACTGATTCTCTTAGCAAAATGCTGGGTCACTTTCTTTAATTGACCCAGTCAATCTGCCAACATCTTGTATTAAAAAGCTCCAGCTGATAATGATGAGTCATGAATATTCATGAGCTCCTGACTCTCCCCGCCCACCTGCTGCTGATTGACAGTTTATTTCCATATGAATCAGCAGCAGGTGGGCAGGGGAGTGGCTATATCTCTGAATAAAAAAAAACGCTGGACTCACTGACATCACGCTGGACTCAAATGAGCTCATTAGCATACGGCATGTGGCATCTTTGTGTGTATATTATGAGGTAACTAGTGTTGAGCGAACTTGTGTTTTAAGTTCGGCGTCTAAAGTTCGGGTTATCGAAGTATCCCGTTATGGATTCCGCTACCACGGACCATAACGGAATTTAGAATCCATAACGGGATACTTCGATAACCTGAACTCGAACTTTAGACGCCGAACTTAAAACACAAGTTCGCTAGAGGTAACCATCTGTCACACCAGTAAGTGAATACATCTAAGGTACTTTTTAGTAGTTAATGATTGTATATAATTAGTTAGATTATAATCAAATATCCACATGACAGTTTCCCTTTAAGTCTACATTATTACTATGGAGTACGGCACTGTGTTATCTCTGGCAGTCCTATAGAGGATGAATGGATTGGCATGGGACATGCAAGACCTGCCTCCCAGCAGTGGTAACCCCACCAAGTAGATTCATATATCATGTGGAGAGAGGATATGTTTCTAAGTTGGCACAATAGTTTTAACCAGAAAGCGACCAAAAAGAGCATCTCTCACTCCTGAGGATGCAGCAGGTCTGTAAATTGAATGTTAAAGGGGAACTAAAGCCACAATCCACACACACAAAAAAAGGAACAACCAACAAAACATAATCTCTTCATGTGTTGTTATTTGCTTTTGTTTTGTTACAATTGGAGAAAAATACAATGGAAAAGCAGTGCATTATCCTATCAGGTGGCAGCCATGTCTACTACCCCGACATCTGCCCCCTCTGTTCACGTGAGCCAGGAAATATCATAGCAGGAAGCAGAGTTTAGTGCACAGAACTTTTATCTACACAGCTCTTGTTCTCTGATATCAGCCAGTAATCATACAACTGTATACTGATGATTATATATATATATATATACATACATACATACATACATACACACGAGGTACACCGTAAACAAAAACAGAACACTAATCATGTTCATATTTTCCCGACATCTGCTGTACATGTTCTCTCCCTTTTTTTTTTTTTTGCATCTTTTATCGGCAGTGACAACAAAGCATTTAAAAAGGTGCCCACTGAAATCCTAAATCCTGCAGCGATCTACAAATAACAGATGGCGCCCGTGTTCCTTCCGCAATTTGCGGAACGGAACAGGAGGCCGCAAAACGGACAAGAATAGGACAGGACTCCTAATTTTTGCAGGGTCACGGAACAGAGCAACGGATGCGGACAGCGCACAGACCGTATACGGAATCAAAATACAGTCCGTATACTGAACGCAAAAAACGTTTGTGTGCATGAGCCCTTATACTGATGGGACGTGTGCTTGTTTTGATGTCTGCATTGTGTAAAGAAAGATCGCAGACGCAAACTAACCTACTGCTGTTGTAGTTGTACGTGCACATGCTGTAGACATGCCAAACCACAAGCAAAGACCACATATTCTGCAGCAGAGCTAAACTTGGTCACGCTCAGGCTGCAGATGGTCATGACATACTGGGACTTGTAATTTTACAACAGGACATACATCTATTTAGTGTAAAAGTGAAAATGCTATATTTTTGCAAAGGTTTGCTTTTCCCTTGGTCTTGATATAAGGGCCTATGTTGTTACGTTCCTAAGTTATTGCTATTAGAGGTTTATTAATCAACCTGAAGTGGGTGTTACCAGTGGGGGGGGGGGGGGGGGTGTCCCTGCATAGTTTGACAGTTTGACATTGGTAGCAGTGATTGTGCATGGACACACTTGGAACTGGTAATGCATATATTTTGAGTGGTAATGCATATATTTCAATTGGCAATAACTGAAGAACAGAACAATATAGAGTCATATGAAAAGATGCTCCAGAATAATTATTGCATGGTGAAAACATTATTTAGTAAAACAGACATCTCAGGGGTGGCGAAAGGTCCTCTTTTACTTCCTGAAGAGTGGCATTCTGTACTTTCAGTAAAGCTCTGAAAACTACAAATCCCATGATGCCCCTAGTCATTACTATGTACAGTACGTTATTGATGGCGTGCCGTGCACTGGAAGAGTTATTTTGCAGAGATAGAGGACGTCATAACCAGAAGCAAGAGAAGACGGTCATGTAACTTGATCAGGGTTTAAGCCATTTTCACACTAATGTTAAAACTATCCAGCAGACCGTTCCAGCAGAGGAACAGCATAGCTAGATACTGCCTTTCCTCGCCGGAGCCCATTGATTATAATGGGACCCGGTGGGGACACGGCCTGTTTCCGGCATTAGTGGTAGGATTTGGGCGGGCAAAAAACGGTGCTTGCACTAATGTTGGAAAAAGGCCAGATCCCATTATTGTCAATGGTGCCTGTAGGTGCTCCAGTCCGTTCTGGCTATACTGGATATGATGAACTCTGGCAGGCGGTTCCTCTGCCGAAACAGCCTGCAGGATAGATGTAACATTAGTGTGAAACTAGCCTTGGGAGGAATTATCATTAAAGCAAATACATGAAAAAATTGTTTTTGATTCTAAGAATAATGGCAACAAAAATAAAAAATAAAATAAAAAATAATAATTAGGAAACCACTTAAAACATTTCGAATGAGGCCCTCGCACAACAGCAAGGCCTCAAGAAGACCAGTGATCACTTACTTCAAGAGAATGTGGAACTTTTCATTGTAACAAGACTTGTATTCTTTGACTGGATCTGTGGATAACCTGCAAAGAAGAAAACACATTTTAAAACACACAACAGCCCTAATCTAGACTTCATTCTTGCAAACGCTTCTATCCATGAGCAATATCAGATGTTATAAATGTTAAGAAAATGTTAAAACAAAAACCAAGAAAGAACGGCAGCATCTTACAATTTATTCATATAGTGGGAAGAACAGTCATGATACAAGATACAAGTGTAAAGCGAAATGACCATGTCTAATGACTATAGGACCATCACACCAATTGGACAAAGTAGTATTGAACGTACAGCCCAAAGACGGTAACACTGCACTAGTGCATTAGGACGACCAAGTCACCAAGGACTCCACACACAATAACTATTACTCCTTTACATAATATATAAAAGATGCTCAGAGTAATAAAATGTCTTTGTTTAGTGCTTTGTTTCCTAGATACCAAACACATCAATTTGTTCTAATTGCTTTGTCTTTCAAGTAACTTTTTAAGGTGTATTTACACTGAACCGACGAGCAGAAGATTGTCAGCAATAAAGAGTTTCTTCCAGACAGTCGGCTGCTCGTTAAGAGGAGGTAAAGCACTGCATTGTCATATAGAGATCCTGTTTCTGGGCAGCATAGTTCTGTTTAGACAGCGCAATTTGCTGCCCATAAACAACAATTTCAGCATTCTCATGGACGACTGTTTCACCTAATGAATGAGCATTTGTCTCGTTCATTGGGTGATCTGCGGCACCTTTACACGGGCAGATTATCAGGAATGAGTGCTCGTAGGAACGTTGGTTCTGATAATCTAACAGTGGAAATCCAGCATAATGGATTGTCCAGGATTAGAGACAAGGGCTGCCCCAGTGAAAGGCTAAGGACACCGTCGCTGGAGGCATTTTTTATTGAACTGTATGGATATTGGTGAGAATTTTTTTTTAATAAAAGGTCCTTTGGAAAAAGTTTCTATAGTTTGCAATGTTTTAGCGATTCAGCTCTGTTGCCCCTTTCTCTGCTCTCCTGAGTGCTCATAAACAATCATTTAGCCTAAATTCTTATCAATCTGATCCAATAACGGTATGATACAATAATAATGCACCTAAATGTGTCCCTAGTCTTTAAAAGGCGATTTTCCAGTAGTTAGATACTGGTGACCTAACCTGAGGCTAGGTGATCAATATCACATCTGTGGGGGTCCAACCCTCGGCACACACAGTAATCAGCTGTTTTGGGAAATCTCCGGAAACTATATAGTCATCCAAGTCTCTGCACAAAGCAGCTCGTCGCCCAGTCACTTGAATGGCCACTACACAGTGGAGGGAACCTTGTGTTTCCAGCGAATGCCTGAAACATCTGATCGGTTGGGGTGTGCCAGGTGTCGGTCCCTCATCGATCAGATATTGACCTATCCTAAGTATGGGCCATAAATATCGAAGCATCTGAAAGCCCTTCAAGCATTTTATCACAAAACATTCCCTTTGGCCAAAGCTGTCTAAGGGTATACTCAAGACACGGTGGACAGATTCTGCACTGAAAATTGGCAACAAATATAAGTGAACAGGGTTTTCCAAGTGTGAAATATGCAGCAAATTCCAAACACTACCATATGCAGATTTTGTACAGCAAAAAACAAGATGAATCTGAACCAGAGACAATAACATTTATTCAAATTGATTCTTCTCATCAGCAGGACATCACACATGGGAGCTGCGTACCCTGAGCGGACGCCGCGGTAAATTGTCAGGGCAGGGTTAAATGACCAGCCGCGTCACTCTAGCAGCAGGTGGGCGCTTCTACACCTTGCTGGGGCAGACCCTCACAGGTGAAGAAGTCCTGCTGATGAGTTGAACGCAGTTGTTAGAATTGATTTGCTCGCCCCTTTTCTGAACACACAATAATGCTAGGACTACACGGCGACCAAGACACAGCCGAAGATCTCAGTGTAGGGCTGTCAGCTTCACAACTAAGGAAAGTAAATGGAATCGGGTTATGAGCCACTATTCCTGCAAAAAATCCTAACCTGCTGGATTTTCTTGCGTTTGCTGTGTCATGTTAGCTTTCAGCAGTTTCGATGCCGGCAGAGCTACACTGAGATCTCTTGCCATGCAGCATGTGTCGCTGGCACAGTCACCGCTTCACCCTCGCCTAAGGGTTTTTAATTTGAAAATGTTGCATAAACATAATGAATATAAATGGAAGGCAAGTCATAGGTCTCAAGAGGTAAGCAACAATAATTACATTATTCATTTGTCATTTATACAGTGCCATACTCTTCAGTGGAGATGTACAAAGGGGATGAATGAATACATGCACAAATACAACACAGATAAGCTGAACAGCCATTGCAGTACAGTAGGAGAGAGCCCTGCCCAAACAAGCTTACAGTCTACAGGGATCAGGGGTAGACATAAATTGGGGTATAGATAATGAGCGAGCTGGTAGTGAAGGAAATCATATGGCACACTACAGGATATGAATCTCTAGATGAAGAGAAGTGTGCCTGATGTTTTGTAGTGGTGAAATGCACAAGAGTGGGGAGACATGTTAGAATCCTTAAGGCTACTTTCACACTCACGTTTGGTGCGGATCCGTCATGGATCTGCACAGACGGATCCGTTCATATAATACAACCATCTGCATCCGTTCAGAACGGATCCGTTTGTATTATCTTTAACATAGCCAAGACGGAGTTGTCTTGAACACCATTGAAAGTCGACGGATCCATTTTCTATTGTGCCAGATTGTGTCATAGAAAACCCCATGGTCTTACATTGTGTGCCAGGACGGATCCGTTTGGCTCAGTTTCGTCAGACACCAAAACACTGCAAGCAGCGTTTTGGTATCCGCCTCCAAAGCGGAATGGAGAAAAACTGATGCATTCTGAGCGGATCCTTTTCTATTCAGAAAGCATTAGGGCAAAACTGATCTGTTTTGGACCGCTTGTGAGAGCCCTGAACGGATCTCACAAATGGAAAGCCAAAACGCCAGTGTGAAAGTAGCCTAGAGGTGTTGTCCAGCTTTTAGATGAGGTAGTGAGTTCCAGAGTAAGGGAGAGGTACATGAGAAATCTTTTCAAAACGGAGATAATACCGCAGTATGCTACGGTTTTATCTCCGTTCAAAATTCCGGGACACTTGCTGGAATCACGGATCTGGCATTTTTCCCATTGAAATGCATTAATGACGGATCCAGCCCCGAGTGCTCTGGCAAAAACTGATCCGTTTTTCCGAATGCATTTGTCAGACGGATCAGGATCCTGATCCGTCTGACAAATGCCATCAGTTTGCATATGTTTTGAGAGATACGGCAGGCTGTTCCGGGGATGGAACTGCGTGATGGAATCCTCTGCCCTTACCCTTTTAAGACCTTATACACACACATGATTTGGTCAGTATTTGTAAGGGAAGACCATGAGTTAGTCCAAATTATGCACATTTTTCTATTTTTTTCTCTGTTGGTTAACAAACACTAATGCAAAAAAATATATATTATATACAAAAATTCATGAACTTAACCACTTCTTGTTGATTACTATGGGTCTGTGTGTGACACAGGGAATACACATGATTAAAGGGGTTGTCTCATCATGGACAAGGGGGCATATCGCTAGGATATGCCCCCATTGTCTTATAGGTACGGGTCCCACCGCTGGGACCCGCACCTATATCGAGAACAGGGCCCCACAAGTGAAGGAGGTCACACTGCGCATGTGCAGCCGCCCTTCTTTCAATTTCTATGGGGCCAGCAAAAATAGCCGAGCGCTGTCCCATAGAAATTAATGGGAGCGGGGGCCGCACATGTGCGGTATGCTCCCATTCACTTCTATGGGAAGCCAGCTTGGTGGTGGCCGGATCAGGGTCCTCCAGCCACCATCTTGCGGGGCTCCATTCTCGATATAGGTGCTGGTCCCAGCAATGAGACCGCATCTATAAGACAATGGGGGCATATCCTTGCGATATGCCCCCCTTGTCCATGATGAAACAACCCCTTTAAGTAATGCATTCATTCATGGTTGTACATGGTGGGAAAATGTTTTTTTTTCTTCAAGTATGAAAGTATTTTGATGAAAAAGTCTCAGTCAATATACCTGAATGCATATTTCACAGTTTCTGCAGTCGATGGTTTGAGTGTGCTGAAAGGTTCTCGTAGAGACGCAATGGACCTGCTCATATAGAAATTTCATAAACGATAGAATTGAGACAAAGGAAAAAAAAAAATCAACAATTTTGGTAATATGAGTTCACAAATAATTATCACAGATACATGAATTATTACAGCTCTGGACTGAGATTCCTACGGAAAGTTACAGGAGACGGAGACACCATAGCTTGTCCAGAGGATCACCCAGGTGATTTATTGTGTGTTGTATCTAAGCAGCATTTAGACATTTATTTTACCTTGCTTTACTACAGTACATTTACTGCTAAAACACTCCCAGGGGTCCAGGAAGCTGAGATATGGGAGACCATTGAGAAGCCAAAGTGCCTGGATAAAGGTGCCACTGAATTCAATGGAGTGCTGCAGTCCCCTTTATTCTGCTGAGAGGACCTGATGGTCGCCTCCAAAAACATGGGTGGCCTATCACAATCCAGGAGGACCTATTTAAAAGGGACCTTGTCACGCTGAACATGGAGTCTTTTCTGCCAGCACCATGTTAGATCGGGAGGAGCTGAGCAGAATGATAATATATTTTTCTGACAAAAGATTCAGAATAATTTCCACTTCTCTTTCCATTGAAGTTGAGCGGGCAGCCCTATCAGTTTTAGGAGTTGAGCGGGCAGCCCCATCAGTTTTAGGAGTTGAGCGGGCAGCCCCATCAGTTTTAGGAGTTGAGCGGGCAGCCCTATCAGTGATTGACCGTGTACATACAGAAATAGTTGCAAGTTACTACGTCGGAAGGTCCGCTGGACTTCTAGCAGAGATTTAAAGGGCATCTGTTAATTAGGCACGAAGCTTTGGCTTAGTATTTTGATACAGTAATTTATATGAATAAACAAAGTGACACGTGAAAGAGTTGTACGAAAGATCCTTTGTCCGGCTAACAGACATGTCCAACCTCGTCAGATGATGGCTCGGCTAAAACAAATGTTTGTTGTTAAATTTCACCTAACAAATGGTCGTTCTGGTTGAAATAATTTGTTTTTACCAACTTTAGACTAATGTGCATGTGCAAAATTTAAAGAGCAAAGTGTATTAGGTACACGTCCCTGAATTAAATAACCAAACAATATTATTACCAAGGAAGTTAAAATGGAGCAAAAATAATAAATATTTTATTGTGCTATTAATGGGAAGGGGTGAGACCCTACAAACTTAGTGAACCTAAGTCTTAACCGTCTATCCAGAATAATGACACCTAATCATAATATGTCCGTGACCCTGACCATATTGGTGTATACAGGACCACTCTAGGTATCATCAATGGATAAACGGACTAATATGTGTAAATAAAATATAGATACAACCACCGCACTGATAATTGGATATGGTCCTCCGACAGGCAAGGTGCTGCCTAAGGGTCCATTCACACGTCCGTTGTTTCTTTCCTGATCTGTTCCGTTTTTTGCGGAACAGATCTGGACCCATTCATTTTCAATGGGTCCTGAAAAAAAACGGACAGCACAATGTCAGATTTTTTTTTTCAGGACCCATTGAAAATGAATGGGTACAGAACTGGTCCAGATCTGTTCCGCAAAAAACGGAACAGATCAGGAAAGAAACAACGGACGTGTGAATGGACCCTAAGACTTATTATGTGCTGGTGGAATCAATACTACAAGTGTGGTAGATCCTCTGGGAAGTACAACTGTATCAATTAGCCCAGAACAGATACAGGAGACACCACACGCAGCATACACAAATAAGCTGCCCTGTGAACGGTGTATCACTGAGCAGTGACGGTTAGTGAGAGGAGCAGCTGTGCACTATGCCGACTCTCAAACACTAGCCCCCAAGTAGGTGCGTAGACAAAACAGATTTTTGCTGGTGTCGGTAAAGACCCAGCAAGTCTGAACACACTGAGCTACGGCTCTACGCGTTTCCGTGCAACTGTCATTGAAGCATAACAAGTAAGGCATGGCACAGGTACATAGTCTTTGTACCGAGTAGTATAACATGTACATAAAGTAAAAGCAAAATCCAATATACATTCCATACATAAAATATTATGCATAAATATAAGTGTGACTTTGTCCCATAACTTCCACTCAATAAAGTTAACATTTTTACCCAAGTATTCTCCTCTCCATATCGTGTTATGCATTATGTGGATGGCCCATTTGTATTCATGTGAAAGTTAGACAGCGTCAGTGGTGATGAGCCAACCTCCCCATACTTTCCAGAATTTTCCAGGACATTTCCTATTTTTGAATATTATATTCTCTAAAGGAATAACCAGGTTTACCAAATATTTCCATTGTCTTACAGTAGGTGTTCTATCTGAGCACTATAGCTTTCCTAGGGACGAATAAGGCTTCCCTCAGAAAAATACTAGTATGGTGCGTCCATATCTCGTCCTCCAATATCCTTAGTATGCATATTTTGGGGGCATACCGACAATGGATTTGGGACCATGGTGGAGAAAACATTTATAATTTATTGCCAATAGTATTTACTGTAGCTGCAGTCCCATATCATGTTCCAAAAATCTGCGTTTGCTTGTGCACATCTATGGCATCTATTATGAGGCAGTCTGCCCATTTTGTATAGTCTGGTAGGGGTCAGATAGCTCCTATGTAGTATAAATAGTTGTGTTAATCTATTGTTAAGTGATGGTGAGACTCCTATGAGCGCTTCCAACGCCTCCCCCCATTCTTCTGAGGTAAGTTGGGGAATGCACGCTCTCCATTTAGCTTCCACAGCCAGTGGGTTCAAAGCCATTCGGTTGCCCAGAAGATATGTGTATAAGGCAGATATGATGCCTTTTGGACCTTGTGTATTAAGTATACCTATTAGTGGGTATGTGGAAATAGCTTGCTTGGTGCTCTGAAATTGTGCTTGGAGAGCATGTCGTACCTGCAAATATCTAAAGAAGGGAGTACGTATGATCCCATATTTTTCCTGCAGCTGAGTAAATGAGCATAGTGTCCCATTATTGTATATATCCTTTAAGGTAAGTATCCCATATTCTTTCCAAATTGATGTCCCCTCCAGTGTTTGCAGGTATGGAAACAGAGGATTTTCCGACAGTGGTATGACATCCGCCAAGTCCTTATATTGTTGGAATTTCGTAGCATTCCATACCTGGTGTGCAAGTCTATGTATTTGTAGGGTTTGCTTGGGGGACAATCTTATATTATAATCTCCAATATCGACCACATGATGGTAAAATGTAAGTAATGTTGTAGGTAATATTCAGCGTTTGGTAGCATAGTCTGTCACCCAGGTTTTCTAAAAGTAAAAGTCAGGTAAAGCTGCACCCCCCCCCCCCCCCTGTCGCCACGTTCTCTGTAACGTACACAACGCTAGTTTCCGTCTCTCCTTTCCCTATACAAAGGCCGCCAAGAGGTATAGACGCTTTGGTAGCAAGATCATTTGATAGAGGGAGAGTTCTCCAGAATTTAAATTTATCAACAAAGAAGGATTCTATGGGAGCAATGTTTTTAGTGTAGGACAAAAGTGGATCCCTGGTGATGACTATACCCAAATACTTAAAGGATAACTGTAAGTTATCCTTTGAGTATTGAATTGTGGGGATTAATATCACCTTGCTGGCCCTATTTCAACTTTTCACTGTGTACTCAATTACCCCTCAATTCCACAGTTTAGTTCCCTGTACTGCCTACTTTTACCTCTGCTTAAAATCAGGTTGCTAGGTTGTTATAGGACGGAGGACGCAGAAGCATGCAGCGTGCAAGGTCAGATTACAGACAGCCAGGGACTGTAAGTAAATGATTAAAGCCAGGTCCTCCCCAGCAGCTGATAACAGTGCCTGGGCTGTGTGCACTTCTCCCTGTCCCTGCGCTTGGCAGACGCTCCCTCACTCAGCAGACTGGGACAATGCAGAGTTGAAGCAGCGCAGAGCAGGGAAGGGAGATCTGCCATCTGCTCAGTGTATAAATGAAAGCAACATGTGGTAAGAGGACCCCTTTGTGCTGCAGGAGATTAACCCTTTAGGGGGAGGGCTCTGGTTACTGACACTTTTGGGGGGCTATTGTTACTGGCTAGTGAGGGCAGGCGGGATTAGCCTCAGGGTGAGGGCAGTGGCGGCCATCTTAACTGAATAGTGAAATTGCAGTTTTATGCAGACTGGTTGCTAAGGGCTGAATCTTATTAAATATGGGGTAAGTCAGTCTAAAAGTAACTGATTCTGGAATATCATTCTATTAGTAACTACATATATGAAAATTGAAATTAGGGTCTAAGTGTGACAGTTATCCTTTAAATTGCTTCACCACCAATAGGTTGTTGTATATTGGCGGTCCAGGATGTCAAAGTCTGCCCTTATGCCGCTGTAGTCACCTGGCTTTGACCAATTTATGCAAAGACTTTGACCAATTTATGCAAAGGCCGGAAAAGTGGCCATAACCCTCAATGAGTTCTATTGCTCTTGGCAGGGATTTCTCTACGTCATCCATATACAATATTAGATTGTCCGCATATAATCCTATCCTGTCTTCTCTTCCTCCCATAGCTATTCATCTGAATATAAAATCTTGACTTATTCTGAGAGCTAGATGGTCTATTGCTACCGCAAACAGTTGGGGACATCCTCGTTTTAACATCCTCTTAAGTTCCTCTCTTCCTCGAATTCCTAATTTCCGCACAAGGAAAGGAAATTGCGAATGTACAATGGAGCAACATTGCAAGAAACACCAGAGCATTTGTAAAGGGTCAGGGAAGTATGAAAAGTGAAAAACAAATTTGTTTGCTAGTCCAGGATTTAATTTGATGCAGCGAGAACATATTTTAGCAGAATTGAACAATCTGTAAGCAGTTCTACAGAACATACCACACAAATGTAAGCTGAAACACAATAACCACAGATAATAAAAGTAAAAAAGTTAAAATGCATTTTATGCTGACACAATTATTTGAGAATTTAATCCGCTTTTGTAAAGTTACCAGTAACACTTGCCTATGTCAACTCATTAAAGGGAACCTGTCACCTCCTAAAAACATCCCAAGCCGGTAGCAGTACCTGAGAGTAGCCAGCAGCGTGTTTGTAATGATCATTTTCTTCCTGCAGGTAGTTAAAGCAAAAGCTGTAAAAGCGTTCTTCAATCCCCTGCCCGGCGCGCTTCTCTTGTCAGGCTTGACGTCACGGAGGCAGCGGCCTGCTTGCTTCAAGTCACGGTAACAACGCCCCCTTCCCTGCCCCTTCGCTGTGACTGACAGCGCTTATGCACGACAGTTCGGCTGGCTTTGCCGAACTGCCGGCTGTCAGTCACAGCGAAGAGGCGTGGTTACCGTGACTTGAAGCAAGCAGGCCGCTGCCTCCGTGACGTCAAGCCTGACAAGAGAAGCGCGCCGGGCAGGGGATTGAAGAACGCTTTTACAGCTTTTGCTTCAACTACCTGCAGGAAGAAAATGATCATTACAAACACGCTGCTGGCTACTCTCAGGTACTGCTACCGGCTTGGGATGTTGCACAGCATTGTGTGAACTGAGCCTTTATGAAATATGAAAACATTTGGAGAGGCAGTAAAACAAAGTAAAATGCAGTGACCAAAAGGCAGCAAAGCAGGCCAAAGGGTTTTCCCACCTACGGGCTTGGTCGTGTCCAACCCTCAATCAATGGACTATGTCAGACAGCAAAGACACTGGAAGGTTGCACAAGTGAAGACTGCAACATTTGTCTCTCTCGGTCTTATATCTATAGCCAAAAAGTGCACTTTTTTATTAGATATGTGTGGCTGAAACAAAAATAACTGGTTGGACACAGCTAATATATGGGAACGCACCCTCAGACAGGTATGGCACACACACAAATTAAATCATAAATGTCTAACAGGTGGGGGGCCTTTGAGAGCTCTATTAATTGACTACAGGGGTCCCTTGTACCTGTTCTACCACGGTAGTGGCCACATCAGGAAGAAAGTGGATAGAGAGGTGCCTTTCTTGGTTACAATGCCCCCGAGCGGCCACCTCCACATACACATACTGTACATAGGTAGGTCTCATTTGCTATACATTTCTGAGATGGGTAACCCTCTAAGTAACAGCTGCATCTAAAGATGCAATGTATATTATGAATACTACAGGGTGAATGCCTAATAGAGAACTGTAAAAGGACTGTACACGTTTTTACAAGTACAAACATCACTAAACGTTGTGAAAATTGTAGATTATACTTCATACAGAAGAAAAGGAAAGAAGAGCACTTACGTTGAGATGGTTTTCTTTTGAACAAATATATGTAGCATGAAATGGAGCAAAGCTGCAAATACTATTCCAACAAACAGGAACTTTCTCATGACTAAAAAACCTAAAACAGAAAGGAAAAGAACAAGAGAGAACGGTTAGGTAGTAAAAAATACAAATCCCTCCAATGCCACAAATCAGCATTTTATATATTTCTGGTAACTCCTTTGCTCCAGATCCAGGTGCTCCACTCTGGATCATTAGACAGTAATCATCCAATTTATAACAAATAAAGGCTTGAAATATCTCGCTTTGCATGTAATGAGTCTCATGTTAGTTTCACCTTTTATGTTGCATTACTAAAATAAATGAACTTTGCACAATATTCTAATTTTTCACGTTTCATCTGTATAGTCAGACATCCAGGGGAACAGGATTTAAAGTTGGAGAACTGTAGTGACCCGAAGGGGAAATTTCTATGTAGATCTGATAACTGTCTGAATCATCATAAATATAACAAGACTGCATTATCATCATATATTCCAAGGTGGAGTATTGAGGAAAATGGACACCCGGCCAAAGATAACGGGACATTCATATAAAACAGATACTGAAGAGATTTTACGAGATCATCAAAAAGTGGGTTAGGATAGGGGGGGAATGCCATAGGAGAGGATCATTACTCACTGCCCGCCATTCCAGTGCCACTGCCGCAGTGCTCCCCACTCATGCTGGTTCAGGCCTGTAGCAATTACATACCCATTTACTGCTCCAGCCAATCACTGGCCTCAGCCATCTTCCAGTGATTGGCTGCAGCAGTCATGTAAGTAGATGGGCACAACATAAACACTACCAGAGAGCGCAGAAGTTGTGTCGCTGGATCGGCAGAGATTTATAGGGGGAATAAAGACGTTTTTACTATTTTATGACGTTTCCTCCACTTGGCCGGTTTTTGAGGATTACAGATAACGCCTTTAAACACTGGATATTCCCACAGGCAAGATATCTTAAAAAGGTCTGATTGGTTGGTGGTCTCCCTTCCGGAGACCACATCGTTTTGGAGGTCACAGTTCTCATGATCCCTTTTTTTTATTCAAACATCAATGGAGAGATGGCTGGACAAGTGAATTAAAGGGGCATTCCTAAGGATAGGCTATAAATGCCTGCCAGATGTAGATCCCACCTATGTCAAAAAACAAGGTTCTCGTGTCTCTGTCTCTCTTTTCCAGGGATCAGCAACCTTCGGAACTCCAGCTGTTGTGAAACTACAACTCCCAGCATGCTCCTTACACTTCTGTGGGAGTACAGAGAACAGCTAAGCAATTGTGCATGATGGCAGATGTAGTTTCACAACACCTGGAGTGCCGGAGGTTGCTGATCCCTGCTCTATTCCCTTTCATGATAGTCTGGGAATCAGCTGAGGAGGGAAAGACCCCCGCTTTGTACATAAAAACACAAGCTTATGGTGCAAAACATTTGTACAATACTTACTACAACTAATATATCCTAAGGGTAAAGTGACAGGTCTTGCCATCTTCAGGAGAACCCTTCACAAGTTATCAACATGCACCATAGCTCTGCTGAAACTCCAAAAGGGAAAAGTTGCCCTACCGAAACACAAGTTACGATCAGGATAACATCTGGGTAGACCCTTGAAATATTTCTAAATCCACAACATGCCATATATACACAGATAAAAGGTAGCTAACAAAAAAGTCTGAATTCAGTACACGAAAGTCTTTGCTTCTGTAGATCATAAAATGACAACTTATCTCAATAAGAAGTCTCCATGTAAATACCAGGAGGACAATACATTTATACAGCCGGTAAACTGTAGGTACAGCAATACGAAAAAACTAAAGACTGGAAATTATCTGTAAATGAACAGTCCTCATCTGCAGCTCTGTTGATGAAGATAACTGGCTTATCTGACCATATGGTGGGTAATCAGACATGACCATGAGGATCGTCCTTGCTCTTTTCACCCATAGCATACTCAGCTAGCTGCCGCTTGCCAATTTATCCATGTACTTTCTACAATGGATATAATAGCCGCCATGGGTTCTCAGTTTCTATAACTTTGCTATGCTTAGTCTACTCTTCACACTCGTTTGTGAGATCCGTTCTGGGCTCTCACAAGCGGTCCAAAACGGATCAGTTTGCATTCTAAGAGGAAAGGGATCCGCTCAGAATGCATCAGTTTGCCTCTGTTCAGTCTCCATTCCGCTTTGGAGACGGACACCAAAATGCTGCTTGCAGCGTTTGGGTGCGTCTGATGAAACTGTGCCAAACGGATCCGTTCTGACACACAACGTAAGTCATTGCAGACGGATACGTTTTCACTGACACAATCTGGCACAATAGAAAACGGATCAGTCCTCCATTGACTTTGAATGGTGTTCAAGACTGATTCGTCTTGGCTATGTTAAAGATAATACAAACGGATCCGTTCTGAATGGATGCAGACGGTTGTATTATCTGAACGGATCCGTCCAAAAATTGCAACAAAAAATGTGAAATAGTCATCTAATTATATATACTTATTTAACTCATTTATATGGTGCTGAAATATTCCACAGTGCTTTACAGACATTAGCATCAAGCTATCCCCAGCAGAGGTTACAATCTAAAATCAGAATGGGAGTAAACCAGAGTACCAGGAGGAAACCCACGCAAACACAGGGAGAACATACAAATGCCATGCAGCCTCTAATATGTACAGATGTAGCATGGCTAAAGGGGCATTCTCATCTGAGACAATGGGGGCATATCGCTAGGATATGCCGCCATTGTCTGTCCGACCTCTGGCACTAGCACCTACATGAGAAATGAGCGGGGAAGGTGGTGGCCGGAGGACCCCGATTTTTCTGGGGTTCGGCCACCACCAAGTGCTCTCCCTGTAATAATCAATAAGAGCACACCATGCTTGCGCGGCCACCATTTATTTCTATGGGGCAGATGGAAATAGCCGTGCCAGCTTGGTTATTTTCGGCGGCCCCATAGATATGAATAGAGGGTGGCTGCACCCTCCATAACCTTCGAGGCTCCTAGCGATATGTCCCTATTGTCTCAGATGGGAAAACCTCTTTAACGTAGAAAAACGGCAGTTAAAAACAGATAAACTTCCATTTTTAACAGACTTTTTTTCACTGATGCCGACTGACGTTAAAAACGGACCAATTCAATTGTATGGGTGCAGTCGGTCAGTGAAAAACGGACAAGATAGAACATGTTTTGTTTTTATTACGTCCATTTTTAAATGACCATCAAAAAAACTGCCGTGTGAATAACCCCATACTCTAAAAACGGACATGTGATGGCCATTAAAAAAACGACCATCACATCACGTCATGTGCATGTAGCCTAACTATGCTGAATATTATATATAAGAGACTAGCAGGAGGTCCCGGATTCAAGTAAGGAGATCTAAGATGCATGTTAATAGATCATGTCCCTATCCCCAGAAAGGGTGAAAAAACAGGAACCTCCTTTTGAAAAGACATGAGATCCATTGGATCTCTACATTGAATACACTTAGGCCCAACGGGCTGAAAGTAGATTATAAACCTTGGTTATTTACCTGATTATGCATTTGTTTAATTCCTCTGTCGCTCTTCCTGGATATGTATTGCTGCTTTATTTCAAATAGGAGGATGATTTTTTTTAAATTAAATCTCTTTAACGCTTGCAGAATTTGGGAGAGGAAAAGACCATTTTGGAAGACCACATGACACTTCTGGAGTCTCCTTATGATTGGTGGAGTACACAATAGGGGATTACTTTGTGTGGAGAGCACACGGTGCGTCCAGAAATGCATGCACATGGTCGTCAACACACCCCTAACCCATTTCCAATTTTACTCTTTGTGCATTTTACCTTGCATACAATAGGGATTTAACTTTCTACTGGTAGCACGCTTGGTGTCCAGTTTGGATACACAGTGTGATCAGTGGGTTATTGTCCCGTTCCATGCGGTTATTTCCATATGATATACAACGTCGTTGTCTCGTGAATAAAAATAAACTACTTTGATTTTACACCTTGGATGTGCCGTGGAATTTTTTACGTTTATTGATTATTTGGAGGAGGATCGCCCCCACAGCCACATATATATATATATATATATATATATTTACTTACTGTACCTTTCTATGCTCCTAATTTGATAGAGTCTTTTTTCTGCTAGAGTCTGCACTAATTTGATAGGAAACAATTTGTTGCATGTTCTAGATATTCTAGATATATGGCAGCAGATAACTTTCACATGCCAATACCTGATCAGTATTTTGCATCAGCATTTGTAAGTATAAAGCTATAATGGGAAGCTGTGGACCTCTTCTGTGTTTTGGACCCCTTTCTGGTTTTGAATTACAAATACTGATGAAAAATACTCACCAAATACTGACCGTGTGAAAGTGGCCTAAGGTAGTAGATACCTCTACCTTCTATATCAGACACCAAGAAAACCAAAGCCCTGCATCAACCAACACTTCAACCAGGGCATGGAGAAAACCAGATTGTGACAGACACCTCCTCTACACAGATTAAGCATAGGGCAAGACGATGTGGCTGAAAACATTTACGGCATGTGGAAGCTGCGGTGTTTACATTGATTGTTAAGTGGCAGCATGATTTTGGAGAAAACAAAAAAGTTTCACCTGCAAAATCAAGTGGCCATTCCACTTTGAGTGGCTTTGCTGTTTTCTGCTTTGCGGGTGCATCAGTGCCGCTCTGTGAGGTCCTCCCCTGAAGCCCCTGGTTGCACGGGGGTATATGATGGTGTACAGCAGGGCACACAACCACTACTAAATGTGATTTTGGGGCAGTTGTGGTGCAAAACTTGAACTTTTTATTTTTTATTGGAAAACAAAAAATGACTTGTGGCTGGAGCGATGGTGAATAATTGAGATTCTACCTGAATACTTTCTCTTCCCGCAGCGGCTGCAGACGCTTCAAACAGAACACTGTGCAAGCTGTTCATGCTAAGACTAGTCATTTTCGGAAGGAAATGGGAGTAGCCAGCATAGGTGCGTGCAGCTGTTGTTAATATGGCAATAAACCTCCATCCCACGGTGGAATAAAGAGGCAAGTGTTTGGCAGGGAAAAAAAACTCTGTGGTCAGTGCAAATCAGAGCCTTGAGCACAGAGAGTGCAATCCACACATGTAAAAAAAAAAAAAAAAGATCTTCTACTATCTCTCACATGAAACATCCAATTAAGCTTTTAATGACACAATCAAAAGTCATGGAGTTTACTTGCAGAAATGTGGTCACCTTGAAAATGTACAAGGAAACAATCCTCCTCCCCGCAGTGTGCTCTACAGAGTCTTCTTTATTAGTCCATTAGTCACAGTGAGCATTGTCTTTTGTACTTTTTTTGACCTCATTCACACGGCATCAAAACAGACCTAATCACGTACATAAACCCCAAAAAACTAGTCAACAGCATATTTGATTTCGGCCCAAAAGTTGGTCTGTGTCCCCATAGAAAATGTCACACCTTCTACTGCTTCATATGTACTCTCTTAGGCTACTTTCACACTTGCGTTCAGAGCGGATCCGTCTCAGACGGATCCGCTCATATAATGCAGACGATGGATCCGTTCAGAACGGATCCGTCTGCATTATATTGTAAAAAAAAATTCTAAGTGTGAAAGTAGCCGCAGACGGATCCGTCCAGACTTTACATTGAAAGTCAATGGGGGACGGATCCGTTTGAAAATTGAGACAGTGTGTCAAATTCAAACGGATCCGCCCCCATTGACTTCCATTGTAAGTCTGGACGGATCCGTTTGCAAGCAGCGTTCAGGTGTTCGCCTGCTGAGCGGAGCGGAGCCCAAACGGTGCCAGACTGATGCATTCTGAGCGGATCCGCATGCACTCAGAATGCATTAGGGCAGTACGGAAGCATTCAGGGCCGCTTGTGAGAGCCTTTAAACGGAACTCACAAGCAGAGCCCCGAACGCAAGTGTGAAAGTAGCCTTAGGCGATAAGTAAATACATTTACCACTAGAGCAATGTTCACATCTGGAGGAGCTTCAGTTGCAGATAGAGTCAAAAATGCTTGGACTAAATTACTTTGTCCTGTAAATGAACAGAAACCATGAAGGAAACCTGACAGACTGCATTACAACCGATGGGGCCTGTCAGGCGCCAGTGGCGACCATAATGTCGGGGATCCAGCATGTCCACCATTTTCGTTGTTCTGCTCCAATGATAGAGCAGTGGAGAGGAAAAATAATAATATGGAAATGTGAACGGAGCCCGACAACCAACAATTAAGCAAAATTTTGAAGAACTAATAATTGTTATCCCACATTTCTAACAATCACATTTACTATTGCAGACGTTACTGGACATACATAATGATGGTTTTTACATCTAGGTCCAGCTTTAGATCACAGGATCCACAGTTAATTGCCCTATCAATAACTTCTGATCAAAAATATTGATCGTTTCCCACACAAAACACGGACGCCGGCAATGTGCTTTCCGCATTTTTCGGATCCGCACATGGCCAGAACTATATTAGAAAATGCCTTTTCTTGTCCGCAATTGCGGACAAGAATAGGACATGTTCTATATTTTTGCGGAACGGAAGTGAGGACCCGGAAGTGCGGACCCGCAATTCCGGATCTGAGCGGGACAAAGCCTGTCCACATAGAAATGAATGGGTCCGCAATTCCGTTCCGCAAAACGTGGAACAGAATTGCGGACGTGTGAATGGGACCTAAGAGACTCTTATCACCGCCAGTTAGTTAGCGCCCAGCCCCACTGCAGTGACAGAATTATTATTTTTCTGATCACTGCAAAAACACCGTAAAATCACTGCGGCGCTATAAAGATCACTTTTGAGGGGCATGGCGAGTTCATAGAAGATTTTTATTTTTTTGCACAAGTTAGCGGAAATTGATTTATTTTTTTTATTATTTTTTCTTACAAAGTCTCATATTCCACTAACTTGTGACAAAAAATAAAATCTCACATGAACTCACCATACCGCTCACGGAATCCAAATGCGTAAAAATGCCCTGTGAAATCCTAAAGGTACTCGTTGGATTTTGGGCCCCTTTGCGCATCTTGGCTGCAAAAAAGTGTCACACGTGGTATCGCCGTACTCAGGAGAAGTTGGGCAATGTGTTTTGGGGTGTATTTTTACATATACTCATGTTGGGTGAGAGAAATATCTCTGTAAATTGACAACTTTGTATAAAAAAAATGGAAAAAGTTGTCATTTACAGAGATATTTCTCACACACAGGATGGGTATGTGTGAAAAGACACCCCAAAACACACTGCCCTACTTCTCCTGAGTACAGCGATACCACATGTGTGACACTTTTTTGCAGCCTAGGTGCGCAAAGGGGCCCAAATTCCAATGAGTACCTTTTAGGAGGGCATTTTTAGACATTTGGATTCCAGACTTCTTCTCACTCTTTAGGACCCCTAAAATGCCAGGGCAGTATAAATACCCCACAAGTGACCCCATTTTGGAAAGAAGACATACCAAGGTATTCCGTGAGGGATATGGTGAGTTCATGTAAGATTTTATTTTTTTGTCACAAGTTAGTGGAATGTGAGACTTTGTAAGAAAAAAAAAAGAAAAAAAAAAAGAATTTTCTGCTAACTTGTGCCAAAAAAAAAAGCTTCTATGAACTCGCCATGCCCCTCACGGAATACCTTGGGGTGTCTTCTTTCCAAAATGGCCCTGGCATTTTAGGGGCCCTAAAGCGTGAGAAGTAGTTTGGAATCCAAAAGCGTAAAAATGCCCTGTGAAATCCTAAAGGTACTCATTGGAATTTGGGCCCCTTTGCGCACCTAGGCTGCAAAAGTGTCACACATGTGGCATCACCAGTACTCAGGAGAAGTAGGGCAATGTGTTTTGGGGGTGTATTTTTACATATACCCATACTGTGTGTGAGAAATATCTCTGTAAATGACAACTTAAAAAAAAAATATACAAAGTTGTCAATTTTTCAGAGATATTTCTCTCATCCCAGCATGGGTATATGTAAAAATACACCCCAAAACACATTGCCCTACTTCTTCTGAGTACGGCGATACCACGTGTGACACTTTTTTGCAGCCTAGGTGCGCAAAGGGGCCGAAAGTCCAACGAGTACCTTTAGGCTTTACAGGGTGGCTCAAAATTTAGCCCCGCCCAAAATGCCAGAACAGTAAACACACCCCACAAATTACCCTATTTCGGAAAGTAGACACCCCAAGGTATTCACTGAGGGGCATAGTGAGTCTGTGGGAGATTTTTAATTTTTTTTGCCAGAAGTTAGCAGAAATAAAAACTTTATTATTATTATTATTCCTCAAAGTGTCATTTTCCGCTAACTTGTGAATTTTTTTTTTAAATCGTACATGAACTCACCATGCCCCTCCGCGAAAACTTTGGGGGTGTCTTTTATCTAAAATGGGGTCATTTGGGGGGGGGGGGGTATTTATACTATCCTGGCATTCTAGCACATCAAGAAACATGACAGGTGCTTAGAAAGTCAGAGCTTCTTCAAAATGCGGAAATTCACATTTTTGTACCATAGTTTGCAAACGCTATAACTTTTGTGCAAACCAATAAATATACACTTATTGGATTTTTTTTTATCAAAGACATGTAGCACAATAAATTCTGGACACAAACTTGTATAGAAATGTAATTATATTTGAACAATTTTACCAGAAAAAGTTAAAAAAAAATTTGTTTTTTTTGTTTTGTTTTTGAAAATTGCGGTCTATTTTGATTAATATCAGAAAAACGAAAAATCTCAGCAGCAATCAAATACCACCAAAAGAAAGCTGTATTTGTGAGAAGAAAAGGAGGTAAAATTCATTTGGGTGCCAAGTTGCATGACAGAGCAATAAACCACTAAAATTGTGAAGTGCCGATTTGTAAAAAAGGGCCTGGTCACTAGAGGGGTATAAACCTGTGGTCCTTAAGTGGTTAAGAGAATCTAGTACAAAACATTAACTATGACATACACGGCTGTCCATGACCTGCCCCCATCCACACATCTGTGACCTGATCTCTCAGTACCTTCACACATGGAATCCTCACAAGACCTTCTTCTCTCCTCTCCTCTTATCTGCCCTTCACCCAAGATGTCTCCTGTGCATCCCCCATACTCTAGAACTCTCTACCCCACATATCAGATTCCCACCTTCAAAAGAAAGCCAAAAACCCAACTCTTCAGACAAGCCTAGAGTAAACCTACTGCCACTATACCACCATATGTGCAGCTTCTACCCACACTGACCTTCTTCCCCCATCCCTTGTAGATTGCAAGCCTTCAATACCAGTTTGTATTTGTTAATGCTTATTGTGCTTGTTTTTGTACTATGTATTTACATCCTTCTCATATGTACAGCGCCCTGAAATAAATGGCGCTTTATTAATAAATAATAATAATAGGCCTCAATGAAAAACCAACTCATACCGCTGTAGCGCACCTGGGCACACTGCTTACCTGGCTAATGGGATTTATCCAGTCTTGTCAAAGAGACATCACATTTCTACAGTTCTGTCACAGACGCAAACAAATGAGTCACTAGGTATACAGACGCAAACAAATGAGTCACTAGGTATTGTTCTGTGTGCGGGCATACAACAATGGAAAAAGGCATAATAGAAATATCTACACAAACCAATGACCTTATATAAACTGGGCTCCTACCAGACCTACTGTATTATAGCCCTTGATGAGTTTTTAGAATCTATAGCAACCACAAGACTGGGTAAAAGAAAAAGCAGCTAGGTATGCTTTCCTTTACAGGTCTGACCGGGATGTTGGGGGAAGAGAGCTGCCATTCTTCGTGGATCAGACCTATTCAGTTCAAGCGGGCGGCAAAAGATACAGCACTGTGAGCTGTCTGCGCCAGAATGTCTGTTCTGCAGCCCCATAAAAAAAAAAAAAAAAAACAGAAAGAAACACTCATATTCTTGTCCGTTTTGAGGACAAGGATAGGAAATTTCTGCAGGCGTAAAAAAAGAAATGGCGCCGTTAACTGTGTTTTGCGGACCGCAAGACGAATACAGTCATGAGCCCTGAAAGTGACTACTACAAGTCTGAGCTGTATTTCCATTCTAGTTGCCCAAGTTTTTATAACAAACAGCATGATCGTGTTTAGTGATAAAGCCCCCATAACCCGTAAACTATCCTGTGTCTGGTGGGAGTCTCCCGGCTCCTCTTTGACAGGCGATGTCAGGGAAAAGACGCATCGGACATGCTGAATTTCAATGCCCAATCCTTTTGTTCTCCGGGAGGCATCCGGTCACAGACTTAGGTCTCATGCACACGACCGTATTTTGTTTCCGTGTCCGATCAGTTTTTTTTTGCGGATAGGATGCGGACCCATTCATTTCAATCGGTCCGCAAAAAACGCGGACAGCACACCGTGTGCTGTCCGCATAAGTATGTCCGTTCCGTTGCTCCGCAAAAAAAATATAGTGCATGTCCTATTTTTTTCTAGTTTGCAGACAAAAATTATTACAATGGATCCGCAAAGAAAACGGATACGCAAAAAAACAACAACCGCGGATCCGTTTTTTGGGCGGACCGCAAAACACATACGGTCGTGTGCATGTAGCCTTATTCCCACATGTCCACTGAGGACCTAAGCATGTATGTGTATGGAGAATTAACTGCCCAAAGGCTCTTGAGGGTGTATACACACAGCCATGCACTTGGATAGGGCGATGGCAAACAGTGAAAAAATCCACTGTTAACATTGCTGGCTGCACTCAGCGAACTATAAAACAATGCATGATAGAAAAAAGGGTTAAAAAACCACAAAGGTACTTTCGTCTCATAAGTAGAACTCATTTGAAAAAAATTAAATCTTCACAAACACAAAATTATAAAAATTAAAACTGTCAGTGTAGCCGTCCAGTAAAAGCAGTCATCTCCACAGAAACCAGTGATTATCTTTAGATTCTGCAGAAAACTCAACATATCCAGAAATCATAATGACAGAAAGAAGAACTAGTAGCTGTAATCCACCTACCTTCCATTCTCCAGCTGAATCCTTCAGAGCAAAAAACGGTCACTAAAGCAACCAAAAGAGCTTCATCCAGATATCTGACAAACGTCATAAAGGTCCTAGCACCAGGACCTCAGTCAAGGAGCCATGATACACACATGGCTCTGCTGCACGCATTACCACACACTGCCGTGGCAATCCTCTGACTGACGGTCTATGCACTCTGCTAAAGAAAAAAAAAAAATCTGGCAAAAGCACCTGTGTAATCTGAAATACTTTGCTCTGTGCTGCTGTGTGACTCTTTTCACTCACACTTTTCTTTCTCCCCAGCTGTCATCTACTTACTGAGTCTCTTTATATGTAATAGACATAATATCTGCAGTCATCGTAAGTTACTCAAGATGTCATTGCAGGTGCCTCAAATCTAAAAATAAAGATACTAAATATATGTGCCTCAAATATAAATATCTTAAATATTTATGCTATATATATATATTTTTTTTATTTTATTTATCAAATATATGTGCCTCCAAAAAAAAAGAAATTAAAATACGAAATATAAAAGTGCCATATATTTAAAAAAAAAACAAGCACATTATTTCTCTTATACAGACCTACATCTAATTAAAGTGCACATAAACTTAACTAGACTTCACTAAATCCATTAAAAATTATCTGCAGGGATCCAACTCACCCCGGCCACAGCCTCTTCACTCCCCTACCCTCTGGTAGGTGTCTTAGAGCCCTACATGCCCGCACCACTAGGCTGAAGAACAGCTTTTACCCCAAAGCAATCAGTCTCCTAAATGCTCGGAGATTATTGCCCCTTCCTAGGATAGAAACTACCACAGACTGAAAGTGACTGCTGCATTCATGACCCCATGATGATCTCTTGTCTGCAGAGGTGTCTGAATCAGTGTATATATACTCATAAGCACTTCCTACTTTGCTCTTGCTATATATATTAGTGATGTCTGGATCATGAACGAATCGTTCTTTTGAACCGATTCAGTTCACTGATCCGGAAGAGTCGGTTCCTCTGACTGAGCCGATCCGAATGAAACGGCTCAGTCAGATCAGCATAGAGGCAGCAGCAGGCAGTGTAATAGGAGCCGGCAGTGGACACTAGCCCCGCCCCTCCCCGCCCTCCAACCAATCAGAGGCAGCCAGCACTGCCTACCAGCACAGGGGGAGTCGCAGGGACTCAGAGAATCGTCTGAGTCTATTAGTTAAAAGAATTGAATGAGTCAGAGACTCATTTGATTCTTTTGAGTTAAAAGAACCGTGAGTCACCGAGTCCCTGCCAGGCTCCCTGCTCTGCGGCTCCCTGTAAGTCCGTCCGTCCGGGGGGAAGGGGGGCATTAATCTAGCATGTAGCAGAGCTGTGTGTGTACAGGGTGCATGCAGCAGTGTAGCATCATGCAACACCGCTACATGCACCCTGTACACATACAGCTCTGCTACATGCTGTAGCAGAGCAGGAAGTCTGGTAGGGACTCGGTGACACGATTCTTTTAACTAAAACTCTCAGACAATTATCACAGTCTGCTCACTGCAGCAGAGCTGTGTTTGCCAGAAGCCAGTCCCTCCTGACCTTCGGTTCACTTGAGAGCCGACTCAGCAAGTGAACCGAAGATTCGATGAGCTGAGCATGTGCATTGATCTTCAGTTCACTTGCCTCTGCCGGCTCATGAAGTGAACCGAAGATCCGATTCATGAATCGGTTCATTTGAATGAGCTGATTCAAATGAACCGATTCATCTGAAAGATCCGAACTTCCCATCACTAATATATATGCTGTGAACTGTGAATAGTAATGCCTTCTAGTGCAATGTTTTGTTTTTTTCTAGTGTAATGCTTTAGTTTAAATGTCAGTTCTTGTTCCTCTGTCCATGACATCTAGGATTGCTCCAAACAACATTTCATTGTATTGTATTACATTGTATTGTACAGTGACAATAAAGGCATCTTAGGGCTCCTTCACACTTAGGGCAGGACCGATCCGGCAGGCTGGTCTCCCTGTCGGATCCGTCCTTCCACTGTTTCGCCGAGCTGCCAGACCGCCGCTCCGTCCCCATTGACTATAATGGGCACTGGGGCTGAGCTCCGGCGCAGCACGGCGAAAGCCGCCGGACTAAAAAGTCGGACATGCAGGACTTTAGTCCAGCGGCTTTCGCCGTGCTGCGCCGGAGCTCAGCCCCCCATCCCCATTATAGTCAATGGGGACGGAGCGGCGGCTCGGCGAAACAGCGGAAGGACGGATCCGACAGGGAGACCAGCCTGCCGGATCCGTCCTGCTGCAAGTGTGAAGGAGCCCTTATCTTATCTTAAATCCTATTCAAAATGTGCTAAAAATTATTTTTGTAATACACTTCACATCCGGGCCATTTCCCCCTTCCTGACAGAGCCATCTTTTGCAAATCTGACATGTGTCACTTAAGTTTATGTGGTGATAACTTTAAAACGCTTTTACTTATCCAGGCCATTGTGAGACAGTTTTCTAGTCACATATTGTACTTCATGACCATGGTAAAATTGAGTACAAAAATTTAATTTTTAATTATAAAAAAACAAAATTTACCCAAAATTTAGAAAACTTAGCAAATTTCAAAATTTCTCTATTTTTATAATACATAGTAATACATACAAAATAGTTATTACTTAACATTCCCCATAAGTCTACTTCATGTTTGGATCATTTTGTGAATGCCATTTTATTTTTTGCAGACGTTAGAAGGCTTAGAAGTTTAGAAGCAAAGCTTGAAATTTTTCAGAAGATTTCCAAAACCTTTTAAGGACCAGTTCAAGTCTGAAGTCACTGTGAGGCTTGCATAATAGAAACCACCCAAAAATGACCCCATTTTAGAAACTATACCCCTCAAGGTATTCAAAACTGATTTTACAAATGTTGTTAACCCTTTAGGTGTTCCACAAGAATTAATGGAAAATGGAGATGAAATTTCAGAATTTCACTTTTTTGGCAGATTTTCCATTTTAAATTTTTTTTTCCGCTAACAAAGCAAGGGTTAACAGCCAAACAAAATTCAATATTTATTGCCCTGATTCTGTAGTTTACAGAAACATCCCATATGTGGTTGTAAACTGCTGTATGGCCACACGGCAGGGCACAGAAGGAAAAGAGCGCCATATGGTTTTCGGAAGGCAGATTTTGCTGGACTTGTTTTTTGACACAATGTCCCATTTTAAGCGCCCCCAATGCACCCCTAGAGTAGAAACGCCCAAAAAGTTACCCATTTTGGAAAATAAATCCTACAAAAAGGTATTCAAAACTGATTTTACAAACTTTGGTAACTCTTTAGGTGTTCCACAAGTTTTATGGAATACGGAGATGAAATTTCAGAAATTTCTTTTTTTTGGGCAAATTTTCCATTTTAATCCATTTTTTCCAGTAACAAAGCAAGGCTTAACAGCCAAACAAAACTCAATATTTATTGCCTTGATTCTGTAGTTTACAGAAACACCCCATATGTGGTTGTAAACTGCTGTATGGCCACATGGCAGGGCGCAGTAGGAAAGGAACGCCATGTGGTTTTTGGAAGGCAGATTTTGCTGGACTGTTTTTTTGACACCACGTTCCATTTGAAGACCCCCCTGATGCACCCCTAGACTAGAAAATCCAAAAAAGTGACCCCATTTTGGAAACTACAGGATAAGGCCTCTTTCACACGACCGTTTTTTTTTTCCGTTTTGCGGGCCGTTTTTTGCGGTCCGTATACGGTCCGTATACGGAACCATTCATTTCAATGGTTCCGCAAAAAAAACGGAATGTACTCCGTGTGCATTCCGTTTCCGTATTTCCGTTTTTCCGTTCCGTTTAAAGATAGAACATGTCCTATATTTGGCCGCAAATCACGTTCCGTGGCTCCATTAAAGTCTATGGGTCCGCAAAAAAACGGAATGCATACGGAAATGCATCCGTATGTCTTCCGTATCCGTTCCGTTTTTTGCGGAACCATCTATTGAAAATGTTATGCCCAGCCCAATTTTAAATATGAAATTACTGTATACTGTATTTGCCATACGGAAAAACGGAACGGAACAACGGAACGGAAACGGAACCACAACGGAAGCAAAAAACGGAACAACGGATCCGTGAAAAACGGACCGCAAAACACTGAAATGGACATACTGTCGTGTGAAAGAGGCCTAAGGTGGCAGTTTTGTTGGTACTATTTTAGGGTACATATGATTTTTGGTTGCTCTATATTACACTATTTGTGAGGAAAGGTTACAAAAAATAGCTGTTTTGGCCCCTTTTTTTTGTCATTTACAATGTTCATCTGACAGGTTAGATCATGTGGTTTTTTTATACAGCCGGTTGTTACAAACGCGGCGATACCTAATATCTATACTTTTTTTTATTTATTTAGGTTTTACACAATAATATCATTTTTGAAACAAACAAAAAAAAAGTGTCTCCATAGTCTGAGAGCCATAGTTTTTTTTTATTTTCTGGGCGATTGTCTTATGTCTCATGTTTGCAGAATGAGATGACGGTATTTTGGGGTCCATATGACTTTTTTTTATCGCTTGCCATTACACTTTTTTTGATGTAAGGTGACAAAAAAAGCTTTTTTGACAGTTTTTATTTTATTTGTTTTCATGGTGTTCATCTGAGAGGTTAGGTCATGTGATATTTTTATAGGGCAGGTTCTTACGGAAGCAGCAATACCTAATATGTATACTTTTTTATTTATTTAAGTTTTACACAATGACAGCATTTTTTAAACCAAAAAATTATAGTTTAGTGTCTCCATATCCTGAGAGCCATAGTTTATTTTTTGGGTCTCATAGGCAGGGTCTCATTTTTTGCAGGATGAGGTGACTGTTGCACTATTTTGGGGGGCATACGCCTTTTTTATTGCTTGGTGTTGCACGGGGTGGATCATGTGATATATTTATAGAGCCAGCCGTCACGAACCCGGCAATACCAAATACGCCCACTTTATTTATTTTTTCCTATTCATTTATCCTGCAACTGGGGCGGACATAGTAGCCCCAGTTACAGTGGAAATACACCCCCCCCAGAGATGCGGCAAAGCAGAATGCAACGCTGTACAGCCTCAGTGCAGGGCTGATAGAGGTCTGTGAAAGACCCGACGGCTCCTGCACTCTCCCAGCGGTCACATGACCACCGGGCCGGGACAGGAAGCGCATCGTGCTTCCTGCTCTGTATACACAGTGCTCGGTAAGCGCAGTGTATGCAGTGATCTAGAAGGCAGGGACACCTGGGAACTGTCCCTGCTTTCTCTCTGGGTTGCTCTGCTATCACTGAATGGACGTTCCTGATTTAAACATCCACCCACAGGACGTTTATATCCTATGGCGGATGTGAGGTTCTTAAAGGGCATCTGTCAGCAGATTTGCACCTATGACACTGGCTGACCTGTTGCATGTGCGCTTGGTAGCTGAAGACATCTGTCTTGGTTCCATGTTCATATATGCCCGCATTGCTGAGAAATATGATGTTTTAACCCCTTAATGACCGATCGATTTTCCATTTATTTTATTATTATTATATTTTTTATTTTATTTTTTACTCCCAGCCCTCCCAAAGTCATAACTTTTTTAATTTTTCATTCACATAGCCGCACGAGGGCTTGTTTTTTGCGGGACAAGATGCACTCTCTAATGGCGCCATTTATGGTTGCATAAAATGTGGTGGGACGGAGGGAAAAAATTCCAAATAGGGTGGAATAAAAAAAATAAAAAAACACCGTTCCCCAAGTTTATTTTGTTGTTCTTTACACCATTTCTTATGCAGTAAAACTGACCTGTTACTTTCACTCTCCAGGTCAGTACGATTACACCAATACCACATATGTATAGTTTCTCTTGCGTTTTAATACTGAAAACAATAAAAACTTTTCATCGTCATATTGAGACCCCTGTAACTATATTGTAGCTATATGTATGGAGCTGTGTGAGGGCTCATTTTTTGCGGGGCGATCTATGCTTTTCAATAATACCATTTTGGAGTGTGTATAACTTTTTACTCATTTTTTGGGGGGGAGTTTAAGCAACCAAAAAAAAAAAAAAGTCAGACTTTTTTTTCCGTTACGCTGTTTGTCGTATGGGAAAAATATTATATATGTTATATTTTAATAATAAGGGCGTTTTTCGCAAGTGGTGATGCTCATGATGTGTATTTTTTTTTTATTGCTGACATATTTTATTTACATTTTGGGGAAAGGGGGGGTTAGAATTTTTATAACAAGCAATAGATTAGAGTTCATTCAGAAGGACAGCAGCTGCCACACAATGCATCCAGCTTTCCCGATCCACACTGGGGGACCCAAAGCACACCTGGAAGCGTGCGCTTTCGGGTTTTAGAGCATCCAGATGCCGTGGTCACGTTTGACTGTGGCCTCTGAACGGTTAAAAGTCTGCAACCGGCATTACCACCGGCCACGGACATTTTTTAATGCCCGGGCTATCAGGAAGGAGTTAATATATGCACATGTGTCTCTAGGAGCAACCGGGGCATTGTCAATACCCCTATAGGCTCTGCTCTCTCTACAACCACTACATCCTCTGCACTTTGATTGACAGTGAAAACATCACAACGTCTGACTCTGATTTTTCCTAAAGTTAAAGTGTAGAGGGTGCAGCAGTTGCAGTGAAAGCAGAACCTCTAGGTGTAACAGCAACGCCCCCGTTGCTCCTAGAGGCTCATTTGCATATATGAAAACTTAGCTTTTCTCAGCAATGCGGACACATATGAACATGGGACCAACACAGATTTCTTCAGCTGCCAAGTGCACATGCCAAGATGTCTTCAGCTGCCATAGTAGTGTCATAGGTACAAATCTGCGGACAGATTTAGGACGCTTTAGGATCTGTAGTCCCATGCAGTGCTGTGTAAGACCGTATGGATTCCCCTGTGAGCACTGCACAGACTGGAGCATTGCCGCGCAGGGCATCAGCTCACATAGCACATCACTAGCCTCCTTGTGCCCGCTTTTCTAAAGCTTGACATAGCCCATGTACGTCAGGCGATCCCGGCCACCAAACAGACCGGTGCCCATTACTATAGTGTGCAAGCACGACCACCACTGCTGGATTGCTGGGTGGTTGTAACCCCTGGATTCGAGTAGTGTATAATGTGAAAAATGAATCAAGCCAGCAAATGAGGTAATATGGACAATCACAATACATTACATGATACATTATAAATGCCATTTGCTGAAGTGAGAAGGCCCGTTTAAGTGGTCTGTAACTGAAATGGCTGGGTCCTCAAGGGGTTAAAATTGACTGCTTTAATTTTCTTCTGCCTGGTTCGGCTCTAAACATCGGACAGTGCTGTAACGTACCTTCTTCCCATTACCCTCTTATCTCGTACAATGATGTTTCTGATGTCCCAGGTGCACTCAGCGACACCCCTTTTAATGCCTGAGCAAGCAAAGATAAAGCAGGCAGTATGTACGCCCTCTCAAGCACTGAACAGTCAGGATGTACTAAGATATGCTAACAAAGACCAGTAAAGCACAGAAAACGGAACAATGCGAGTATTAAAAGCAGGTTGTTACATCTTAACATACAGAACAAACTCCATTCACCAAAAAGCATAAAAATAAAAACCTTTTTAGCAAATTAAGCTTTACGCACACGGCCGTGTTTTTCATCCTTGTGCTACCCGCACTTTTTACAGATAGCACAGTGAACCATTCATTTCTATGGGGCCATGGACACATCCCTATTTTTTGCACAAATTAAGGACATGCCTTATACCGGATGAGAATAGGCATTCCTACTGATAGGAGTGAGAAAAATGCAGAGTGCACACAGAGGCTATCCGTATTTTGCAGATCCGTTGTTTGCGGATCAGAATAGGGATATGACTGTGTGCATGATGCCTAATACAGATTTCCAAATCCACAACTTGACCCATCTGTTGCAGACTTTTGCAGCAGATTTAATATCATTGGCAGTATCCATTCCTCCAAAAGACCAGTCACCAGCTAAGGACAAATCTAGACCAATCAAAAAGGGGATACTGAAGCTACTTAAAATGTAGGAAACGTAAAAGATTGGATTTGACAATACCAGCAATTCACTCCTATCTAGTCATACTCACAAGCCTGACTGAGGATGAGAACTGCAATACCCACTAAGTGGGAATTTATGAAGCCAGTTTTTTTCCATAATAACATTGGAAAGTATGGTTCACTCCAGTGGAAAATAGTAGAAAAACGGCTCCAGAAAGTTTTTTTCGTCTTCTTAAAAACTTCTCCTTTAATTCATAATATTCAACAGCCGATACAGTCACTTCATATGCAGTGCTCGTTTACGTGTTTCAGACAATATGTCCTTAATCGTAACATGGTATCATGGTGGAAAGCATGATTTAAATGCTACACTTGTCCCACTTCCCTGCAAAGGGGGGGGGGGGGGGGGGGGTAGAGCCTTCATTGGTTAATCCACCATGGTACCACCTGTTACCCATTTGCATATAGATTTCATGTTTCCTTCACACTGGGATTTCATCCTATGCCCTATTAACCTCTACCACTCTTGTTCCTCTGCATAACACATTAAGGGCTTGACATGAACACATTAGTGCATGGCCAGGACCAGAAAACGCACAGTGTGAACGGTTACATGTTACATAAATAAAATCACAGGTAATAACCCACATTTGGTTTCTCACCACATAATATTTAACTACATTGGGACATGACATAAATATCTTAATACTGGATCCATAGCACACAATACAATCATTGATATATATACATTAATTCCTTCTTCAGGTTCAAGCCCGCAGGAACCCTCGTGTTTAACCTAAAGACCCAGTATGCTTCACGGAAAGAGAAGTTTTTGACAGAAGTCTCCTCCACGTAAGGGATGCACTCATTTTTCTATCCCATAGGCACAAAAGGATCTGGTTCGGCGAGCGTGAACCTGAACAAAGTGTTTGGCCGCATTGGAATGTCTTGCATGGGCTGCCCCCACATTTGGTAAAACCAATGTAGCACAACCAATTGCTTCCCCCTATTTCTGACACCTAATCTTGAGGAAAAAAGGGATGGAGAAAGGGAATTAGACAGGGTGGGAGCCCTTCTTGGAACCACATGGCATCCAGATTTCAATGCATCATATAGAATCTGGTCATCATATAGAATTGGTAAACATTTATTCAATATATTGCGCATTTTGTTAAATTGTTTGCTATATGTGAGTACCAAGGTAGGCATTCCACCCTGCTTTACACTTCCTCTTTTCTCCATTGCCTTTTGGGAACTCCTCCCAAGTTTGTCATTACCTCCAAACAGCATATTAAATCTTGTTTTCTGCATTGCTATACTTTTGCCTCTGGAAAGCATCCAGTCTGGATAATTCCTGTTTTTTAGTCTGCTATCTATCAGAACACATTCTTCCTTAAATGTAGATATAGAGCTGCAGTTTCTCCTGGCACGGACGTATTCCCCCACAGGGATTGCTTTGATGACATGGAGTGGGTGGTGGCTTTTGGCATTAAGGATGGAATTGCCAGCTGATTCCTTCCTGAAGGTTCGTGTACTTACTACCTCATTTGGATGGCCACTTAGCGTCAGATCCAAAAAGTTAATATCCGTGGTTTCCACATGGCATGTAAACCGCAGATTGTAATCATTATTATTGAGATAGCTCTGGAGGTCCGGGACAGCAGACACATCGCCCGTCCATATGAGGAGCGGGTCATCGATGAATCTGCCGTACCAGACCAATCCAGAGCTAAACGGATTATCTATACTGTAAATATATTTCTCCTCCCAATAGGCCATTGTTAGGTTAGCCAATGAGGGCGAGAATTTCACCCCCATTGACACCCCACGTATCTGGAGATAATGACTAGCATCAAACATGAAGTAGTTGTGAACCAGTAGGAATTCTGTAACTTCACACACGTAATCAATAAAAATATCACTGTGTCTGGTATAGTTGTGTAGGTGAAACTCCATGGCCAGCAAAGCAACCCTGTGAGGGATAGATGGGTATAAGGCCACAACGTCCGCTGTAATCCACTTATACTCTGGTTGCCACTTTAACTTGTACATGGCTCTCAAGACATCAGACGTGTCCCTTAAGAACCCTGGGACACGCCTCACCATTGGCTGTAAAATGTTATCCAGCCAACTGCCCAGGCGTTCAGTTAGGGATCCCATCCCTGACACTATGTGTCGCAAGGGGGGAGGGTTGATCTGTTTATGGACCTTGGGCAGGGCATGCATTATTGGTGTCACCGGTGCATCCACGCACAGATATCTATATTCCGTATCTGTAAGAAAATCCATATTTAAGCCCTTTTGTACCAATGTCAAATATTGTTTTTTGTAATCCATTAACGGGTCTTTGGATAATTTTCTGTACGTGGATGCATCGGACAATATATCCAACACTTGGCTATTATACATGTCCCTGTCCAAGACCACAACCGCTCCCCCCTTGTCCGCCATCTTAATGACTACCTCCTTTGAGGTCTGCAGCTCTGACAGTGCTGCTAGCTGGGAATGGGTTAAATTGTTTTGACTTCTAGCTTCATTAGCTTCTTTTCCAGGACTTCTTGGAAAATATCCATACTTGTGGTACGTGACATAATAGGGTAGAAATGGGGATTGCGTGTATGCATTTTTTTACCCTCATTGGCCAGTTTGCGGTTTCCCTGTTCTCGCTGGAGCCCCGCAAGACAGCACAAGGACATTGTTCATTGAACCTAAAGTCCTTGTATATATTTTCTTCTAGTGAATTCACTTCCGTTTGCGGGGGGTCAGCAGGATCAGGGACATCGTGAAAATGTCTCACAACCGTTAAGTTGCGCACAAATTTATTCACATCTAGAATTGTGTTGAATACATCGAACTCTATGGAGGGTGCAAAATTCAAGCCTAGAGATAATACATATTTTTGTTCACTACTTAAAGGGCTTCTGTCACCCCACTAAAGTCATTTTTTTTTTTGGGCTAGTTACATTCCTTATAGTGCGATATATGAGAATATAATGGTGTTACTTACTTTCCTTCAGCCGTTTCTTATTATAAAACTTCGTTTTTATATGTAAATCAGGTCTCTACCAGCAAGTAGGGCGTCTACTTGCTGGTAGCCGCCGCAAAAAAACACCCCCTCGTCGTGTTGATTGACAGGGCCAGCCGCGATCGCCTCCTCCGGCCGGCCCTGTCAGCATTTTAAAAATCACGCGCCTCTGTTCATTCGGCGCAGGCGCTCTGAGATGAGGAGGCTCGTCTCCTCAGAACTCCCTCTGTGCCTGCGCCGATGACGTCTTCTCTTTCGGTGATGTCATCGGCGCAGGCGCACTGAGAAAGTGAAAGTAAGTAACACCATTATATTTTCATATATTGCACTATAAGGAATGTAACTAGCCCAAAAAAATAATAATGACTTTAGTGGGGTGACAGAAGCCCTTTAATTCAATGTTTGACAGATTCAACACAGTTCTAGGATCCACAAAATTAGCATTAACATCATTCACTTTTGGTGTGTTTGGCGCCGTGTGTATCTTTGATGCGGCTTTCTTATCCAAAGACCCGTTAATGGATTACAAAAAAACTATATTTGACCTTGGTACAAAAGGACTTAAATATGGATTTTCTAACAGATACGGAATATAGATATCTGTGGTGGATGCACCGGTGACACCAATAATGCATGCCCTGCCCAAGGTCCATAAACAGATCAACCCTCCCCCCTTGCGACACATAGTGTCAGGGATGGGATCCCTAACTGAACGCCTGGGCAGTTGGCTGGATAACATTTTACAGCCAATGGTGAGGCGTGTCCCAGGGTTCTTAAGGGACACGTCTGATGTCTTGAGAGCCATGTACAAGTTAAAGTGGCAACCAGAGTATAAGTGGATTACAGCGGACGTTGTGGCCTTATACCCATCTATCCCTCACAGGGTTGCTTTGCTGGCCATGGAGTTTCACCTACACAACTATACCAGACACAGTGATATTTTTATTGATTACGTGTGTGAAGTTACAGAATTCCTACTGGTTCACAACTACTTCATGTTTGATGCTAGTTCAGGGATGGCCAACCTGCGGCTCTCCAGCTGTTGCAAAACTACAAGTCCCAGCATGCCCAGACTGTCTACAACTATCAGCCTACAGCAGGGCATAGTGGGAACTGTAGTTTTACAACAGCTGGAGAGCCGCAGGTTGGCCATCCCTGTGCTAGTTATCTCCAGATACGTGGGGTGTCAATGGGGGCGAAATTCTCTCCCTCATTCGCTAACCTAACAATGGCCTATTGGGAGGAGAAATATATTTACAGTATAGATAATCCGTTTAGCTCTGGATTGGTCTGGTACGGCAGATTCATCGATGACCCGCTCCTCATATGGATGGGCGATGTGTCTGCCGTCCCGGACCTCCAGAGCTATCTCAATAATAATGATTACAATCTGCGGTTCACATGCCATGTGGAAACCACGGATATTAACTTTTTGGATCTGACGCTAAGTGGCCATCCAAATGAGGTAGTAAGTACACGAACCTTTAGGAAGGAATCAGCTGGCAATTCCATCCTTAATGCCAAAAGCCACCACCCACTCCATGTCATCAAAGCAATCCCTGTGGGGGAATACGTCCGTGCCATGAGAAACTGCAGCTCTATATCTACATTTAAGGAAGAATGTGTTCTGATAGATAGCAGACTAAAAAACAGGAATTATCCAGACTGGATGCTTTCCAGAGGCAAACAAAAACAAGATTTAATATGCTGTTTGGAGGTAATGACAAGCTTGGGAGGAGTTCCCAAAAGGCAATGGAGAAAAGAGGAAGTGTAAAGCAGGGTGGAATGCCTACCTTGGTACTCACATATAGCAAACAATTTAACAAAATGCGCAATATATTAAATAAATGTTTACCAATTCTATATGATGACCAGATTCTATATGATGCATTGAAATCTGGATGCCATGTGGTTCCAAGAAGGGCTCCCACCCTGTCTAATTCCCTTTCTCCATCCCTTTTTTCCCCTCAAGATTAGGTGTCAGAAATAGGGGGAAGCAATTGGTTGTGCTACATTGGTTTTACCAAATGTGGGGGCAGCCCATGCAAGACATGCAGTTATGTTGTCCCCAAAAAGCATTTTGATAATTCTGATCACTCCCTTACTTTTGCTATAAAAAGTTATATTAATTGCAATACTAGGGGCGTGGTGTGATCTCCTGTATGTGGGGAGTACCACACAAAAATAAAAAAAATAGGGTACTGGAATGCCTCAATAAGGCCTCATGCACACGACTGTTGTGTGCATCCGTGGCCGTTGTGCCTTTTTTTTCGCGGACCCATTGACTTTCAATGGGTCCATGGAAAAATCGGAAAATGCACCGTTTTGCAGCCGAGACCGTGATCCGTGTATCCTGACCGTCAAAAAAATATGACCTGTCCTATTTTTTTGACGGACAACGGTTCACGGACCCATTCAAGTCAACGGGTCCGTGAAAGAACACGGATGCACACAAGATTGGCATCCGTGTCCGTGATCCATCTGCATAAAAGCTTTTTCAGATCTAAGTTTTCACTTTGTGAAAACTCATATCCGACAGTATATTCTAACACAGAGGCGTTCCCATGGTGATGGGGACGCTTCTAGTTAGAATATACTACAAACTGTGTACAAGACTGTGCCACCAACGAATTATTACAATAGAGGGGGGGGTCTGCCCCCTGCTGCCTGGCAGCCGTGATCAGCACAATTAACCCCTTCAGGTGCGGCACCTGAAGGGGTTAATTGTACTATCCTATCTCTCCCCCCCCCCCCCTCCCCAGTTTGAATATCATTGGTGGCCAGTGCGGGCCCCCCCCCCCCTCCCTCTATTGTAATAATTAGTTGGTGGCACAGTGTGCGCCCCCCCCCCCCCCCCCTTCCTTACCAGTAGGAGGAGCTCCCGGCTGGACACAGACATCGCAGCTCCCAGGTAAGTATAAATCTTTTACTATTGTACTATTGCTAAGTAACCATGGCAACCAGGGCTCTAGTAGCGTCCTGGTTCCCATGGTTACCGATCGGAGCCCCAGCTATTAAACTAGGACTCCGATCGGAACTCCGCTGCCACCAATGATGGGGGGGGGGGGGGGGGGGAAGAGGAGGCCGCACACTGGCCACCAATGTTGTTAATGCTATAGAGGGAGGGGGGCCGATGGGGGGCGCACACTGTGCCACCAACGAATTATTACAATAGAGGGAGGGGGGGGCGGGGGGCAGCACACTGTGCCACCAATCATATTCAAACTGGGGAGGGGGGGGGGGGGGTCTGCCCCCTGCTGCCTGGCAGCCCTGATCTCTTACAGGGGGATATGATAGTACAATTAACCCCTTCAGGTGCAGCACCTGAGGCGTTAATTGTGCTGATCACGGCCCCCTGTAAGAGATCGGGTGCTGCCAGGCAGCAGGGGGCAGTCATGTACACAGTTTGTAGTATATTCTAACTAGAAGCGTCCCCATCACCATGGGAACGCCTCTGTGTTAGAATATACTGTCGGAAATGAGTTTTCACGATCGAACTCATATCCGACAGTATATTCTAACATAGAGGCGTTCCCATGGTGATGGAGACGCTTCAAGTTAAAATATACCATCGGAGTGGAGAAAACTGATCTGTCCCCATTGACTTGCATTGTAATTCAGGACGGATCCGTTTGGCTCCGCACGGCCAGGCGGACACCAAAACGACTTTTTTTTTTCATGTCCGTGGATCCTCCAAAAATTAAGGAAGACCCACTGACGAAAAAACGGTCACGGATCACGGACCTACGGACCCCGTTTTTGCAGACCGTGAAAAAATACTGTCGTGTGCATGAGGCCTTATATTGCTAACCCTGCTTTGATAAACATTTCCAATGCGGCCAAACACTTTGTTCAGGTTCACTCTCGCCGAACCAGATCCTTTTGTGCCTATGGGATAGAAAAATTAGTGCATCCCTTACGTGGAGGAGACTTCCGTCAAAAACTTCTCCTCCGTGAAGCATACTGGATCTTTAGGTTAAACACGAGGGTTCCTGCGGGCTTGAACCTGAAGAAGGAATTAATGTATATATATATATATATATATATATATCTATCAATGATTGTATTGTGTGCTATAGATCCAGTATTAAGATATTTATGTCATGTCCCAATGTAGTTAATTATTATGTGGTGAGAAACCAAATGTGGGTTATTACCTGTGATTTTATTTATGTAACCGTTCACACTGTGCGTTTTCTGGTCCTGGCCATGCACTAATGTGTTCATGTCAAGCCCTTAATGTGTTATGCAGAGGAACAAGAGTGGTAGAGGTTAATAGGGCATAGGATGAAATCCCAGTGTGAAGGAAACATGAAATCTATATGCAAATGGGTAACAGGTGGTACCATGGGGGATTAACCAATGAAGGATCTACCTCCCCCCCACCCCCACCCCTTTGCAGGGAGGAGGGACAAGTGTAGCATTTAAATCATGCTTTCCACCATGATACCATGTTACGATTAAGGACATAGTGTCTGAAACGCGTAAACAAGCACTGCATATGAAGTGACTGTATCTGCTGTTGAATATTATGAATAAAAGGAGAAGTTTTTAAGAGGACGAAAATTGCTTTCTGGAGCCGTTTTTCTACTATTTTCTACTTTACCGTACCTGGGGGCTCACCCAAAGGCTCCTGAATACGGGTATAAAGGCCAGATACAAGGTGAGCTGGAAAAAAGAAGTGGAATGTTATGCAATGGCCAAGTCAATCACCTGACCTGAATCCGATTGAGCTGCATTTCACTTGCTGAAGACAAAACTGAAGGGAAAATGCCCCAAGAACAAGCAGGAACTGAAGTCAGTTGCAGCAGAGGCCTGGCAGAGCATCACCAGGGATGAAACCCAGCGTCTGGTGATGTCTATACGTTCCAGACTTCAGGCTGAAATTGACTGCAAAGGATTTGCAAGCAAGTATTAAAAAGTGAAAGTTTGATTTATGATTATTATTCTGTCCCATTACTTTTGGTCCCTTAACAAGTGGGAGGCACATATGCAAACTGTAATTCCTACACCGTTCACCTGATTTGGATGTAAATACCCTCAAATTAAAGCTGACAGTCTGCAGTTAAAGCACATCTTGTTTGTTTCATTTCAAATCTATTGTGGTGGTGAATAGAGCCAAAAATGTTAGAATTGTGTCGATGTCCCAATATTTATGGACCTGACTACATATATCAGGGCTGGTCCTGCTGTTGTACAACTACAACTCCCACCATGTCCTGCTGTATACTGATAGCTGTAGGTAGACTGGCCATGCTGGCAGTTGTAGTTTTTCAACAGCTGGAAAGCCGCAAGTTGGCCATTCCTGATATATATATATATATATATATATATAAATGAGATGGGGGTCCTGTTATGCAGGGTCTTTCATTAGCTCCATTCTGAGTACTGTAGTAAAATAGTGAATATTATGATGCCATAGGTACAGGATTCACTGGTCACAACACACCGTCCATGTCTGCTCTGCAAGCACCTGAAAAGCTACAGGACAGTCATACAGCACCACTAACCTCAGCTTCACAAACCTCTGAAAAGTATGAGGAGGTAGAAGTAGATTAGATATAGGTTTATTTTAATTAGCATTTTTCTGGTTTGACTGGTGAAAAATAATACCCCAATAAGGGTACTTTCACACTAGCGTTGTTCGGATCCGGCAAACCGTACGTAAACAGAAATATGTTTTTTTCGGATCCATTAGACGGAGTCAGTGAAATACCGGATCCGGTATTTAATTTTTTTTCAAACATCAAAAGCAAAAATAGCTCCTCCGATGTCCCAGCACATGTGCAGACCGGAAATTTTCAGAACACTTGGTACCCGATCCGACAATAATACGTACCTATGGAAATTAATGCCGGACCTGGCAAGTGCGGTATTGTTCCGGGATTTTGCCCAGATTGCTTTCTACTCAATACATTAGGACAAAACTGATGCGTTTTTTTTCCAGTATCGAGACCCTTTACCGGATTTCAATACCGGAAAAGAATAAAGTACCCTTAACTAAAAACCACAAAGCCTTCATTATGCCAGAGCTTCCTCTTGAAAGATGCTTACAAGTCATTAAGAGATAAGGACATGGGGAAGGGGGGGGGGGGCAAGTTGTCAGAATCCAAACAGCAGCAACTTGTCAACTAATTGCTCATTCTCAGCCACTTTATTGTTTCCAACTCCCTGCAAATATCAGAGTATATGGACAGCAGGTGTGGGCTGATGTCTTCACATATTAATGTATAATGAATCCCTGGGTCAGGCAGTAAGGAATCGCAAGGCAACAAGGCTGGTGTCAAGCTGGCCGTACACGTTGGGGATTGGCAGACTAATGTATATGAGGGACCTTGTCTCACCCCCAGATGTCAGGGGAAAAAAGGACAGGACATGCGTGTTTGTGGTGAAGAATAGCAGTTATCTTATGGACAGATTTAGGTTATGTTCACATCACATTAAGAGCTTACACATGGTGTAAAGATGGTAAAAGATCCAGGTGTATACAAGGTGGTATACGATTCTTTTACTGCATACTTTTTTTTTATGTAATAGCATAGTCTACTCAAGGAACTCCAGAGCGTCCGCTCAGGCTACTCTACAGCGTCCGCTCAGGCTCCACCTATGTGTAAGTAGCATAACTACAATTCTTCACCACAAAATAACTAGGCTCTAAAATGTTGTCAGACCACCAGGTTTTGGTCTCCTAAGTACTAGAGACCAATGTACCTTAGAAAGTACAGGATTTTGTACGGTACATCAGTCATCAGGAACTAGGCTCTGGACTGTAGGGTAGTTAAGGGCCACTAGAAACTCCATTGCAAAATAAACCAGCTACCAAGCTGTGGGTTCTGTTGAATGCCACTCGCTCTATTTATATAGTGGTACATGTTACCTGGTTCGGTAGCCTGATTTTTGTGATGTCATACTGAAACTTTCAGTTTAATATGTTACCTGGCTCAATTCAAACAAACATGCACGTGACGTCCAGAAGACTACCTGACTTGCCAAACAATGAAGCTTCGATTGTTACAGGTTTTAACTAGCCATAGCATTGGCTAAACAGGACTCGTCTGACAAATTCCTGATATACAGGTACAGCTACCAGTCGACATAAAAGAAAGTCTCCTTCAGCTATCATCTACAGCACTCAATGCTTTAGCCATCATCAGCAAATTCATTTCTTCTTTATTATAGAACTCCAGCAGACATGAGATTCAAAGAGATTCTGCAGCAGCTTATAAGATGTATAGTGAATCCCATATTAGGCTACTTTCACACTAGCGTTCGATCGGATCCGTTCTGAACGGATCCGATCATAATAATGCAGACGGAGGCTCCGTTCAGAACGGATCCGTCTGCATTATATTGGAAAAAAAAAGCTAAGTGTGAAATTAGCCTGAGCGGATCCGTCCAGACTTTTACATTGAAAGTCAATGGGGGACGGATCCGCTTGAAGATTGAGCCATATTGTGGCATCTTCAAACGGATCCGTCCCCATTGACTTACATTGTAAGTCTGGACGGATCCGCACGCGTCCGCCTGCTGAGCGGAGCGGAGGCTGAACGCCGCCAGACTGATGCAGTCTGAGCGGATCCGCATCCATTCAGACTGCATCAGGGCTGGACGGAAGCGTTCGGGTCCGCTCGTGAGCCCCTTCAAACGGAGCTCACGAGCGGACCAGCGAACGCTAGTGTGAAAGCAGCCTTAGACGTTAAGGAATAATGACAGAGCATGGGTAATACATGCTGGTAGGGGTCCAACTGCAGGGACACTCAGAGACCCTAGAAAACTAAAGACTGGAATACTTCTCAACACTGAAATTGCAACACCAAGAAGGAAAAGCCATAAGGTTATGCAAATTTAGGAAGTAGAAGGTGTTGCTAACATAGGCAGATTATCTTTTTTGCATATGATATGGTTGTGTCCAGAGTTAAAAACTTACTGGGCTTCGAACCATAATTTCATTACCCATAAAATGAAGGTAATAATCCTGTTCACATCTGAATGTTGGATATTGAGCGACCTTTCTAGAGTTAATTGTCACAAATATAAAAAGATTCTTTTGGTAAGAATTATGTTCTTAGCTAGACTGCTGGTTACTCGAGTTTGGATCTCACATAATATTCCAAAGCTTGATGAATGGCTATCTTTGGTGAAGTAGGTGAAGAGATATGAGAATGTTTTATATCACTAAAGAAATGCTGGGCAAAAATGGTCCAGAGTATGAGGAAGTTGGCATTGGTAGGCTTTTTTTTTTTCATACTTGTTTTTTTTTTTTGGGGGGGGGGGGGGGGCGCATTGCATGGGTTGGTAGGGTACGGGGGGTGGAGTGGGGAGGGATTGTAAAAGAAAAATACAAGAATGTATTGATGGCATTGACTATTTATGTATTTTCTTTTTAAGTTTCTTGTTCCTTAATAAAAAAACATGCAGATTATAACATTTTCAAGCACCTAGCTCCAACATGTGACAGGTGCTTAAAAGCCAGATTGAAAGCAACATTTTTGGGACAAAGGCAACCTCACGAATCAGATCAAGTCACGTGGGATGATTTTTCGTTGCCTCCTGTTCATTGATGTGCCAGTCACAAACTGAGAGGGGCAGAATCCTTGAGCTGAAAGACCTTGGTTTAGCACTCTGGTAGATCAGCAAGTGCCTAGGCCGAGATGTCAGCATAGTTTAACGTCGCATGCCCTGGTGGTTCGAAGAACAATGACAAACTGGAATGACAACAAGAGGACAACAGAGGAGAACCTCTGCACAGACGGATCATCTGATTAAAAGAATGGCACATTGTCATCTGTTCTGTACTGCAAGTGAAATTTGAAGACACATCCCAAGCCTAGGGCAACAAGCAGTGTCTACTGAAACCATCAGAAGGTGTTTGCAAGACATTGGGCAACAAGCCAGACGTCTAGCCACTGATCTCATGCCAATGCATTCAAAAGCTATCATGGTGTACTGCAAGACGACAATGGAAGTCTATCCTCTTCCGGGATGAGTCCCACTTTTGTCTCAGATGCGATGACAGCCGTGGATTAATGTGAGCAATGAGGGAAGTCCTACTCCTGGGATTATGATGTGTGGTGGCATAATGTAGAAGTGAATGGGACGGCCTAGCTGTAATTACACCTGCTTATGGCTGCAGTAAACAGCGAAAAGAAGGCAGCGCTCGTACAGGAACTGCTCTCTCTTCAAACAGATGATTGGCAGGGGTGGCGATCATCAATATAAATAAAGTGGACAACCACTTTAAAATAAGCCTTTAATATTTTGCCCACCTCTGAATAATTTATGCAACAAAAATCGATTAGTCTTATTGAAAGCCATTGTGAGGTGACACTTAAAGGGAACCCGTCACCGGGATTTTGTGTATAGAGCTGAGGACATGGGTTGCTAGATGGCCACTAGCACATCCGCAATATCTAGTCCCCATAGCTCTGTGTGCTTTTAGTGTGTAAAAAAAACGATTTGATACATATGCAAACTAACCTGAGATAAAGTTCCTGTACCGGAGATGAATCCAGCGTAAAGGAGCCCAGCACCGTCCCGCATCCTCAGAATCTCCTCCTTGCTCCCCGACGTCAGAAATCTAGGGCGCCGTAATCTCCTTCCCTGAGGTTATGAGGACTGGGTATTGCGGATGTGCTAGCGGCCATCTAGCAACCCATGTCCTCAGCTCTATACACAATAGATGTTTTCTATCTTCTGAAAATCCAGTTTATTTGGTATGCAAATGAGTCAGTAAGGTGCCCAGAGGAGCCTAAGCACGCCTTCTGCTAGTGCCCAAGCCCGCCCTCATGCTGGGGCCAGGGAAAAGGGGGGCAGAGTTATGGCTTGAATGTGATGTAGGAGGGGCGGTTGGACACATTGTGGCAGGGGACGTGCCTGGGCTCCTTCCTGCAAGAATGACGCCCCTCTGGGCACCTTACTGGCTCATTTGCATACCCAATAAACTGGATTTTCAGAGGATAAACAACATTTATTGCTGGAACAAAGGCACATCTGGAAATAAGGTACTAAGTGCTATTAGGCTATGGCTTTACTTTAATAGCGATTACAGCAGTGAAGACAAATGGCTGGGTTGTTATGGAAACCTGGTGTAAAACTGTGTGTATGTGAAGACTAGGGACCTGCGAGCTTCTATCGACTGATGAGGGTCATGTGACCAAGCTTCTATTAGCTAATGCATTTTTGGGGAATATCTCAGGAACAGTACGTGCTAGAGAGTTGGGACCCGGTCTAAAACCTTCCCGGATACCTGATGTACACATGGTTAACACTAATCTAAGCAAACACCTTCAATTGCTTTTCAATGGCTTTTGTCTCAAGATAATGAAATGAGTTAAGAAATTTGATGGTTAGCACAGCGGGAGTGCTAACCATGGTACATCTGTACCTGTGTGCCAAATTTCGTGATTGTAAATGCGACGGTGCGGATTCCTTTAGCGGACATACATACACACACACATGCAGCTCACTATTAGATATATATACCGTATAGGTTGGCGTGTAGGTATTTTTTTTCACAACTAGTAACATCAACGAAATAACATGAGAGAGAAAGAAGTGGAATAATGCATTGTGATTGTCCATATTGCCTCCTTTGCTGGCTGGATATATTTTTCCATCCCATTATACACTTCTCGTATCCAGGGGTTATGGACGCTGCTGCAGCGCAGATACAAGGTAGCCATGACGCACTCCCGTGGTCCCGGCCACCAAATGGGCCGGCGTCCTTTACTATAGTGTGCAAGCATGAATCCAGCCAGCAAAGGAGGCAATATGGACAATCACAATACATTAGTAAGAGCCTTGTGTTAACTCTACATAATAAATGCCATTTGCTGAAGTGAGACAACCCCTTTAAAAAAATTAAGAGAAAAAAAAGACCAGAGGAACTCCACATAAGCCCTGATTTATCATACCTTCACTCCAGAATTCTGGCTTAAAAAAGTAACAAAAATGAGGCATTTGTGACTTTTTGCATCTCCTTGCATTTTTGCATCACTCACTCCAGTTTTGTAATAAGGGTGGGAAGTAGGTGTGGTCATTTATGTTAATGAGTTTCACTCCAGATTTAGCATTGAGACTTTATATATATATTTTTTTTTAACCTCTTCAGGACTTGTACTTAAGGACACAGGGCGTATGGGTACGTCCTGTGTATTTACGATCACCGCCGCCCGGCGATCGGAACAAGGTGCCTGCTCAACTCATTGAGCAGGCACCTTAGCTAAATGCGCGGGGGGGGTGACACACAACCCCCCCCCTTGTCGGTAATCGCCTCATTGCAAAGGATTAGACCCCCAAAAGTTCAAGTCCCAAAAGTGGGACAAAAAATTAAGTGAAACAAAAGTTGAAAAAATGAAGTTTCCCCCCCCCCCCAAAATTAAAAGTTTCAAGTGAAAATAAAAACGTCATTTCCCCCCAAATAAAGTTAAAAAAAATGGTAAAAAATTGGTAAAAAATTGGTAAAAAATAGGGGGGGGGGGGGGGGAGTATACATATTAGGTATCGCCGCGTCCGTATCGACCTGCTCTATAAACATATATTAACTAACCCCTCAGATGAACACCGTAAAAAATAAAAACTGTGCTAAATAAACCATTTTTTGGTCACCTTACATCACAAAAAGTACAACAGCAAGAGATCAAAATGGTGATTGCCCACCAAAATACTACCAATCTAACTGTCACCTCATCCCGCAAAAAATTTGCCCCTACCTGAGACAATCGCCCAAAAAATAAAAATAAATTATGGCTCAGAATATGGAGACACTAAAACATAATTTTTTTGTTATAAAAAAGTTGTTATTGTGTAAAACTTACATAAAAAAAAAATTATTCATATTAGGTATCGCCAGCGTCTGTATCAACCGGCTCTATAAAAATATCACAAGACCTAACCCCTCAGATGAACACCGTAAAAAATAAAAACTGTGCTAAATAAACAATTTTTTGTCACCTTACATCACAAAAAGTGTAATAGCAAGCGATCAAAAAGTCACACGCACCCCAAAATAGTGCCAATAAAACAGTCATCTCATCCCGCAAAAATCATACCCTACCCAAGGTAATCGCCCAAAAACTGAAAAAATTATGGCTCTCAGACTATGGAAACAATAAAACATTTTTTTTTTGTTAAAAAAAGAAATCAGTGTGTAAAACTTATATAAATAAATAAAAAGTATACATATTAGGTATCGCCGCATCCGTGACAACCTGGTCTATAATAATATCACATGATCTAACCTGTCAGATGCCAAAACAGCTATTTCTTGTTACCTTGCCTCACAAAGTGTAATATAGAGCAACCAAAAATCATATGTACCCTAAAATAGTACCCTATCCCGTAGTTTCTAAAATGGGGTCACTTTTATGGAGTTTCTACTCTAGGGGTGCATCAGGGGGGCTTCAAATGGGACATGGTGTCAAAAAAAAAAAAAACAGTCCAGCAAAATCTGCCTTCCAAAAACCGGATGGCATTCCTTTCCTTCTGCGCCCTGCCGTGTGCCCGTACAGCAGTTTACGACAACATATGGGGTGTTTCTGTAAACTACAGAATCAGGGACATAAATATTGAGTTTTGTTTGGCTGTTAACCCTTGCTTTGTAAAAGTTAAAAAAAAATATTAAAATGGAAAATCTGCCAAAAAAGTGAAAATTTTAAAATTCTCTCTCTATTTTCCATTAATTCTTGTGGAACACCTAAAGGGTAAACAACGTTTGTAAAATCAGTTTTGAATACCTTGAGGGGTGTAGTTTCTTAGATGGGGTCATTTTTGGGTGGTTTCTATTATGTAAGCCTCGCAAAGTGACTTCAGACCTGAAATGGTCCCTAAAAATTGGGAAAAAAGATTTGCTTCTAAACTTCTAAGCCTTGTAACATCCCCAAAAAATAAAATATCATTCCCAAAATGATCCAAACATGAAGTAGACATATGGGGTATGTAAATTAATAGCTATTTTTGGACTTATTACTATGTATTGTAGAAGTAGAGAAATTGAAAGTTAGAAATTTGCAAATTTTTCCAAATTTTTGGTAAATTTGGTACTTTTTTTATAAATAAAAAAGATTTATATATTTATTTACTCAATTTTACCAGTGTCATGAAGTACAATATGTGACGAAAAAACAATCTCAAAATGGCCTGGCTAAGTAAAAGCGTTTTAAAGTTATCACCACATAAAGGGACACTGGTCAGATTTGCAAAAAATGGCCAAGTCCTTAAAGGGGTTGTCCAGGTTCAGAGCTGAACCTGGACATCCCTCCATTTTCACCCAGGCAGCCCCCCTGACATGAGCATCGGAGCAGTTCATGCTCCGATGCTCTCCTTTGCCCTGCGCTAAATCGCGCAGGGCAAAGGCATTTGTCTGAGTTCCGGTGACATACCGGGCTCTCTATGGGGCTGACAGGCAGCCCGGTGACGTCACCGGCACTGATGGGCGGGATTTGGCTCTGCCCTAGCCAGTAAAACGGCTAGGGCAGAGCTAAAGCCCGCCCCTCAGAACCGGTGACGTCACCGAACACACTGCTGGGCAGAAGTTACCGCCCGGCAGTGTGTTATTAAAAACAAAAGAGCCTGTGCCCTGCGCGATCTAGCGCAGGGCACTGGAGCGCATCGGAGCATGAGATGCTCCGATGCCAGGCTCAGGAGGGCTGCCGGGGTGAAAATAAGGCTATGTCCGGGTTCAGCTCTGAACCCGGACAACCCCTTTAAGGTGAAATAAGGCTGTGTCCTGAAGGGGTTAAGGTTGCAATCTCACTCCAGGAGGAGGTTGAAGTAAGAAAACAAATTTATCAAGTAACATGGGACATTTGATAAATGTGGCATAAAATACTCTGACGCAGACTTAAGCAAAACTTACTTTTACACTGGCGTTTTGAATTCCGTTTGTGAGATCCGTTTCAGGGATCTCACAAATGGTTCAAAACGGATCAGTTCCAATGCATTCTGAATGGATAAGGATCCGTTCAGAATGCATCAGTTTGGCTCCGTTCCGCTCTGGATGCGGACACCAAAACTCTGCTTGCAGCGTTTTGGTGTCCGCTTGGCGATGCGGAGCCAAACGGATCCGTCCTGACTAACAATGTAAGTCAATGGGGACGTATCCGTTTTCACTGACACAATATGGTGCAGTGGAAAACGGATCCGTCCCCCATTGACTTTCAATGTAAGTCAGGACGGATCCGTTTTGACTTAGACTTATTTTTTAAAAGAATAATGCAAACAGATCAGTTCTGAACGGATACAAGCGTTTGCATTATAGGTGCGGATCCGTCTGTGCAGATACCAGATGGATCCGCACCTAATGCAGGTGTGAAAGTAGCCTTAACAGGTTAAGGACCCAGGACGAGAATGCAAGTCCTAAACAGCCATTACTTTGCCCCCCAGGACGAGCATTCTCATCCTGCGGTCTGGCCTCTGCCCAGTGTGTGGTGCCGTGATCAGTGGCAGGGGCCCGGCAGCCGTACCCCTGCTGCATCCACCAACATCGGTGATAACCCCGATACCAGTGGATTAACAGATGTATTGTACTGCACTGAACCCCTGTAATGTTGAAGTCCCATAGTGGGCCAAAAAAACAAAAGTTTTTAAGTAAAATAAAAGTGTTTTTAACAGCTAAAAAAATTTAAGTTTCAAGTAAAAAAAAAAAAACAGATATAGTATGTATCGCCACGTCCGTAAAAACCTGCTCTATAAAAATATCACATGGTCCACCCTGTCTGATCAACACCGTAAAAAAAATATATAAAAACTGTGCCAAGAAAAGTAATTTTTTTGTCACCTTACATCACAAAAAGTGTAACACCAGTCATCTTGTCCCACAAAAAAGACCATACATAATACAATTGTCCAAAAAATTTAAAATAAATGGCTTTCAGAAAATGGAGACATAAAAACATGATTGTTTTTACTTTCAAAAAAGCTTTTATTGTGTAAAATCTAAATAAATCTAAAAAAATACACAAATTAGATATTGCCTCGTCCATAACAACCTACTATAAAAATATCACATTATTTAACCTGTCAGATGAAAACCGTAAAAAAAATAAATCAATTTCGTCACCTTACATCAGAAAAAGTATAATACCAAACAATCAAATTACATTTACAAAATGATGCAAACATATGAACAAATGTATGGTAAATTTTTTTAAATCCATTTTTTTTATATGGATTATGGGGATGGCCATGTTGCCTGAGCTGTTGACATTTACAAAACAAAAAAAATGCTTTACAGCAGCCCTATGGTCCATAGATACAATGGTCTGGAGGGGACCTCATTGACTTCTATGGTACAGTTTGTAGGCATGCTCTGTGCAGAGGTCATTGTACAAGAAAAGACTAGATAAACTTGGACAATCACCTAATGTGAATGGTGGATCCTGTGTTATCTATACACAGATGTGCTATAATAACAGGCAGGATTAGAATGACAGATAAGCAGATAATTGCAGTAAAGTGATCTGTACAGACCAAGAAGTGGTGCCAATTATTAGACATAGTGGCCAGTGTGAAAACCGCAGGATTTCTGGTTTTAATTTAAATATAAAAAGAGAAATGGAAAATTAAAAATCATTTAAAAATATGTTAAACATAAAAAAAAGTGATTTAAACAGCAGGTCATTTTCTGATGACAAATTCCTTTTAATTTGCACAAGTCAATGTTAAAGTGACAGAGTGTCTGCTATGTGAAAAGATAACAAGAAAAGTAAAAATGCCTAAAAGACAATTAAGGGCATCTGTTTTAACAAACAAATGTAGATTAAAATCTTTTAGTTCACGGGACAACATTGTTTTAAATTGATCCAAAAGACTTCATCTTTCTATGACGATCCCCCCCTTCCCCTTCTATTAAATGGTGGAAAATTTGTTCACAGCATGATCTAACTGTGGGGATGGCGGGAGGGGAGTTGAATTCTCTAAAGCAGGGACCAGCCACCTTCAGCACTCCAGCTGTTGTGAAACTACAACAGTCAAGCAAGTGTGCATGATGGGAGATGTAGTTTGGGGTGCCGGAGGTTGCTGACCCCTGCTCTAATTCCAGCTGTTCTGATACAAGTTTACTTACTATGACGCTAAACAGCCATATAGTGATATAGTGATAAAAAATAAAAAAAGGGATCAGCAGAACATAAATACAGAACATTACCCAATGACATCCTCCAGCAGGCGGAGCAGCGGCAGTGACTAGGCATGTCTAGATACTTTATACCCTGTGCCACGATGAGTAAGGATTTAGATCATCTGCTATGGAAGGAGACAATAATAATGAGAGCTTTCTATAATGTATCCCCATAGACTGGACTGTGAAAAGACCCAGAGAATTACTGGCAAAAAGGAAGAAAGCCAGTATCTCTTCACTGGGTGGTAAAGAAACGTGAAGAATGATACGGTCATACCAGGTGCTCCAAGTGCGGATGGTCAGAGCTGGTGCCTAATGTACAGCTGATATATGTGCACAGACAGGCATCAGGACTAAGTACCACCCCACAGGGTGTGACAGCCTGAAGACTGGGTAAAAAGACACTGAATTTGCTTCTTCTCAGCATCATGCACCCTTAGGCCTCGTTCACACTTCAGTGAATCACGGACATGTTCTCCATGGATCGCACATGCACCCATTGACTTTTAATGTGCTTGTTTGCACCTCATTGGCTTTCCACTGACTGTATTTTCAATGATAGATGGGGCTTTACTTTTATGCCATTTTTTGTATGTTTTGTTTTTAAACCTGGTAAAATGTAAGACACACAAAGTTGTAATTTTTATATAAAGTACCATATATATAGTTTACTGTTGCTTTGGGTGGGGCTATAAAGTGGGCTAGTGGGGTCTTTTTGTTGTTATTCTTTTTAATCAATCTTTTTGGGTGCTTTCAGACAGATTTTTCTTTTTGCAGTAGAAATGCCAGCTCCAGACATTAGTAATATGAAAAGCAGAACAAATAAGTCATTTTTTGCTCTTGGCATTTAGGGGAAAATGACATGAAAAAAAAAAAAAAAGAAACACAAGCCGTAAGACATATTATTATAATATTATCATGAGGGTAATATTTGAAGTTAGTTTTCCGAGTACTTTGCGCCAGGTTTTATCAAACAGTGCATGTTGTTTGCTATATCTAGTGCATCTTTAAGGCTACTTTCACACTAGCGTTCGGGGCTCCGCTTATGAGTTCCGTTTGAAGGCTCTCACAAGCGGCCCCGAACGCATCCGTACAGCCCTAATGCATTCTGAGTGGATAAGGATCCGCTCAGAATGCATCAGTCTGGCACCGGTTGGCCTCCGTTCCGCTCAGCAGGCGGACACCCGAACGCAGCTTGCAGCGTTTTGGTGTCCGTCTGGCCATGCGGAGCCAAACGGATCCGTTCAGACTTACAATGGAAGTCAATGGGGACGGATCCGTCTGTCCTGGCTCCGCTTTGACACGGATCCGTTAGAAACCGTTCACGTCTCTGCGCATGCCCAGTAACTTCCTGTCCCTCCCCCTCATCGTCGGCCATTTTGGATTATCAACTTGGTGAGACTGGTAAGTATATGAAGTTTTGTCTGTTTGTCTATCTTTCTTTTTTTACTATGTATCTATCTATCTATCTCTCTATTTCTAGGGTGGGGGGGCTGCTGGCACTTGGGAAGGGGTGTGTGTGTCTGGAACAGTGGGAGCTGCTGGCACTGGTGGTGTGGGCTGCCTTTATGGGGGGCTTCTGGCACTGGGGGGGCGTGTGTGGCTGGAACTGTGGGGGGGGGGGGGGTCTGCTGGGACTGCGATGATGTTTGTGGCTGAAACTGTGGTTGCTGCTGGCACTGCGGGGGTGTTTGTGGCTGGAACTGTGCGGTGCTTCTGACACTGCAGGGTTTTTTTGTGGCTGGAACTGTGCAGGGCTTCTGACACTGCAGGGGTTTTTGTGGCTGGAACTGTGCGGTGCTTCTGACACTGCAGGGGTTTTTGTGGCTGGAACTGTGCGGTGCTTCTGACACTGCAGGGGTTTTTGTGGCTGGAACTGTGGGGTCTGCTGGCACTGCAGGGGTGTTTGTGGCTAGAACTGTGGTTGCTGCTGGCACTGCGGGGGTGTTTGTGGCTAGAACTGTGGGGGCTGCTGGCATTGGGGGGGCTGAGGGCACTGTGGGAAGGTTGTTTGGAACTGGGGGCCTGATGTCATTGTGGGGGGCTGCTGGCACTATGCGGGGCTGCTGTCTCTGGGGGTGTTTATGGCACTTGGGATGGGGGGGATTATGTCGGATTAATTTTTTTAATCATTTTATTATTAGGGTCGTTCCCAAAAAAAAACGAAAGAAAAGAAAATATCTGCGGTGGGCAAGCCCAGATCTATATTTTAAAAAGTAAGTATTGAAAAAAAAAATAATAAATTGTTGATATATGAGGAAATAGTGCTCTACAAGTTCCTTTAACGTTATCTGCATTTTGTCTGGTATTCTGTTGCGTACAGATGTCCTCAAAGAAGACAATAGACTGGAGAAACCCACCCAGAAGGCGCCGTCGTATCCAGTGGCCGGTAAGTATAAAATCAACACTTGGAGTTTTTACTGTTTGATTCGTTGCATTAATCAGTATGTGCTCTTATTATAGATTTCTTCATCATCTGCGGAGGGCTCTCCGGAAGTGGCCGGCGCTAGCTCACCAGCATCTCCAGCGTCCAGGGGAGGTGGACCAAGCCCGGACCGGGGCTGTCAAGAAGTAAATCAATCTATCTATCTATCTATCTATATATCTATATATCGTAATTTTTTTATTTATTTAAGTACAGTCTTCTAAAAAAAATATTTGTTTTAGCAATCTGCACCTAGAGCCGCCAGCGAGGATCCCCCAGTCGCCTCCAGAGTCCGCGGGAATGAGCGTGGCGGTCGTAGACGTGTAAGTATTGAATTAAGTAGTTTTAATTAGCATTTTGTATTAGGATTTACATTAAATTTTGTATTTCCTTTTTTTCAGGGTTCCGTAGGCTCCACCAGGGAAGATGAGGAGTTCGGGGTTCCGACCATCGATAACCTGCTCCTCATCCAACTGGTGGAGGCGCGTCCAGCATTATGGGACCACTCCGACCGCCACCACGCTGATCATCGTCGTAAATTTTCGAGACCTGGGGGGATCTAAATGCGGCGGCTCAGGAGAAATATGGTAAGTAAAACAATATGTATTTTAATACATTAAAATATTGTTCTTTTCCTTTCATCATGCTGATTTTAGTTTTTATTGTTTTTTTCGATAGTCAAACTGGTTACAACACGTTGGCGATCTATCCGGGACCGCTTCAGGAGGGATTATAACAAGGAGGTTCAGGCCCCGAGTGGCTCCGGAGGAACCTCAGGGGCCAACTACATCCATACAGCGGCCCTGGGGTTCCTACGAAAGGCGATGGCACCAAGAAGGTAAATATTTTTAACAACTGTTTAAAAAATAAATTGTAAAGGGGCTGTCTGAGACAGTGGAGCGTTTGTCTCCCCTGTTTTGGCCAGCCCCCCACAGTCAGATGGACAACTGTTCTCTCCATCTGAGTGTAAGGGGCTGTCTGAGACAGTGGAGCGTTTGGCTCCCCTGTTTTGGCCAGCCCCCCACAGTCAGATGGACAACTGTTCTCTCCGTCTGAGTGTAAGGGGCTGTCTGAGACAGTGGAGCGTTTGGCTCCCCTGTTTTGGCCAGCCCCCTACAATCAGATGGACAACTGTTCTCTCAGTGTGAGTTTAAGGGGCTGTCTGAGACAGCGGAGCGTTTGGCTCCCCTGTTTTGGCCAGCCCCCTATGGTATACGGTAGACATAGCATTAGGGGTGCACCGAAATTTCGGCGGCCGAAAATATCGGCCGAGAATGCACCTAATCTGTTTCTGCCGATATTTTTACATATCGGCCGGAAATAGCGGGGAGGGACTGGGAGCCGGTGCGTTCACTGTGCTCCGGCCCCCAGCTCCAGTAGTTATAAAATGTTGTACAATTAATAAGCATTCTATTCATGAGGCCCCCTCTGCAGTATTACATTCAATACAGCCACATCCTACTCACAGGGCTGTGCTGGCCGGCCGGGCAGACGAGCGGCAGCGTCACGACTGACGTCACATGCCTGCGCCGCCTCCTTCATTCAGAAAGTAGGCCGGGCACATGACGTCAGTTGTGACGCTGCCGCTCCTCTGCCCGGCCGGCCAGCATTAAGATGACAGCCCTGTGAGTATGATGTGGCTGTATTGAATGTAATACTGCAGAGGGGGGCCAAATGAATAGATTTCTTATTAATTGTACAACATTTTATAACTACTGGAGCTGGGGGCCGGAGAACAGTGAACGCACCGGCCCCCAGCTCCTCCTCCCAGTCCCTCCCCGCTATTTTCTATTAATCTATTAATTGTACAATGGGGGCTGTGGATGGCACTGTTATGGGGTGGGGGTCTGTGGATGGCACTGTTATGGGATGGGTGGGGGTCTGTGGATGGCACTGTTATGGGGTGGGTGGGGGTCTGTGGATGGCACTGTTATGGGGTGGGTGGGGGTCTGTGGATGGCACTGTTATGAGGTGGGGGGGGTCTGTGGATGGCACTGTTATGAGGTGGGGGGGGGTCTGTGGATGGCACTGTTATGGGGTGGGTGGGGGTCTGTGGATGGCACTGTTATGGGGTGGGTGGGGGTCTGTGGATGGCACTGTTATGGGGTGGGTGGGGGTCTGTGGATGGCACTGTTATGGGGTGGGGGGGTCTGTGGATGGCACTGTTATGGGGTGGGTGGGGGTCTGTGGATGGCACTGTTATGGGGTGGGGGGTCTTTTAAAAGTATTTGGGCAAAAAGGCAGTTTCGGTCAAGGGGTATCCTGAATTTTCGGTTTCGGTTTCGGACCAGAATTTTCATTTCGGTGCACCCCTACATAGCATAGAACATGGATGTTTTATTTAAAGAACAATTCCTAACTTTCCTTCTTTTTTTTTTCTACAGAAGTGCCAGCAGCACTTGGGAGCCTGACCAACCTCCTGAGGCGGAACCGGAACAGATCGCCAGCGCCAGCCCTCCTTTCCCTCATGCATCGGCTCAGGATAATCCGGGTCCCCTACCAGGTCCCTCCGCTCAACAGAGGCTCTTAGGTTTTCGTCAAAATTTGAGAGCCCTGGTGAGCGGGCAGAGATCCGGTAGGCCAAATCGAGCTGATTATGCGAACCTTGTAGAGGTCGTTTCCGACGCTCTAGATGGTTTTGCCCAACATCAGATGGAGTTTGGTGCTGACTTGATTCGCTGCTGGGAGGGGGCGGAGTCAGCGTTTCAACGCAGCCCAAACTACCATTATGGGCTAAGCATGATCAGTTTGATGGACTCAATGACGCCCGAGCAGTTGCACGAGTTTAAGATCATGCTAGAGAACGGGTCATGGGAAATCATGCACCGCCCCCAACCCCCACCCCCACCCCACACCTACCCCTCATCCCACACCTACCCCTCATCCCACACCAGTGGCCAGTACCGCCAACCTGTCCCTTCCCACACCCCGCCCCCCCGAGCATGTGTTTCCTTCTGCTTCTTTTTCTTCTCCTGCCCCGTATTTTCCTCCTACTTCTTTTCAACCTCCCTCCACCTCTACACATGCTCGGGTCCCCTCCTCCTCAGACCCTTCCTTTCTCCACACTCCGCAATTACGCCCTGCATCCTTTCCTGTGGCCCATAGTTTCACCTCAGTGGATCGCCGAGACAGGGGGGCTGCCATTGCCAGCCCCAGAGCATCGAGTCCACGACAGTCCACCTCCCCTCACAGTTATGAAAATTTATTTAAAAAAAATTAAGTTTATATTTATTTTATTTATTTACATACAGTATTAAAAATAAAACATTTTTTATACTTTACTGCACTGTGTCTGTGTTTTTATTGTCCTGTACAGGGAACCTTGGCACTATAGCTGTGTTGAAATTAAAACTACCCTAGTCTCACTACTGTGCGTTTATTACAACACCCTTGGTAGTTTTTATATCAAAACAGCATTAGTGCCAATGTCGTAAGATCCATTAAAACCTGACCATCAATAATGAGCTATCTTTTGGCTCTTTATTGATCGTAGACCCTACGATTGGCACATGAACAAGCAAATGCTTGTTCATTGTTCAATCTTGTGCCCTTTCATATGAGCCCTTGTGGGAGTCACGGTCCATCAGCATCATCAGGAATTCATTAACTGCCTCCCGACCGCTGTACGCACTAATGCGTCCGGGAGGCGGTTGATTTATTCCTCCTGGACGCATCCGTGCGTCATCTCGCGAGAGGCGAGATTTCCTGTGAACGCGCGCACGTTCACAGGATCGGAAGGTAAGAGACAGGATCTCCAGCCTGCCAGCGGCAATCGTTCGCTGGCAGGCTGGAGATGCAATTTTTTTAACCCCTAACAGGTATATTAGACGCTGTTTTGATAACAGCGTCTAATATACATGCTACCTGGTCCTCTGGTGGTCCCTTTTGCTTGGATCGACCACCAGAGGACACAGGTAGCTCAGTAAAGTACCACAAAACACCACTACACCCCCCCTGTCACTTATTAACCCCTGATCACCCATGATCACCCCATATAGACTCCCTGATCACCCCCCTGTCATTGATCACCCCCCTGTCATTGATCACCCCCCTGTCATTGATCACCCCCCTGTCATTGATCACCCCCCTGTCATTGATCACCCCCCTGTCAGGCTCCATTCAGACGTCCATATGATTTTTACGGATCCACGGATACATGGATCGGATCCGCAAAACACATACGGACGTCTAAATGGAGCCTTACAGGGGGGGGTGATCAATTTCAGGGGGGTGATCACCCCCATGTCATTGATCACCCCCCTGTCATTGATCACCCCACTGTAAGGCTCCATTCAGACGTCCGTATGATTTTTACGGATCCACGGATACATGGATCGGATCCGCAAAACACATACGGACGTTTGAATGGAGCCTTACAGGGGGGTGATCACCCATATAGACTCCCTGATCACCCCCCTGTCAGGCTCCATTCAGACGTCCGTATGATTTTTACGGATCCACGGATACATGGATCGGATCCGCAAAACACATACGGACGTTTGAATGGAGCCTTACAGGGGGGTGATGAATGACAGGGGGGTGATCACTCATATAGACTCCCTGCTCGCCCCCCTGTCATTGATCACCCCCCTGTAAGGCTCCATTCAGACATTTTTTTGGCCCAAGTTAGCGGAAATTTTTATTATTATTTTTTTCTTACAAAGTCTCATATTCCACTAACTTGTGTCAAAAAATAAAATCTTACATGAACTCACCATACCCCTCACGGAATCCAAATGCGTAAATTTTTTTAGACATTTATATTCCAGACTTCTTCTCACGCTTTAGGGCCCCTAAAATGCCAGGGCAGTATAAATACCCCACATGTGACCCCATTTCGGAAAGAAGACACCCAAGGTATTCCGTGAGGGGCATATTGAGTACATGAAAGATTTAGATTTTTGTCCCAAGTTAGCGGAAAGGGAGACTTTGTGAGAAAAAAAATAAATTAAAAAAAATCAATTTCCAATAACTTGTGCCCCCAAAAAAATTTGCCATGCCCCTCATTGAATACCATGGGGTGTCTTCTTTCCAAAATGGGGTCACATGTGGGGTATTTATACTGCCCTGGCTTTTTAGGGACCCTAAAGCGTGAGAAGAAGTCTGGGATCCAAATGTCTAAAAATGAACTCCTAAAAGGAATTTGGGCCGCTTTGCGCATCTAGGCTGCTAAAAAGTGTCACACATGTGGTATCGCCGTACTCAGGAGAAGTTGGGGTATGTGTTTTGGGGTGTCATTTTACATATACCCATGCTGGGTGAGAGAAATATCTTGGTCAAATGCCAACTTTGTATAAAAAAAATGGGAAATGTTGTCTTTTGCCAAGATATTTCTCTCACCCAGCATGGGTATATGTAAAATGACACCCCAAAACACATTCCCCAACTTCTCCTGAGTACGGCGATACCAGATGTGTGACACTTTTTTGCAGCCTAGGTGGGCAAAGGGGCACACATTCCAAAGAGCACCTTTCGGATTTCACCGGTCATTTTTTACAGATTTTGATTTCAAACTACTTCTCACGCATCTGGGCCCCTAAAATGCCAGGGCAGTATAACTACCCCACAAGTGACCCCATTTTGGAAAGAAGACACCCCAAGGTATTTTGTGATGGGCATAGTGAGTTCATGGAAGTTTTTATTTTTTGTCACAAGTTAGTGGAATATGAGACTTTGTAAGAAAAAAATAAAATAAAAAAATAAATCATCATCATTTTCGGCTAACTTGTGACAAAAAATAAAAAGTTCTATGAACTCACTATGCCCATCAGCGAATACCTTAGGGTGTCTAGTTTCCGAAATGGGGTCATTTGTGGGGTGTTTGTACTGTCTGGGCATTGTAGAACCTCAGGAAACATGACAAGTGCTCAGAAAGTCAGAGCTGCTTCAAAAAGCGGAAATTCACATTTTTGTACCATAGTTTGTAAACGCTATAACTTTTACCCAAACCATTTTTTTTTTTTGCCCAAACATTTTTTTTTTATCAAAGACATGTAGAATAAATTTTGCGAAAAATTTATATATGGATGTCTTTTTTTTTTTTGCTAAATTTTACAACTGAAAGTAAAAAATGAAAAAATTTTGGCAAAAAAATCGTTAAATTTCAATTAATAACAAAAAAAGTAAAAATGTCAGCAGCAATGAAATACCACCAAATGAAATCTCTATTAGTGAGAAGAAAAGGAGGTAAAATTCATTTGGGTGGTAAGTTGCATGACCGAGCAATAAACGGTGAAAGTAGTGTAGTGCAGAAGTGTAAAAAGTGGCCTGGTCATTAAGGGTGTTTCAGCTAGGGGGGTTGAAGTGGTTAATAAATTGTGATTTTAACATTTAATGATTTCCCGATGACGCTAATATAACTAGTATGATTACCACAAGGGACACGCAAGGGACATACAGTTTTTAAAGGGGTATTCACATAGACAATGGGGGGATTTCACTTGAATATGCCCCCATTGTCTGATAGGTGTGGGTAACATTGGTAGGACCCGCACCTATATCGAGAACGGAGCGGGGAGCACTGTTGCTGTAGGACAGTGATAGGCAAACTGCGGCTCTCCAGATGTTGCAGAACTACAATTCCCAGCATGCAAAGACTGCCTACAGCTTTCAGCCTATAACAGGGCATGGTGGGAGTTGTAGTTTTTTTTAAAAGCTGGAGAGCCGCAGTTTGCCTATCACTGCTGTAGGACAAGAAATTTCCCATGGTATGTCCACCACCAAGCGCTAATCACCGCCTCTCCCATAGAAATGAATGGAAGGCGGCAGCACAGTGCGACCTCATCTACTGTCTTGGCTTCAATATATGTGAGGGTACCAGCCGTGGGACCCGCACCTATAAGACAATGTAGGTATATCTTAAAGTGGTATGCCCCCATTGTATGAGATGAGAAAACCCCTTTAAGGCCTCTTGCACACGACTGTATGCCCCAAGAGACATACGGTCCGTGAGCGGGCCATATGTCCCGTAGTGGCATTGATCGTGCGCACGAGAGTACACAGCATCATAGTGTACAATCATCCTGTGCAAGTTGAGCTGCCCGCGGGGATATAGTCTTGCACTAATAGATCATATGAGAGCGGGACAATAGCCCAGTTTGCGGCACAACATGGTCAGCATCATGATGCTCTGTACTCCTGTACGCACGATCAATGACGATCAGGGACATATGGCCCTCTAACGAACACTATACATCTTTAAGTGCATGTAGTCATGTACAAGAGTCCAAAAGGTGTGGTCCATTATCAAAGTCGGACCAGCTTTGGAACTTCAACAAGATAGCCCTGGAGAAATATAGGAGCATTACAACCCTATAGATCTGAATACATGAAGATGGAACCTAGAAATGCTTTTCATTCCAAAACGGATCCGCTAAACGGATGACAAAACGGAAACCAACGTGACAAACGGATCCGTCTGAATGGCTTCCGTTTGGCTCCGTTTAGTCAGTTTATTGACGGATCCGTTTGAAATGCCCTTCAAACGGATCCGTGAAACGCTAGTGTGAAAGTAGCCTAAAACTAACACTTTTGTCTAAAAATGTTTTCTGCTAATAAAAAAAAAAAATCCCAGTCATAAATCCCTAATGTGTGATTTTTTTGAAGACAGAAATCTGGAGTGTAGTTTGTGATAAATTCCCCCCAGTGTTTGCAAAATGCACCTTAAAAAAATACCACAAAAAAAAAAATCACAGGCAAAAACAAAAAACTGCAATTATTCTCTTATTTAAGCTGTAAAAAAAACACCACAGTCAAATTCATGTATGGAAGGACTCTTTTCCTGTCTAACTTTTAATTGCTGATTCTTCCTTTAACTAGATAACATATTTGCCCTGGTTACAGAGGGGAACACAGCGTCCTGACATGCACTGCAAAGGTAATCTGGGTCTGCAATGACTCCGCAGCTCCTGCAGTTACCATGACCCCATCAATCACATGATCCCTTAGCCCTGGCTGCTTCCTGATCTTTATACACTGCACTTATTGAGCACTACAGGTCCTTCTCAAAATATTAGCATATTGTGATAAAGTTCATTATTTTCTGTAATGTACTGATAAACATTAGACTTTCATATATTTTAGATTCATTACACACCAACTGAAGTAGTTCAAGCCTTTTATTGTTTTAATATTGATGATTTTGGCATACATCTCATGAAAACCCAAATTTCCTATCTAAAAAAATTAGCATATTTCATCCGACGAATAAAAGAAAAGTGTTTTTAATACAAAAAAAGTCAACCTTCAAATAATTATGTTCAGTTATGCACTCAATACTTGGTCGGGAATCCTTTTGCAGAAATGACTGCTTAACTGCGGCGTGGCATGGAGGCAATCAGCCTGTGGCACTGCTGAGGTGTTATGGAGGCCCAGGATGCTTCGATAGTGGCCTTAAGCTCATCCAGAGTGTTGGGTCTTGCGTCTCTCAACTTTCTCTTCCCAATATCCCACAGATTCTCTATGGGGTTCAGGTCAGGAGAGTTGGCAGGCCAATTGAGCACAGTAATACCATGGTCAGTAAACCATTTACCAGTGGTGTTGGCACTGTGAGCAGGTGCCAGGTCGTGCTGAAAAATGACATCTTCATCTCCATAAAGCTTTTCAGCAGATGGAAGCATGAAGTGCTCCAAAATCTCCTGATAGCTAGCTGCACTGACCCTGCCCTTGATAAAACACAGTGGACCAACACCAGCAGCTGACATGGCACCCCAGACCATCACTGACTGTGGGTACTTGACAATGTACTTCAGGCGTTTTGGCATTTCCCTCTCCCCAGTCTTCCTCCAGACTCTGGCACCTTGATTTCCGAATGACATGCAAAATTTGCTTTCATCCGAAAAAAGTACTTTGGACCACTGAGCAACAGTCCAGTGCTGCTTCTCTGTAGCCCAGGTCAGGCGCTTCTGCCACCGTTTCTGGTTCAAAAGTGGCTTGACCTGGGGAATGCGGCACCTGTAGCCCATTTCCTGCACACGCCTGCACACGGTGGCTCTGGATGTTTCTACTCCAGACTCAGTCCACTGCTTCCGCAGGTCCCCCAAGGTCTGGAATCGGTCCTTCTCCACAATCTTCCTCAGGGTCCGGTCACCTCTTCTCGTTGTGCAGCGTTTTCTGCCACACTTTTTCCTTCCCACAGACTTCCCACTGAGGTGCCTTGATACAGCACTCTGGGAACAGCCTATTCGTTCAGAAATTTCTTTCTGCGTCTTACCCTCTTGCTTGAGGGTGTCAATGATGGCCTTCTGGACAGCAGTCAGGTCGGCAGTCTTACCCATGATTGCGGTTTTGAGTAATGAACCAGGCTGGGAGTTTTTAAAAGCCTCAGGAATCTTTTGCAGGTGTTTAGAGTTAATTAGTTGATTCAGATGATTAGGTTAATAGCTCGTTTAGAGAACCTTTTCATGATATGCTAATTTTTTGAGATAGGAATTTTGGGTTTTCATGAGCTGTATGCCAAAATCATCAATATTAAAACAATAAGAGGCTTGAACTACTTCAGTTGGTGTGTTAATGAATCTAAAATATATGAAAGTCTAATGTTTATCAGTACATTACAGAAAATAATGAACTATATCACAATATGCTAATTTTTTGAGAAGGACCTGTATATACAGCAATAGAGAAGGCAGGGATTGTAAAAAAAAAAAAAAGAGAAGAATCTCTGCTTTGTCTAGGGGAACCCGTCTGTCACTGACAACCGCCCCCTGCTGCTGTAGCTGCTAACTCTGCAAGGACATTTCTGGTGTGATAAATGCAGACCACCCGGACGTATATAATCTATGGATCCCTTTTGTAGAAAATTAACTTTCAATGCGTGAAAGTATTAATTGGGAGTGAGACTGCATTATTTGGTGAAGGAAACGGTTTGGGCCCGATTTTGAAATCTGCCATATTGAATTCAAAATGGAAGGGGATCATGTGATATATCAAACTTGGCTACGCTTTTCTCAGAAACACACTGGAAGTGTCAGTTTTGACCTGCCTTTACCTGTCTAGGAGTTAAGTGGGGTCAAAGGGTTCAGTCTGAACAATTGAAATGGGATGAAGTTGCAATATCCTGCACTGCCGCCACTATGTAAATCGTTGCATGTAAACAATGAAGAGGCCACAGCACTTGTACGACCAGCACCCTGAACCCTTCACACAGCAGATTAGCATGGGTGCCGACACCCACTGGTCTGACATTAATGGCCCATTGTGAGGGTAGGCCATCAATTTTCTAAACCTGCAGAACAAGTAGATCAAGTCTGCCCATTCAAAGTATGTTGTTTTAACCTTAAAAGGGTTGTCAATGATTAGAAGACAGGGTAGATTTGATTTAAATCAAAATTATTTAAATCACTAGTCAGTAAGGCTTGATTTAAATCATAGTTTTCTACATAAAGACTAATTCTTGCTGGTATAATTTATAATATGCAAGTAGATAAAGATTTTTAGAATAACTTTTCATATTAGTGCGATTAGGTTGATTCTGCATTCATAAGTTTGTAGAAGTTAGGATCAAGGTATTTTTCTCAACTCTGTTCATGTTATAACATTTTTGCTGTGAAGAGGCGGCATGTGATCTCTGCCGAGTCAAATTCAGTTTTGAGAACTGCAAAAGTAAACCAAGCATCTGTGATAATATCTTGTAGGCAGAGAAAATGCCCAATAATCTTACAAAAACCTCTGGAAGAGCATGACGTTGTGAATGGATTATTGGAATTTATTTACCAAAAAATGACGCATATAGAAACATAGAATGTGTCGGCAGATAAGAACCATTTGGCCCATCTAGTCTGCCCAATATACTAAATACTATGAATAGCCCATGGCCCTATCTTATATGAAGGATGGCCTTATGCCTATCCCATGCATGCTTAAACTCCTTCACTGTATTTGCAGCTACCACTTCTGCAGTAAGGCTATTCCATGCATCCACTACTCTCTCAGTAAAGTAATACTTCCTAATATTACTTTTAAACCTTTGCCCCTCTAATTTAAAACTATGTCCTCTTGTAGCAGTTTTTCCTCTTTTAAATATTCTTTCCTCTTTTACCTTGTTGATTCCCTTTATGTATTTAAACGTTTCTCTCATATCCCCTCTGTCTCGTCTTTCTTCCAAGCTATACATGTTAAGGTCCTTTAATCTTTCCTGGTAAGTTTTATCCTGCAATCCATGTACCAGTTTAGTAGCTCTTCTCTGAACTCTCTCCAAAGTATCAATATCCTTCTGGAGATATGGTCTCCAGTACTGAGCACAATACTCCAAATGAGGTCTCACTAGTGCTCTGTACAGCGGCATGAGCACCTCCCTCCTTCTACTGGTAATTCCTCTCCCTATACACCCAAGCATTCTGCTAGCATTTCCTGCTGCTCTATGACATTGTCTGCCTACCTTTAAGTCTTCTGAAATAATGACCCCTAAATCCCTTTCCTCAGATACTGAGGTTAGGACTGTATCACTGATTTTATATTCTGCTCTTGGGTTTTTACGCCCCAGGTGCATTATCTTGCTCTTATCAACATAACATTTTAGTTGCCAGATATTTGACCATTCCTCTAGTTTTCCTAAATCCTTTTCCATTTGGTGCATCCCTCCAGGAACATCAACCCTGTTACAAATCTTTGTGTCATCAGCAAAAAGACACACCTTACCACCGAGGCCTTCTGCAATTTCGCTGATAAAGATATTAAACAATATGGGTCCCAGAACAGATCCCTGAGGTACCCCACTGGTAACAAGACCATGGTCTGTTGTCTGTCCCTCAGCCAACCCTCTGTTGTCTGTCCCTCAGCCATTGCCTAATCCATTCAACAATATGGGAGTCCACGTACAGCCTTGTTCTACATAATTAAAAAACAAATCTTTATTTCATGATGGAATAACCGTTGGATTGTAATATATTTTCCTCAAAAAGCATTTTATATTAAAAAAAAATCTGATTTAAATAAAAAAAATCAGTTTTTAAAATATTTTTTTTTTTAAATCATTGATTTTTATTCACCCTGTGGATAAAAGAACACAACTACTTTCTACCGAAAAGAGCACGGCTCCTGTCCATAGGTTGCGTCTGATATTGCCACTCAGCCCTGTTCACGTAAATGGAGTGGAGCTGCAATACCGCACACAGCCTGTGGACAGATGTTTTTGGAAGAAGGCAACCATGTTTTTCTAATCTTAGGCTACTTTTATATCTGTGTTGTTAATTCCGGTTTTGAGATCCGGCGGCGGATCTCAAAATCGTATTTAAAATGGATCCGTGCCATTTACTACATCTGGATGCATCCGTTTCATCCGGATCCGGATGTATTAAATCAAAACAGAAAAAAAAGATCCAGTATGAAAATCACTGTAAGTCAATGGACACCAGATCTATTTTTTAATTTTTTTTTGTAAAAAAAAAAAATGATCTGGCATGAAAATCAATGTAAGTCAACTGTGCAGTTAGCGGAAAATCCGAATCCGTTTCCACTTACAATGATTTTCCTACCGGATCCGGTTTGTTCTGTTTCGCAAACTGGACACAAAACTGCAGCTTGTGTATACTTATACACAGAGGTCGCAATAATGCCTGTACAAGCGTCATAGATGCTGCTGCTGCCTGAAACAACCAATAACAAGGCTCCTTACAGTAAGCCGGAGCTTATGGCACACCGCTCTGAAGTGAGGAAGGAGGCGCGCGATCCTCACTGGCGGGGTAAGTGGCCTTACTGTGAAATATAGTGGGGTCCCGGATCTGAGCACCTTGTTTTCCTCTCTAATGATGAGTGTGAAGCCTCAGCCGAGGGCTGTCTCTCCTCCCTGCCGAGTGCGGTACTGAAGACGGCCTCAATAGAAGGTCTAGGAGACCGTCTTCACTACAGCGCTCAGCATTGAGGAAAAGTGGCTGAGCGCTTCAGACTCCTGCTTATAGAAGTCAGCGAGGGTCCCAGCGCTGGACACGCCAACAGGAGACCTCCATACAACCTCGATAACTGACAGACCTGTCACCTGTAGACCTCTACCTATGTCACTTGTCAGCTTTCTTATGAATCCATCAAGGATTTATTGCAGCATGTTCCATCAGACGCTGAACTAGACATATTGTGCGGTATAAGGATTTCTTCTGTAATGTGGCGCCGCACCGTGGCACATGGTGCTACAAGGACTGCATGTGGCCATTTACAGCCTCCAGGACATACAGTCCCTCTGCCAAGTGCATGAAGTCTTCGCTGTAAGACTGTATAATCCAATAACCACAGCGGTGGTGGCAATTTTGTGGCATGAGATAGGGCAACCGGTTCATGGAAGACAAACTCCCCTTTATTGCAAGATCAAGCATAACACAAAATGACAGCCTCTAGATCAGGGATCAGCAACCTCTGGCACTCCAGCTGTTCTGAAACTGCAACTCCCAGTATCCTCCTTTCACTTCTGTGACTGTGGCGAGGCATGTGCCCAGGTCTTTCGCTTGTGCCCTTGGCACCAGCATGCACCACCATCCCCATTGTGCCTGTGTCCTGCTCTGCCAGTGCCTCAGGTCTCTTCAGAGTCTATCAACAGCCTCGGTGGCACCCACATACCCACCTAAGAGCTCATCTACAAGGACATAACTTTGGTAGGCAGCAAATATGGCATACCCCTGTGACCAGCGGCACAGAAACAGCAGCAAAAATTAAAGGGATTGTCCCAAGATCAACACTATTCACCTATCCGTACTTGACCCAGAGAACACTAGAACATGGTAACCAAGGTGGGGCCCCCAGCGATCATGTACTTGAAAAGGGACATGTCTGTTTTAGTAACAACTTTCATTTCCAAAGCAATAACAATTCTGAGGAGTCAATTCTTGTGAGTCTATATTGTACCATTCCTCTATTATTCCTACTAGAACTTATGAATGAATTGCTAGTAGTCTGCAATAAAGGTCCAGTGGGGGGTTACCAGTTGACAGCACTGATTGAATAATATCAAGCTGTGCAGTGACACCCCCATCTGGACCTTCACTGCAAACTGCCAGCAAGTCATTCATAACTAATAACAGGAAGAACAGAGGAATTGTGCAACATAAGGTCATAAGAATAGATGCTCCAGGATTGTTATTACATGGGAGGTGCAAGTAGTTACCAAAACAGACAAATCAGGAGAAGTGAGGGGTCCTCTTTAACGACAGGTGATAAATATCGATCTTAGGACAAACCCTTTAAACCTCATAAAATCACTGCAACAGTGACCTCAGTGGTGCCGACCCCTCAGCGCAGCAGTGACCTCAGTGGTACAGACCCCCCTCAGAGCAACAGTGACCTCAGTGGTACCGACCCCCTCAGAGCAACAGTGTCCTCAGTGGTACCGACCCCCTCAGAGCAACAGTGTCCTCAGTGGTACCGACCCCCTCAGAGCAACAGTGACCTCAGTGGTACCGACCCCCTCAGCACAACAGTGTCCTCAGTGGTGCCGACCCCTCAGAGCAACAGTGTCCTCAGTGGTACCGACCCCCTCAGAGCAACAGTGACCTCAGTGGTACCGACCCCCTCAGCACAACAGTGTCCTCAGTGGTACCGACCCCTCAGAGCAACAGTGTCCTCAGTGGTACCAACCCCTCAGAGCAAGTGACCTCAGTGGTACCGACCCCCTAAGACCAACAGTGTCCTCAGTGGTACCAACCCCTCAGAGCAAGTGACCTCAGTGGTACCGACCCCCTCAGCACAACAGTGTCCTCAGTGGTACCAACCCCTCAGAGCAAGTGACCTCAGTGGTACCGACCCCCTCAGAGCAACAGTGTCCTCAGTGGTACCGACCCCCTCAGAGCAACAGTGTCCTCAGTGGTACCGACCCCCTCAGAGCAAGTGTCCTCAGTGGTACCGACCCCCTCAGAGCAAGTGTCCTCAGTGGTACCGACCCCCTCAGAGCAAGTGTCCTCAGTGGTACCAACCCCCTCAGAGCAAGTGTCCTCAGTGGTACCGACCCCCTCAGAGCAACAGTGACCTCAGTGGTACCGACCCGCTCAGAGCAACAGTGACCTCAGTGGTACCGACCCCCTCAGAGCAACAGTGACCTCAGTGGTACCGACCCCCTCAGAGCAACAGTGACCTCAGTGGTACCAACCCCCTCAGAGCAACAGTGACCTCAGTGGTACAGACCCCTCAGAGCAACAGTGACCTCAGTGGTACCGACCCCCTCAGAGCAACAGTGACCTCAGTGGTACCGACCCCCTCAGAGCAACAGTGACCTCAGTGGTACCAACCCCCTCAGAGCAACAGTGACCTCAGTGGTACCGACCCCCTCAGAGCAACAGTGACCTCAGTGGTACCGACCCCCTCAGAGCAACAGTGACCTCAGCTAAATTTAAAATGGTCTACATTTGCTATTTATGCATGGTAGACAGTTCTAGATACTAGTAATGGTTTCCCTGCATAAATAGCAACCCCTTAATGTTAGGTAGGCCTTCGTATTAACTATCTGAATTATTGTAACTTTCATACTCCTCATCGGCTGAAAATACTCCTCTAAAAGAGGAGTATTTTTACTCTTCCAGAAAAAAATGTAGCGTGACCTCTGCTTATGCATCCTGATCAGTTTTGTCCCCATTGACAATGTATGAGGGCAAAATCGTACTGTTTAATTTCGGTTTTGAGATCCTCTGCCAGATCTCAAAACTGGATTTTAAAACGCAGATGTGAAAGTAGCCTTAGAAAACTCCTTTAACATAAATTAATGCATACCTTTTTTCCCCAAAAACATACTGATAGGTTTGACTTCCTAGAAATTGGGTTGTGATAGGGTACTGAGATTACAAGCACACTGGGGCAAGGACTGATGTGAATGGAAGCAATCTCTGTACAGTGCCACTAAGTATGTTGTTGCTATAAAAGCAGCAGGTAAATACAAATCACTTTCTATTCAGCCATTTCCAAATACCAGTGCTCTAGGACTAGCCATACATAAGATTCAGCTGACAGCTATTCCCCCGACATACAAGTTCTGGAGAGGGGGGTAAGCCGGACGACATTATTCTAGAGTGTATGGCCATCTTAGTAGATGCTGAACTTCAAGAAAAGTCCCATCAGGCACAAGGAACTACTGTGTAAATGCTCTCGGCCATTAGGTGTTTCCCGGGACATAGCTATTGACCTATCTGCAGGACAAGGGCCCATACACACGACCGTGTGCAGGCCAGGCCCGTGCTGCGGACTGCAAAATGTGGTCCGCAATGCACAGGCCCGACCATAGGGCCGCCGCACGTGGAAGGGGCCCATTCACTAGAATGGGGTTCACGATCCACATCTGACGGTCCACCACAAAAAAGTAGTGCATGCACTACTTTTTTGCTGAGCAGAGGCATGGACAGAAACCCCACAGAAGCACTCCGTAGTGCTTCAGTCGCGTTCCGTGCCTCTATTCCGCACCGGACCTTAAGGTTTGCGGACCCATTCGAATGAACAGCCGGGGTACGTAAATTGCGGGCCGCAATACAGCATGGCTGGGCAACAGCTGTGTGCATGAAGCCTTAGGGTCCTTTCACATGACTGTATTCTTGGTCCGCATCCAATGCACATTTTTTTTTGAGGATCAGATGCAGACCCGTTCATTTCAATAGGGCCACAAAAGATACGGAGAGCAGACCATGTGCTGTCCACATCCATATGTCCATTCCATGGCTCAGAAAAAAAGATAAAACATGTCCTATTCTTGTCTGTTTTGTGGACAAGAATAGGCATTTCTAACATAGAGAGATATGTGCTGGAACGCACACGGCCAGTATCAGGGCTCTGCAGACCGGTAATTTGCTGACTGCAAAACGGATACAGTCGTGTGAATGAGCCCTAAGGCAGAGTGATCCGGCAAAACATATGCCAATTGATGGCATTAGTAAGACTGATCAGTCAGAAAAATGCATTGAAATGCCGGATTCGTCTTTCCGGCAAAATGGGTCCGGCATTTATTTTTTTCACCTTTTATTCTGGTATTTTGAATGCCGGATCCGGCACTAATACACTCCTATGGAAAAAAATGGCGGATCCGGCATTCAGGCAAGTCTTCAGTTTTTGGGCTGGAGATAAAACCGTAGCATGCTGCGGTTTTATCTTTTGCCTGATCAGTGAAAATGACTGAACTGAAGACATCCTGATGCATCCTCCATTCTCCATTCAAAATGGATGGGAATATACCTGATCAGTTCTTTTCCGGCATTGAGCCCTTTTGACGGACCTCAGTGCCGGAAAAGAAAAACGCTAGTGTGAAAGTACCCTTAGTTATCAATATCAGATCTGGCTGTCTTGCTGAGTGGGGCTTATGTGCCCTCACTTGCATATGATGAGCAGGACGATTTTACTTCCCTGACTGCCCTGAAATAAGTTGCTGTTCTACATGATAGATGTTCCTGAAATGAAACTCGAGCAGGAGAAAACACTGTGATGCTAAATTCGTACACAATTTACTTAGGTGCCAAGAGCTGTTGTTCATTATCAGGTTATAGTCCAACCTGCCTTAGAAGACCTTTCTGGGCAAGGCTGCTGCTCTGAGAGCACACAACGTGTCCAACTCAAGACTATTGCACAATAGCTGTGATGCCAAAATACACAGGAGCAAATTTGTTTTCTGGAAAGAGCACAACGTCCAATTAACGGTACACAGCAGTGCACAGATTAGGCAAATGTATCCTCCTTTTACACTGAAAACGGGTAGCTGCTGACAACATTTGCACAGCAGTAGCTTCCCATACAATTATTTTAAAATAAAAATAGCTGGGGTCGCTCACCTGGAAACGTTTGGACTGGGGCACTGCCGGCCTTTACGAATGGCACTTATAACAATATATATTCCAATATTTTGCCGTATAATTATTTACAGAAGGTCCAATATAAATTCATTGGCTTATATAGCTTCTCCCTTTTCATCCATACGAATAAAACAATAATATATATATATATATATATACATACACACATATATATATATATATACACATATATATATATATATATATATATATATACACATACATACATACATACATACATACATACATACATACATACATAGGTATATTTTTTTCAAAAAACAGGTTGAGAAAATAAAAGCCATGTAATTGGTTGTGTCTGGTCAGTCTTCCGCTTCTTTGAGGCCCCAAACACATTCACATCACCAGTAAGGCTACTTTCACACTAGCGTTCGGGCGGATCCGTTCTGAACGGATCCGCCCATAATAATGCAGACGGAGGCTCCGTTCAGAACGGATCCGTCTGCATTATATTAGCTAAAAAAAGCTAAGTGTGAAAATAGCCTGGGACGGATCCGTCCAGACTTTCAATGTAAAGTCAATGGGGGACGGATCCGCTTGAAGATTGAGCCACATTGTGGCATCTTCAAACGGATCCGTCCCCATTGACTTACATTGTAAGTCTGGACGGATCCGCACGCCTCCGCACGGCCAGGCGGACACCCGAACGCTGCAAGCAGCGTTCAGCTGTCCGCCTGTCCGTGCGGAGGCGAGCGGAGCGGAGGCTGAACGCCGCCAGACTGATGCAGTCTGAGCGGATCCGCCTCCATTCAGACTGCATCAGGGCTGGACGGCTGCGTTCGGGTCCGCTCGTGAGCTCCTTCAAACGGAGCTCACGAACGGAAACCCGAACGCTAGTGTGAAAGCAGCCTAACCTGTTCACCGGATCTGGCATTGCCAGATACTGCCGTTTGCTGCCAGACCCCATAGACCAGGCATGCCCAATCTGCGTCCCTCCAGCTGTTTCAAAACTACAACTCACAGCATGCCTGGACAACCTACAGCTCTTAGGGCGTGCTGGGAGATGTAGTTTTGAAGCAGCTGGAGGGACGCAGGTTGGGCATGCCTGGTCTATGTGGTCTGGCAGTATCTGGCAATGCCAGATCCGGTGAACAGGTTACTGGTGATGTGAATGTGTTTGGGGCCTCAAAGAAGCGGAAGACTGACCAGACACAACCAATTACATGGCTTTTATTTTCTCAACCTGTTTTTTGAAAAAATATATACCGGTGTGTGTATATAACGGGATCAGGCCGCTTTCCAGGCAGACAGAAATTGTTGCATGAATTCATGTGAAATTATCACGTATAATTATGAAAAATATGCAAAACATGGGATTGCCTGAGGAGATGGCAAATAGCATTCATTGCCGATAGCAATGGCCATGCAAATAGGAAACAGGCATGTCACACAATGTGATCACACTCGCGTTTTGGACAGATCCGTTCAGATAATACAACCGCATGCATCCGTTCAGAACGGATACGTTTGTATTACCTGTAACATAGCCAAGACTGATCCGTCCTGAACACCATTGAAAGTCAATAGAGGATGGATCCATTTTCTATTGTGCCAGATTGTATCATAGAAAACAGATCCGTCCCCATTGACTTACATTGTGTGTCAGAGCGGATCCATTTGGCTCAGTTTCATCAGACAGACACCAAAGCGGAATGCAGACTGATCGGAGGCAAACTGATGCATTCTGAGCGGATCCTTTTCTGTCCAGAATGCATTAGGGCAAAACTGATCCGTTTTGGACCGCTTGTGAGAGCCTTGAACGGATCTCAAACAGAAAGCCAAAATGCAGTGTAAAAGTAGACTTAACGAAAGTGATATAAACCAACAAAACCAGCCGACAAAAGAACAGCACACAGCCCTATCCAAGCAGGCGTCTGGAAGAACAAAAGGAAATAAAGGGAATGAAAACAATAGATTATGACTCTCAGTAATGACACAGTACTTCCTCTGCTGCAGACAGCACACATCACAGCACCTTGACGCTTACAGTTAAGGCTCATGTATTCGCCTGTTTTGCAGTCCGCAAACTGCGGAATGGAACGGCCAGCTAGCCCCTGATAGAACAGTCCGATCATTGTCCTTAAAGGGAGTCTGTCCCCTCCATATGGCCATATACAGTGCTTACATGGCTCTGTAGCACACCTATACAGGACTGTAACGGTACCTTTGTCTTTGTCTTTAGACTTGCACCAGCAGAAAAAACTAAGTTTAATTAATATGCAAATGAGCACTCGCAAGTGCCCAGGGGCGGCGTTCAGTGTGTAAGTGCCCAGGCTGTTCTGCCTTCTTTTCACTTTACTCCTCCCCAGCCTCTTCCTTTGCCCACCCTCCAAGTCCGGACCTATCGATGAGGCAAGAGACTTGGAGGGCGGGCAAAGGAAGAGGCTGGGGAGGAGTAAAGTGAAAAGAAGGCAGAGCAGCCTGGGCACCTACACACTGAACTCCTCCCCTGGGCTCCTACACACTGAACTCCTCCCCTGGGCTCCTACACACTGAACTCCTCCCCTGGGCTCCTACACACTGAACACCGCCCCTGGGCACTTGCAAGTGCTCATTTGCATATGAATTAAACTTCCCTTTTCCTGCTGGTGCAAGTCTAAAGACAAAGACAAAGGTACTGATACAATCCTGTATAAATGTGCTACAGAGCCATGTAAGCACTGTATATGGCCATATGGAGGTGACAGACTCCCTTTAAGGCGGACAAAAGCACAACTTCTATTTTTTTTTTGTTTTAACATAAAGGCCATGCGGACACTGAATGCACATGTAGTCATTTCCTTTTTTTGTGGCCCAATTGAAGTCAATTGTTTCGTATTTGGTATGCAAAAAAGAACAGAACGGCAGAAAAAAAAAAAAAAAAAAAAAAAATTATATATATATATATATATATATATATATATATATATATATATATATATATTCGTGTGCATGAGCCCTTACTCTAACACGTGTTAGTTAAAAAAATAAAATAAAAAAAGTCTAAATGCAGATGTCATCACATATTCCGTGATACTGATGCCAGCAAATATCCGATTACACGTGAAACTACATACAGCTGCACAAGGAGTGGCTCCATAGCACAGCACTGCAGAAACTCTATACAGCCATGGTACGAGGCTGTACAGGGGTTGTGTCCTCAGGATAGGTCATCAATATCTGATCAGTGGGCGTCCAACACCCAGCACCTTCACCAATCCGCTGTTTGAAGAGGAGGCGACGCTCCATGGAAGTGCTACTACTTCTTTATTACACTGTGCGCCATGAAGAGGAAGTAACGCTCAAATGAAGCATCGCCTTCGCTTCAAACAGCGGATTGGTGAAGGTGCTGGGTGTCAGACCACTGCCAATCCTGAGGATAGGTCATCAATATATGCTGCCTGCACAACCTCTTTAAGGTGCTTTTCCACAGACCATATATCAGGCAATTATCAGGAACAAGTCAAATGGCCTGATCGTCAGCGGAGATGAGGGCTGCATTTACATATAGTAATCACCTCCACTTTCTGGAATTAATACAGCAACTGCTTGTCTCCATAGAAATTCATTGTTCCTGAGCAGCACAACAATCTGCTAAACAGAAACAATGGTTTTTGGTGCCAGATAAACTACAGGACCACACAATGAACATGCGTTTGCTCCAGGGCCGTAGATAAAGGCTTGTGGGCCCTGGTGCAAGAGTTCCCCCTTCCCTCAGTGCTTTGTGGCCAGGGGCAGAGGCATCGAGCCAGAGGTGTAACTTGACCAGTGTCGTATTATGCAGCACAAGGGTCTTTAGGCCCCCTCAGATTCCAGGGCCCGGTAGTGACTGCTACCTCTTGACCCCCTATAGCTACGTCCCTGGTTTGCTCATTCATCAGGCTACTGCCTGCACACACCTCTGACGCTGGGTTCACACCTGAGCGTTCTGAAAGGAGCGCTCTGTATGCACAATTGTACCGGCGTTTACAATTGCGCATACAGAGACAAGCGAACGCCCATTGTCGCGCGTTCCCGAAAGTCTATGTACGGGAACGCGCGACAAGACGCCCCAAAGAAGCTCGTACTTCTTGGGGCGTTGGGCGTTTTACAGCGCGATCGTACGCGCTGTAAAACGCCCAGGTGAGAACCATGCCGATAGGGAAGCATTGGTTTCTCCTTGTTGGGCGTTTTACAGCGCGTAGGAACGCGCTGTAAAACGCCCAGGTGTGAACCCAGCCTTACACAGTCCAATTCTTGGGAATTAGCATTTCTACAAATGCTCACCCCTGATAAGCAGTCTTATCAGTCCATGCACCTTTAGGCCTCTTGGAGCAACAGGGGCGTTGCTATTACACCTAGAGGCTCCGCTCTATCTGCCACTGCCACGCTGTCTGGCCCTGTCAATCAAAGTGCAGAGGGCGCAGCGGTTGCACAGGTACAAATCTGCTGACAGATGCCTTTATATAGAGACACCATTGACTTTTTCAATGGCTTTTGTGCAGTGATATCACACAAGTTTAGAACTGCTACATCTGTATGAAGATTATGCTTCCTTCACATTCTCTGTAAATTTATTTAATCTACAACCACAAAGAAATATGTACCTTGATACATGGTATCGTCTCCCGATACCCGTACGGGGCGGCTAATCTGAATCTGTCAAATCCTCATAGCAATCTTTGGGCCTTCCTTTCAAAAAGGAAAACGTCCACATTGAATCACACGTTCTGAACCCTAGAAGAGGAAAAGAAGAACATTAGAATCAACATCAATTAGCAAAGTGCATGAAAGATTTTCAGCTTCAGCAGTTATTAGACATAAACTTGATCAGCATTCAGTCTGCAGCTCTAGTTTCAGATGTAGCAGTGGCGAATTTGTCACTTATCTCTTTCCACTATACTCATGTGCATTGTGATGCTCATTATGCTAAGGCTCTGTTCACATAACAGAAGCTCTGATGCTGCGTTGGATCCTTAGTATGGCAGATCTCAGTGGCGTCCGATGAACCCCACAGACTTCTGGTGGGCTCTGTCAGGGTACTCTTGAGGTTTCCATAATTTTAACACCAAGAATATTGCTGCCTTCTTCTTGCCATCAACTAATCCCAATTGAGTCTTCACTGGCAGTGTGTACAGACCCCTGGATTACAAAATGAAGCAGACATATCATTTTCCTTTTAACCCCTTCAGCCATAGGCGACTTTCCACTTTTGCGTTTTAATTTTTCACTGCCTGCTTTCCCAGAGCCATAACTTTTTTATTTTTCCATTCACATAGTTGTACAAGGGCTTGTTTTTTCCAGGTGAAGTTGTACTTTCATTTAATATAGCATATGATGTAGTGGGAAGCTGGAAAAGAATTCCACACAGGGTGGAATCGGAAGGGGGAAAATGCAATTTATTATAGGGAAAAGGGAGTGATTTGAATTTTTAAAATATTTTTAAGAATTCTTTTTTTCTAGTCCCTCCCCCACCTCAGGAGACCCGAACATGCGATGTTGGATCACATCTGTCTTGCATTGCAATGAATTATTATTGCAATGTATTGCAGATTCCCTATGTGCTTATGGAGCCCTGCCACCTGCAGGCCTCCAAAAGAACTACAGCTGTAGTGAGAACGGTATGATTGGGGGGGTCCCAGCAGTTGCACCCCCAACAAACAGCTAATTATCCTCGATCCTGTGGATAAGGGATCATTTCAAAACTTGGCATAACAACTTTTAATGCATAAAAGTGTTTTTATTGCATTTTATTGTCTTTCTAGTTTTAATGCATACAAGTAATATCAGTGTGTTTTTTTTTAATTTCGTTTCATTTGAAACATCTGCATTTAAAAAAAAAAAAAAAAAAAAAAAGCATAGTAGAGCATGCAGGGTTCTGCAAAAAAAAATAAAAAAGCTAAAAAAAAATGCAATAAAGTGTTTTATATAACCCTACAGACTTTAATGTAATATATCTGCATCATTCTGACCCAGAATGCTGCAGTCTTAGGTGGAACCTAACCTTACTATCTGGTATTTCATATTTGCTAAAATGTATTAAAAACTTCCAATATTTTATTTCAGAGCTCTAGAAGTTTTTTACAACTATATTTTAGGTAAATAAAAAGAAGAAACACTGAACACTTTGGCCTGACTCCCGCCAGCTCATTAGATGCCTCAGTACCTTATCAAACATATGAACAAACATAAGGGTGCAATCTGCACCACGTCGCCTAGATGAACCTACTGGGGCACAGCATTGCTAGCATGGTAGCATTTTCATAAGTCATTTTTATCTATTCCATAAGAGTGCTGCCACATTTTGCAGCAAGGCTTTTGGGGCCCATCAGATCCACTGCACAAGAGCAGAGTCCCTCAGCCAACTCGACGCTTGCACAATGGATCTTCTGCTACTTTCTAGGCTGGGGAAGCAATATCTGATCCACTGTGCAAGTGTCGGGTCTTGGTGCTGGCGAGAGAGCCCTGGGGAGCGGTGAGTAAACAGAACAGAGGGGCGTAGCACTTGCGGTCATCCAAGTGCAACAGCCAGCCCCTTAGGCCTCTTTCACACGGGCGAGTTTTCCGCGCAGGTGCAATGCGTGAGGCGAGATCCGTCACGGGGCTCAACACCGGAAAAAAAACGCTTTCGTTTTATCCCAATGACTTCTGAATGTGAAGCAATCCTTTCAGTATGCATCAGGATGTCTTCAGTTGAGTCCCTTTTACAGTATTTGGCCGGAGAAAATTCCGGAACATTTGCCGGAATGCCGTATCCAGCATTTATTTTCATTGAAATGTATTAATGCCAGATCCGGTACCAAGTGTTCTGGAAAAAGGGATCCGGTTTCCCGGTCTGCGCATACCTTTAAGTCTGCAAAAAAAGATAAATACCGGATCTGATTTTCTGGATGACACCAGAGAGACGGATCCGATATTGCAATGCATTTGTTAGACGGATCCGCACCTGGATCCGGAAACAAATTATATCCGTTTGCATACGGATTTCCAGATCTGGCAGGTATTTCCGGCAACGGAACTGCCTGCCGGATTCTTCTAACGCTAGTGTGAAAGTGCCCTTAGCATGGTCCATGGGTCAGTGTTTTTAGCACGGATGCATGCTTTATTTTGTCCGGGTTCATTATAGTCTATGGGTCCGTGAAAACCACGGATGCAAGTGTTGCACAGATCATTAAGAAGAGATACTTTTAAAATTATTTTTCAGCTGTTCAGTGTCAGTGAAACACGGATGTAACACGGACAGCAAAAAACGGACACACTGACCCAACACAGATCCTTCACAGACAGCTTCACGGACGCATCACTGACCACCTGCTCACGGATTTGAGCACGGACGTGTGAATGAGACCTAATCCTGATGTGTAGCAGTAAGCCTGTGCCTCAGTGCCACTTGGTCTTTCCCCATCTGCTTCATCTGTTGTTTGCTGTCTCAGACTGCTCTCTGTGTCTTGATGCTGGTGCGTTTCCGCCTTTTACATAGCAGTCTGTCTATGTTTGTCTATTTCTGTATTACTGTGTGTCTGTCAATCTGAGCCTGTCCGTCTTCAAATCTTCCATTGTGTCTATGTTTTTCACTATGTATCTTTCACTATTGTCCATATCTCCCTCTGTATGTCTCGTTCTGTCATTCTCACACACATCACATGCGCTGTGTGTTTCAAGAGAAGCAGGCCTGGAAGAATTGGGGGCCTCATTTAAAAACAGAGTCAGTTCAGGGGCCAATATGTATCAGGTTTAAGTGTACCACATTCACACTAACGCTACAGGAGTTTAACAAAAAATTACATATCCGGAATACCCCTTTAATACAAAAAGCTTCAGAGTAATCAAGACATGACATTCAGGAGATTTCTAAGTGATTATCCTTAGGGATGAGCGAATCGACTTCGGATGAAACATAATTGCATAATACTTCGAGCACTCCGTACAGTATTAGAATGTATTGGCTCCGATGAGCCGAAGTTATTACTTTGCAAAGTCTCACTAGACGTCACATAATAACTTCATAAATTAATTTCTATTGTAAAAAAAAACATTTCCCGCACTTGGGTTCGGTTCCAAGTGATACAGTATAAAAAACTAAGTATTTCATCCGAAGTCGATTCGCTCATCCCTAATTATCATATAGCGCTATGGAGGGAAAAGCTGATACTGTTTACCTGCAAATATGCACAGACATTAGCAATCATGGGAACACGGCGCCAACCGCAGGTCAGCGTGGTTTTCATCCAGTCTTGTGGCCGCTACATGTGTCCTAAATAGACCCTGAGGTATTGTATTAAAGCACTCGAAGCAGCTGCTTCTGGTTTCAATCACGTGATGTGGATTTCATATCAGGGATTTTATGGAAATTGACACCTGAATACACAGAACAAGGTAATAAGATGCCAAAGGGCAAGCAGGACTGAATCGAATTGTGTAATGCCAGTTTCACACCAGCGTATGCAGTCCACTCGTAGCAGTATTTGCCGGGCTGAACGCTGCTCCTGTGCCATGAACTCATGGCATTATAATGATATAATGCTGGGAATCTCAGTCTGTACCGTGGCTTTACTGAATTGTACTGAAGGCATTAGGTGAGTACAGTTCAGTACAGCCCAGGTTGGGCAGTAACACTCAGCATTATAAATCATTAGTGCCGTGAGTTTGAGTCCAGTCCAGGAAACACTGCTGTCACACACTCAGGTGAAAACATCCTAGGGGTGTACAGTTTTTGTTGCAGTTCCCCACCAGAAACCACGAGTCCAGAGTCAGAACTTCTTTAGAGTCAGAGCTTCATTACTTCCCCATCTGGACACATATAGGGAGTCATTTACCAAAGATCGTATTATAGGCAAGTTTCACACTTACATTTACATCTCCAGCAGGCTGTCAATGCAGGGGAGCAGCCTGCGAGAGATGTCTGGATTTGTATGCTACCCAACACCTGCCAGTCCCCTAGGTTTTCCAGGGTGCGCCGATTTGTATTTGTCCGTCCGTTTCTAGGCATATTTGCTGGGTTGTGGTCAGATCTCCACGGGTCCCCATTATAATAAATAGGGTCGGACAGCAATGCAGTTGCTTCCAGCAACGCAGAAAGATATGGCAGGCTATTCCCTGTCTAAACAGCCTGCCAGATCCCTCTACCGCAAGTGTGAAACAGGCCTAACACTGGTCTTTGGTTCCCCCTGAGCTCCCAGAGGATGTGCCCAATTTATGCGGTAGCGCAGGCCTTGTCATGAACTTGGCGCATCCTCTAATGGTCCGGGGGCCTGGACAGAAATCTACTCCAGACCTTGGAAATAGATATAAATGTTAGCAAGTTTTCTGGGGTCAATGGCCTAGAGCGGCTGTGCCACTCCCCAGCGGCAAGGATGCAATAAAGATGCTTGTGCAACGAAATATTGTCACATCTGAGCGTGATCAACCCTAGCAGGCAATATGCCAGGTTTAATAGGGTTGATCATGCTGACAGAGGCTCTTTAATTAGATTTATAAGGCTGAGGCTACATAGCGACTCATGGCTGATAATGTTGCACTGCCAAACACAGCTAATGACTGTGGTTGAGAGGAGATTCGGCAGGGTAGGATGTCCCCCACCTGCCGTGTCACAGTCCCTGATATTAGATAACAGCGCAATGTTGTAATCTTATGTTGTGCAACCATAAGTCATCATGTTAAGCCTAGGGGAGCTGCCACATATTGCTGCACTTTAGATGCGGTAAATAAAACGCATGTCGTTCTACCAAATATTGGCAAGTGATTATTTGCTTTCGGTTTTTACAGGTGAAACCCCTTTGTTTTTTTTTTGTTTCTTTTACTCCGGCAATGCTGCCGGAAGATGTGCCTAATTTATGAAAGGCACTCAATCCCTGGGAACTGTACCGAAAACCAATATTTTATTATATTATACCAAACAGATCAATGCAGACAATAAAAATAGGTAAAAAATACATTGGTAGGTATTTACATGAAAAAAAAAAAAAGTATTTAAAAACAGATACATGTCACAAAATAATAGCTGTCAGTTGTATGTTCTCCGATGTTCCTCCAGTGGTGTATAGGACTGTGCTGGATATAGGCTGGCACTCAGTTACATATGTGACTAGACAAGACAGGGACACGTCCTGAACCAATATAATTAGATCCAAACAAAAACAGAAAACACTAGTAGATCATGAAGAGCGCCCCCTGCTCCTAGAGGCTAATTAGCATATTATAAAAGTTAGCTTTTCTTAATAAAGGCTGCAGGCAGTGAGATGGCACTAATATAGTTATGTTCAGCTGACATTAGCACATCGCAGTGTCAGCCAGCTTAATACCCATTTCTCAGGTGACAGAAACCCTAAAAGGGTTTCTACTACCAGAAATACTGTTATGTAGCTGACTGACATTAGCGATTCGCCCATGTCAGTCAGCTACATAACAGTATGTTTCTAACAGTAGTTCCTGCAGCCGTTTTTGTTAAAAACCTACTATTATAGATATGCTAATGAGCCTCTAGGTGCTATGTGGGCGTCATTAGCACCTAGAGGGCTCCGTTCACTAACCATTTCAGCCGCCCATCGCGGCCCTCCAGCCCGCCCCGCTCCTGTTGATTGACGTGAAACTTCTCAGTATCGAGTACCAATTCCCGCGCCGTGCGCTTCTGTATTCGGCACAGGCGCAGTGAGTGAATGCCGCGCTCCTGGTGCCGGCTTCCTCATTGTAACGTAGTTGGCGTAGTGAGGAAGCCGGTGCCGGGAGAATACAGAAGCGCACGGCGCAGGCGCGGGAGTTGGTACTCTATACTGAGAAGTTTCACGTCAATCAAGAGGAGCAGGGCGGGCTGGAGGGACGCAATGGGCGGCTGAAATGGTTAGTGAACGGAGCCCTCTAGGTGCTAATGACGCCCACATAGCACCTAGAGGCTCATTAGCATATCTATAAAAGTACGTTTTTAACAAAAACGGCTGCAGGAGCTACTGTTAGAAACATACTGTTATGTAGTGCTGACATTAGCGAATCGCTAATGTCAGTCAGCTACATAACAGTATTTCTGGTGGTAGAAACCCTTTAAGTAGTTGTTCTCACTATGCTTTGGCTACTTCTGTAAATAATGTAACCAAGGCTTTGTTCACATCACCGTTTAGGAGCAGGAGAACGGAAAGGACGGAGAAGGCACATAACTGAGCCAAACGGAGCCTAAGGAGTGGACCCCCTAGACCAGTGATGGCGAACCTTTTAGAGACCGAGTGCCCAAACTGCAACCCCAAAACCACTTATTTATCGCAAAGTGCCGACACAGTAATTCACCCTGAATACTACAGTCCAGTAATAGTGTATCTTCCATGTACTTTATCATTTAGCTATAATACCCTGCTTACATTCAGTGCGCTGCCTGTGCTGTTGATAGTGTGCCCTGTGCTGATAAATGGCAGGAAAAGTCTATGGCATATTGGTACACCACAGACTTATTCCAGGATGTGGGTGCCCACAGGGAGGGCTCTGAGTGCCGCCTCTGGCACCCGTGCCATAGGTTCGCCACCACTGCCCTAGACTATAGTGGGGGTCCGTTATGTTTCCGCTCAGAAGATGATTTTGAAGCGAGACAAAAGTCCTGCATGACTTTTGTCTCCGCTCCAAAATCATCTTCTCAGCGGAAACATAACGGACCACATTATAGTCTATGGGGTCCTTAGGCTCTATTATATGCCAGAAGAATGGAAAGGCTGGACGGTGATGTGAACGAAGCCTAATAATCAGATTTTACCGGATAGTTGATTTCTCTGGAGCAGGTATTCTATTCGAGCACTTGCGTTTTGCTCCCAGACCGAGTCTCCCGACTCCCCGTATCACAGCTGATGCATCGTCCATGTTCGGCGTCCCATGTGCTCGGGCTGTTTGCTTGATCTCCAATGCAGCGCGCTGCTAGTTGATGTATCTCGGATACTTATATCAAGTGTTCAAATCTTGCACTCCTGTATCGTGCTGTGGTTACACCAGGGGTATCTGTTGAATTACAGTAATCCAAAAGATACCCCTTTTCTGTTTTTTATGATTTCTTTGGATCTAATTATTGTGTGTATATTGGTTCAGGACGTGTCCCTGTCTTGTCTAGTCACATATGTAACTGAGTGCCAGCCTATATCCAGCACAGTCCTATACACCACTGGAGTAACATCGGAGAACATACAACTGACAGCTATTAGTTCGTGACATGTATCTGTTTTTAAATACTTATTTTTATGTAAATCCCTACCAATGTATTTTTTACCTATTTTTCAATATTTGTATTGTCTGCATTGATTTATCTATTTGGTATAATATTATAAAATACAGGTTTTCGGTACAGTTCCCGGTGTTAACTTTGTACTTATAGACTGAGGCAGTCTGATAACAGTGCACCTAGATCCGGAAATCGAAACGGGTGAGCCACTATATTTCTTCTTTATACTAATTTATGAAAGGGCCTGTGCCAACTCATATATTAGGCTAATCTTTCGTGGTCCATGAACCTGCTAGAAAATCTACGCCAGCCGAATTTTACGCCTTTTTGTGGCGTAAAATAAGTAGATTTACCTTGTCCAGCCCTTGCCACTCCTACATGTCAAACTTTGTCACACAGGCATATAAAAAATTGCTAAGGGGGGGGGGGGGATGAGGCGTAAAAGTGTTAGTAAATGACCCCCACTGCATCTAGATTTCCTTTACAATTGATAAATAGCCTTGTGAGGCACACAGAACCTGGGAGCCTACAGATGTTTATAGGTACAGAATAGTGTCAGGTGTACAGGTATATATTCATATTCTGGGATCAGAGACTGGATGGGAAACTCATACACTAGTTGGCATGGAAATTAATTAAAAATGACTAGGAGATAACAATCACTTCAGAAGAGGAATGATTTCCATCTCTACCAGAAATGACTATTCCGTCACCCTAAACGCAGATTATCTATATCTGGGCCATACTGCTACTGTGTGATTTCACCAATATAAAAGGCACGTGCACACGGGATGGATGTTGATGCAAAGTCCCTAAACTAATCTGTGGCACAATTTGCATGAGATATACGTGGATTTTGGAGGGGGTTTGCAGTGCATTTCGCTCTCTGCAAAAATGTGAATAAAAATAAAAAAAATCCACCCAAAAATAGTTTCTTAAAAATGCATAAATGAAAGACAAAAACAAAAGTCACAAAAAGTGTGTGTGAAGGAAGCCTTAGGCCACCTGCACATGCTGCAGATTATGGGAGGATAAAACCGAAGAGTAAGGGCTCATTCAGACGACTGTATGAATGGGTCCAAAGTCCGTCCGCAAATTTGCCAAACGGGTGCGGATCCATTCCTTTCAATGGGGCTGCAAAAGATGCAGACAGCACACCGTGTGCTTTCCACATCCGTAGTTCCGTTCCTCGGCCCCGCAAAAAAGATATAGCATGTCCTATTCTTGTCCGTAATTGCAGACAAGAATAGGCATTTCTATCATAATGGCAACCATGTTCAGTCCGCAAAATGCAGAACGCACACGGCCGGTAACTGTGTTTTGTGGATCCGCAATTTGCAGACCGCAAAACACTACGGTTGTCTGAATGAGCCCTAATACGGTACCAGTAAAATGAATGAGTTAAGACAAATCTCATGGACACTTGAGTTTGTTTTTTTTGTAGAAATTGACCTGTTGTGTGGATTTTCTGCTATTTTTCATGTGGATTTCACCCTTTTCAATGTAAGGTGAGATCTGATGCAAATCCACACCAAAGACCGCAAATAACACGTGTCTATGTGCAATTTTTCTCTGTGGAAAAATATAAACCAGAAAGTGTCCGCTAACAATCCACACCTGGATGAACTGAAGTAGAACATCACAAACACCATCCCCAACGTCACAAGTAGTATCAGCCGACATCATCCAACCTGCCCAAAGATGCAGAGACCTGAATGGGTAAAAAAAATATATACACTTGCTCATTCATCTTGTCTTACTATCACTGGAGACGGGCTACTTTTTCGTGGACCGCCCTGTAGCTCTTCAGCCGGTCTAAGTTTTCTCCCCCTGATCTGACTAATTTATGATGAGGCCTGTGTCACCTACAACTGTCCATGCACCTGGCGTAAAAACAGGTGCTGGAGTAGTTTTTTCGACAACAATTACACCTGTTTGCAGGAATTAAATGTAAGTAAATTTACCAGGGCCGGAGTCCCACCCAACAGCTCAACACAGCTAAAATAGTCCCAAGTCCCTTAAGGCTAGGGCTACACCTGTTGCGGCCAGGATAGCTGAACAGCGGCTGCAATTCTTGCGACTGCCGCGACCAGTGTAGCCCTTGCCTAGTAAATGACCCCCATTATCTTTTCGGCGATCCAGGCAGCCAAACAGAGATCTAGGGTAGGGCTGGGCAGTTATACCTAAATGAAATCTACAATTCATTGAACACTTCATTTGTTTTGTTTTTTTTGCTCTCATAGATGTAATATATCAAGGGCATAGTCCACCTATATTTTATTCTAGACTCCGGGCTGATGAATATAATTTTGGTACACCCTCTGTAGATAAATATACCGTATAAAGTAACACACATGTAGTACACGGCCTGTATTTTATATTCCAGACGTACTAGATTTTGCAGTACATGTACACATACATGCAGTGATCTGCTTAGGTCGGGTTCATCACTGTTTTGTTTTCCATTCTCCCGATCCATCAGAAAAACAGAAACAAAAAAAACAACACACCATAGATCCTTTATTTTGTGCTCGTGCTGCATCCGTTTTTATCAATTTCATCAGCGATCCGTTATATTAGACGGGAGAAACAGTCCATAAAAAATAATGAATCTCTGACGGAACGGACAAAAGCGAATGCAAAATGAGCACAACAGACGCTCAAAACAAAGGATCCATTTTTTTCGTGTTATTTTCTGTTCTTCTAAACGGTGATGTGCCTAAGGCCTCTTTCACACTTGCATTGTCCAGGTCCAGCGTGTACTCCACTTGACGGAATTACACGCCGGATCCGGAAAAACGCAAGTGAACTGAAAGCATTTGAAGACGGATCCGTCTTCAAAATGCGTTCAGTGTTACTATGGCAGCCAGGACGCTATTAAAGTCCTGGTTGCCATAGTAGTAGTGGGGAGCGGGGGAGCGGTATACTTACAGTCCGTGCGGCTCCCGGGGCGCTCCCGAATGACGTCAGAGCGCCCCATGCGCATGGATGACGTGCCATATGATCACGTCATCCATGCGCGTGGGGCGCCCTGACGTCACTCTGGAGCGCCCCGGGAGCCGCACGGACGGTAAGTATACTGCTCCCCCCTCCCCACTACACTTTACCATGGCTGCCAGGACTTTAGCGTCCCGGCAGCCATGGTAACCATTCAGAAAAAGCTAAACGTCGGATCCGGCAATGAGCCGAAACAACGTTTAGCTTAAGGCCGGATCCGGATCAATGCCTTTCAATGGGCATTAATTCCGGATCCGGCCTTGCGGCAAGTGTTCAGGATTTTTGGCCGGAGCAAAAAGCGCAGCATGCTGCGGTATTTTCTCCGGCCAAAAAACGTTCCGGTCCGGAACTGAAGACATCCTGATGCATCCTGAACGGATTTCTCTCCATTCAGAATGCATTAGGATAAAACTGATCAGGATTCTTCCGGCATAGAGCCCCGACGACGGAACTCTATGCCGGAAGAAAAGAACGCAAGTGTGAAAGAGCCCTTACCCAGACTCCGTTATACTGTGCACAGAACAATATACACAATGCCATTTAACATTACTAGAGATATTCATAGGGGTCATAACCAGATAAACACCAGTGACCAGTCCAGCTCAGAGATACAATACAGCAGGCAGAGCATGCAAGTGGTGATATATCAGCATGCACTGGCCAAGCTTTTTGGACCCAATGTCAAGACCCCTGTGACCAAGCAACAGGACTGCAGTGGACAATCTAAGGCCTCGTGGACACAACAGTATTTTGCATCCAGCGTTTTTAGCGGATCGCGCACAGACTCGTTCATTTACATGGGTCCACAAAAAAATAAAAAATAAAATAAAAATCGGACGGCACACTGATGCGTCATCTGTATGTCCATTCTGCAAATTATAGAACATGACCTATTCTGGTCCACATCGCAGACGAGAATAGCCTTTTCTATTGACAGGTTAGAGAAAAATGTGGAAAGCACAAGGAAGATATTTGTATTTTGCATATCCGTGGTTTGCACACGCGGTTGTGTGGGAGAAAATCACTTCCAATCAATCTAAATGAGGCTTAGAGAAATCCCTGTGCTTCCCACCAAAACAGCTCCATTCAGATGAAAGGGACTGATTTTTAGACACAGAGATATCTGCAACAAAATCTGCCTTGTGTGAACATCCCCCAAGGCTGAGGTAAATTCAGATTAGGCTACTTTCACACTAGCGTTCAGAGCGGATCCGTCTGAGACGGATCCGCTCATATAATGCAGACGGTGGATCCGGTCAGAACGGATCCGTCTGCATTATATTGTAAAAAAAAATCTGTGAAAGTAGCCTGAACAGATCCGTCCAGACTTTTACATTGAAAGTCAATGGGGGACGGATCCGTTTGAAGATTGAAGATGACACACTATGGCTCAAACTGATCCGTCCCCATTGACTTACATTGTAAGTCTGGACAGATCCGCACGCCTCCGCACGGTCAGACGGACACCCGAACGCTGCAAGCAGCGTTCAGGTGTCCGCCTGCTGAGCGGAGCGGAGGCTGAACGCTGCCAGACTGATGCATTCTGAGCGGATCCGCGTCCACTCAGAATGCATTAGTGCTGGACGGATGCGTTCGGGGCCGCTTGTGAGACCCTTCAAACGGAGCTCACAAGCGGACACCCGAACGCTAGTGTGAAAGTAGCCTTATTGGAACCAAAGTCGGGCTGGGATTTGCTCCCCTACTATGCATGAAACCAGCCTAACATAAGCTCTGTCTGTACCAACCATGCACTCCAATGGAGAGAGAGTACCAATATGGAGAGGGGCAGTACCAATATATATCCAGATCCACAACAAGTGCCTGTGGCGGTGCGAGCACCTGGCACTAGAGGCATGTGCCTAGGTCTTTCGCTTGTGCCCTTGGCACCAGCATGCACCACCATCCATTGTGCCTGTGTCCTGCTCTGCCAGGGCCTCAGGTCTTTTCAGAGTCTAACAACAGCCACGGTGGCACCCACATACCCACCTGAGAGCTCATCTACATGCATGTAACTTTGGTGGGCAGCAATGGCCACGTGATGGATGCCAAACCCCAGTGACCAGCGGCACAGAAACAGCAGCAAGAATTTAAGGAATTGTCCCAAGATCAACACTATTTACCTATCCATACTTGACCCAGAGAACACTAGAACATGGTAACCAAGGTGGGGCCCCCAGCGATCATGTACTTGAAGGGGACATGTCTGTTTTAGGCTCCTTTCACACTAGCGTTCGCTGGTCCGCTCGTGAGCTCCGTTTGAAGGAGCTCACGAGCGGACCCGAACGCAGCCGTCCAGCCCTGATGCAGTCTGAATGGAGCGGATCCGCTCAGACTGCATCAGTCTGGCGGCGTTCAGCCTCCGCTCCGCTCGCCTCCGCACGGACAGGCGGACAGCTGAACGCTGCTTGCAGCGTTCGGGTGTCCGCCTGGCCGTGCGGAGGCGTGCGGATCCGTCCAGACTTACAATGTAAGTCAATGGGGACGGATCCGTTTGAAGATGCCACAATGTGGCTCAATCTTCAGGCGGATCCGTCCCCCATTGACTTTACATTGAAAGTCTGGACGGATCCGTACGAGGCTATTTTCACACTTAGCTGTTATATGCTAAAAATAATGCAGACGGATCCGTTCTGAACGGAGCCTCCGTCTGCATTATTATGAGCGGATCCGTTCAGAACGGATCCGCCCGAACGCTAGTGTGAAAGTAGCCTTAGTAACGACTTGCATTTCCAATGCAATAACAATTCTGGGGAATCAATTCTTGTGACTTTATATTGTACCATTCCTCTATTATTCCTACTAGAACTTATGAGCAAATTGCTAGTAGTCTGCAATAACCCTGGTTTCACACCTAGGCGTTTCTCAAACGCGCGTTTCTATGCGCGTTTTTGTCGCACGTTTTTATGCGCGTTTTTTTTTTAATAGTGAACGCGCGTTTGACGCGCGTTTGGGTGATTGACAGCAGTGTTGTCCAAAGAGTCTATGGCCCAAACGCGCGTCAAACGCGCCAAAAAAAGCTCCTGTACTTGTTTGAGCGTCGGGCGTTTTACAGCGCGATCGTACGCGCTGTAAAACGCCCAGGTGAGAACCATTCCCATAGGGAATCATTGGCTTCTCCGTGTTGAGCGTTTTACAGCGCGTAGGAACGCGCTGTAAAACGCTCAGGTCTGAACTTAGGGTAAAGTGACCTCAGTGGTGCCGACCCCCTCAGAGCAAGTGTCCTCAGTGGTACCGACCCCTCAGAGCAACAGTGACCTCAGTGGTACCGACCCCTCAGAGAAACAGTGACCTCAGTGGTACCGACCCCCTCAGAGCAAGTGTCCTCAGTGGTACCGACCCCTCAGAGCAACAGTGACCTCAGTGGTACCGACCCCTCAGAGAAACAGTGACCTCAGTGGTACCGACCCCCTCAGAGCAACAGTGACCTCAGTGGTACCGACCCCCTCAGAGCAACAGTGACCTCAGTGGTACCGACCCCCTAAGAGCAACAGTGACCTCAGTGGTACCGACCCCCTCAGAGCAACAGTGACCTCAGTGGTACCGACCCCCTAAGGCCCCTTTCACACGGGCGACTTTTCCGTGCGGGTGCGATCCGTGCGGCGAACGTATGGCACCCGCACTGAATCCTGACCCATTCATTTCTATGGGGCTGTGCACATGAGCGTTGTTTTTAACGCATCACTTGTACGTTCAGTGCAAATCGCAGCATGCTCTATAATGTCCGATTTTGACGTGACGCAGGCCCCATAGAAGTGAATGGGGTGTGTGAAAATCGGATGGCATCCGCAAGCAAGTACGGATGCCATGCGATTTGCACGCATGGTTGCTAGGAGACCATCGGGATGGAGACCCGATCATTATTATTTTCCCTTATAACATGGTTATAAGGGAAAATAATAGCATTCTGAATACAGAATGCATAGTAAACCAGCGCTAGAGGGGTTAAAATAAAATAAAAAATAATTTAACTCACCTTAGTCCACTTGTTCGCGAAGCTGGCATCTCCTTGTGTCTCCGCTGCTGATGAACAGGACCTGGGATGAGCTGCTCCATTAAATAGAGCTTAAGGACCTTCGATGACGTCACTCCGGTCATCACATGATCTTTTACCATGGTGAATCACCATGGTAAAAGATCATGTGACGTACCATGTGATGACCGGAGTGACGTCATCGAAGGTCCTTAACCGGTATTTAATGGAGCAGCTCATCCCAGGTCCTGTTCATCAGCAGCGGAGACACAAGGAGATGCCGGCTTCGCGAACAAGTGGACTAAGGTGAGTTAAATTATTTTTTATTTTATTTTAACCCCTCTAGCGCTGGTTTACTATGCATTCTGTATTCAGAATGCTATTATTTTCCCTTATAACCATGTTATAAGGGAAAATAATACAATCTTCAGAACATCAATCCCAAGCCCGAACTTCTATGAAGAAGTTCGGGTTTGGGTACCAAACATGCGCGATTTTTCTCACGCGAGTGCAACGCATGACAATGTTTTGCACTTGCGCAGAAAAAAATCGCGCATTTTCCCGCAACGCACCCGGCTCTTAGCCGGGCCAAAAAAATGACGCCCGTGTGAAAGAGGCCTAAGAGCAACAGTGACCTCAGTGGTACCGACCCCCTAAGAGCAACAGTGACCTCAGTGGTACCGACCCCCTCAGAGCAACAGTGACCTCAGTGGTACCGACCCCCTCAGAGCAACAGTAACCTCAGTGGTACCGACCCCCTCAGAGCAACAGTGACCTCAGTGGTACCGACCCCCTCAGAGCAACAGTGACCTCAGTGGTACCGACCCCCTCAGAGCAACAGTGACCTCAGTGGTACCGACCCCCTCAGAGCAACAGTGACCTCAGTGGTACCGACCCCCTCAGAGCAACAGTGACCTCAGTGGTACCGACCCCCTCAGAGCAACAGTGACCTCAGTGGTACCGACCCCCTCAGAGCAACAGTGACCTCAGTGGTACCGACCTCCTCAGAGCAACAGTGACCTCAGTGGTACCGACCCCCTCAGAGCAACAGTGACCTCAGTGGTACCGACCCCCTCAGAGCAACAGTGACCTCAGTGGTACCGACCCCCTCAGAGCAACAGTGACCTCAGTGGTACCGACCCCCTCAGAGCAACAGTGACCTCAGCTAAATTTAAAATTGTCTTAATTTGCTATTTATGCATGGAAGACAGTTCTAGATACTATTAATGGTTTCCCTGCATAAATAGCAACCCCTTAATGTTAGGTAGGCCTTCGTATTAACTATTTGAATTACTGTAACTTTCATACTCCTCATCGGCTGAAAATACTCCTCAAAAATGGCAAGGGGAGTATTTTTACTCTTCCGGAAAAAATGTAGCGCGACCTCTGGCTGGAGCGCTGCTGCCTTCTCAAACAGCCTTCTTTAAACAAACTGCAGAACCCCTTTAAATTAGCTCCTCAGGCTAACCACGGTCACTTTTCCACCCACTTTGCAAAACTGGAGAGATAAGACACTGTAGAGAAGTCCTAATATTACACACTGCAGCCCACAAAGCTTCTAAAGAATAACCATCTGCAACAACTCCCATCATGCAGTCAGCCAGCTGTCAGAGCCACGGCTGCAGACCACTGGTAAAGAACAACAGATGAAGCTTCAGGTAACCAAGAGAGGCTTAAGGGCTCAAGCACACAAACTTATTTTTGGTCCGCATCCAATCCGCATTCACTTCAACAAAAGATGCGGACAGCACGCCTATGTCCATAAACGTTTGTCCGTTCCAAGGACCCACAACAAAAAAAAATAGAACATGTCCTATTATTGTCCCTTTTACGGACAAGGATAGGGACATTGCAAAAAATGCGGAACACATCCGGCCGGCATCAGTGTTTTGCAGACTGCAAAAACGGCTAAGGCCGTGTGCATGAGCCCTAAAAAAGAAAGGCTTTGGTGGTCCCAGCTCAACAATTAGATAGATACTTATGTCCTATCCTCCAGATAGGTGATCAATATCTGATTGATGGTGGTCTGACAAGTGGCATCCACGCTGATCGGCTGTGACAGGACTTCTGCGGATCAAGCTTTACAGATCAGTGATCTCTCAGAAGGAAAATGCCTTCAGGGACCTACACCGCACGTCGCATGAACAGCACACAAACAGAAGCTGCAGAGAAGTAGCAAAGCTGGTACAATTTATAATGCTAATGTATTCCATTAGTATTACCCGCAGAACAATAAACAGGATGTGGTCACGTTCAGTCACAGGTCTTTCTTCGCAGCGACGCCCGCAGAAAGCCATACAAAAAGGGCAAGCAGACTGTACTTTAGAGTATGGCCACACTTGGCCACATTGGAATTGTTGGCAAAAAATCTGCAGCATTTAGGGTACATCCACACGAGTAATATACGCTGCTGATCTGCGTGAGGCAAATTTTGCAGCATTGCACAGTAGTGGAAAAGCAGAAATGATTTTTAAAGGGGTTGTCCAGTTCTCAGGGTGCTGGATATCATGCACAGAGGGGGAAAAACACTCACCTTCTTTAAAATCTCTCTGCTAGGCCTGCACAATATATTGCCAAAGCAATCACAATCGCAATAAATCGCCAATTGGCCGACCCGAAAATGCACCAATTGTATAACCATATTTTTCGCTTTATACGACAAACTCCCCCCCCCCCCCCCCCCCCAGTGCGTCTTATAAAGCGATGGTTGACTTTTTACGTGGCTGACACGGATGTATCGCAGGCCGCTATGCTGCACAGCGCGGCAGGCGATACATCAGTTACAGTGCGGGGAGGGAGGAGGGGCTGGAGGCAAGTCGTTATTTTAATGAACAAATGTTCTTCTATTTATCCGTTCTGTGCAGTGCTATTAAGAAAATGGCAAGTTTTGTATTTTGTACTTTTGCAGTAATGCAAATATGTTATTTAATTTAGTAAAAGATGTTTTATTTTGAAAATAGTGTAGTGCTTCCGTGGGGTTCTGTGCCTTCGTCCTGCACCGCACTTTCTGGATTGTGGACCCATTCAAGTGAATGGATCCACATCCGTGATGCTGTGCACAAACAGCCCATGCCCGTATACTGTGGAGCTGCAATATGGTCAGCTGTGTGCATGAGCCCTAAATGTCACATTATGATGCCAGAACCAGAAAATTGTACCGAGACAAGCGGTGTCACCAGGGCACTACTTATCTCTTTCTGCAGAAGCAGTCTGTCACTGATCACTTGTGCAGAAGGTTTCATCACTAAGTGGCTGAAATATACATATAAATTCTTCTTCATAAAAACAGGTTGTCTAGTAGCTGCAGCATATTATACCGTCCCACAGGAACAGACGGGAACAACCTTCCCCGTTATAATGCAGCATGCTCTAGGCACTTTGGTGTTTGTGATCGCTACCTGGAAACTACGGCTAGACAAGGATGATTGCGCCTCTTGCGCTCACTTTGGGACAACTCATCTTTAATAAAAGATGTCAAAAACGTCAGCCTGCATCTTGCTGACCGGTCCTGCAGGACGAGGAATCTGACCATCCACAAAGACTAAATGTTACAGGATCTCTCCTGCCCGTTTTGTAATATGTCTAGTGAATTCCCAGCCAGCCTCATGAGTGTGACACGCCATAGCATGTCTTCAGCTTTGTTCTCGTCGGCCATGCTGTTGATTTAACATAATTATATGGCAGCCTCCCTTTAGCAGAGGAGAAGCATAGGTTATATGTTATGTAAAAGACGCAGCGCAATAAGACGCCACCTGGACAAATCGTTCTGCGATGGCGGCGAATACGACAGCTACACTACAATGCTGTCTGTCCCATTCACACAAAGGCTGCTTCTCCTCAGTACTGGGTATAGTCTAATACAAATTTGCTGCACATTTCGCATTAGGGGAGGGAGGGGACGCTGTGCATGCTGGGATAATCTATGGGTGCATGCTTAATAGGTGAAATCATCTCTGCACAATACCAAACACACACTTATCTGAAAATAAACCATTCCCACGAGAACTGACAGCTGACTGGAGCTAGACGATAAGACAGACTATGAAAAGTAAGCGGCAGCTTTATCTGTACTGAGCGCTGGACTTCAGAAAACCGCACATTTGTCCCAGTCCCTGGTGGTCGGTGGTTTACTATCATCTTCTGATATAGAACACATCCCTTCTGGTCAGAAGCTGTCTTGGCCATTGATTTATATAGTGCTAGCCTCACGTAGTCGCTAGGTTATAGTATACTAGTACTGTTCCCCCCTGGTCCCCTCTGACCAGTACGGCATTGCAAAACCAGTTGCTGGTGGCCAGATGTTCACACTTCCGGTCCCGGGTGGTCGTTAATTTATATACCGTAGTACCCGTGAACCATACAGAACTATCCAGTCCCTGCTGGGGTCCACATTAGCCAAGTAGCAGTAGTCCCTGGTGGTCAGTAATTTATATAGTACCCGTGAACCATACAGAACTATCCAGTCCCTGCTGGGGTCCACGTTAGCCAAGGAGCAGTAGTCCCTGGTGGTCAGTAATTTATATAGTACCCATGAACCATACAGAACTATCCAGTCCCTGCTGGGGTCCACGTTAGCCAAGTAGCAGTAGTCCCTGGTGGTCAGTAATTTATATAGTACCCATGAACCATACAGAACTATCCAGTCCCTGCTGGGGTCCACGTTAGCCAAGTAGCAGTAGTCCCTGGTGGTCAGTAATTTATATAGTACCCGTGAACCATACAGAACTATCCAGTCCCTGCTGGGGTCCACGTTAGCCAAGGAGCAGTAGTCCCTGGTGGTCAGTAATTTATATAGTACCCATGAACCATACAGAACTATCCAGTCCCTGCTGGGGTCCACGTTAGCCAAGTAGCAGTAGTCCTTCGTGGTCAGTAATTTATATAGTACCCGTGAACCATACAGAACTATCCAGTCCCTGCTGGGGTCCACGTTAGCCAAGGAGCAGTAGTCCCTGGTGGTCAGTAATTTATATAGTACCCGTGAACCATACAGAACTATCCAGTCCCTGCTGGGGTCCACGTTAGCCAAGGAGCAGTAGTCCCTGGTGGTCAGTGGGTTACAGAAGTTACTTACACGTCATGCCTTATATTACAAACTCAAGTGTTCGGGCCGGTGGTCCGCAACCTGCGTCTCCTCTGCTGCGGTGAAACAGCCACTCCCAGCATGCACTGCAGCGGCAGGACACCGATATCATCCATTTCTGTGAGTTAAAGCACTGAGGATTGTGACAGAGGTGTTGAAATACACGTTGTAATACAGGAACACCGGATCTGCTCTGCCCACGGATAAATCAGTCATCATCACTAGAACTACAAAAGGCATTAACTAATCCGATTCATTGTAGGGATTTTACAATTATTGATTAGGTTAGAGCTTGCAAAGAAAAATCACTAAAATAAAAAGTGGCTTAAATGGGAGGAAATGCTCAAAAACCCCAAACACTGTGGTGTGTATATAACCGGGGGAGCAATTCCTCCGCATGTGATCCGTTGCTAGCAGCAATCCCCAGCAAAACTGCATACAATGGAGGATGTCGGCAGCGGACCACATGCACCACAAAGGCATCCTACACAAGATGGAGTAGTGTGTGGAGGAAAATATACAAATACATAAATCACTGCAAAAGGTGCATCACAATGATATGCAACTGACAACACTGGCCAATCCCTCAGGCTGATGTTAAGAACGGAGACTTTAGTCAATGTATTCTAGTCAGGAGCACGACAGAGCCCTTTTTCACCACCGTCAAGGTATCTCAGTGTGGCATGGGTCCTACCACTAGACTACCTACGTATGGACCGTACCATTGCGCACTGCTGGTATCCTGTGTCACATGGCCTGTTATAGGTGGGGGCTCGCAGCCTTATCCCTTCTCCCTCTGCCTGAGTGATCTGACTATGGAGGTATGTGGGAGCTTGGCTGTAAGTTGAATCTTAGCACCTCTCAGACCGTGTTCACACACCGTAGGTAGTCTAGGTCTAGTGGTAGGAACCCATGCCACACTAAGATACCTTCACGGTGGTGCAAAAGGGCTCTGTTGTGCTCCTGACTGGAATACATTTGCAAAAGTCTCAGTTAACAGCCTCCGGACCGCCTAACGCAGGATCGCGGTCCGGAGGCGGCTGTCCCGGGCAGAGTCACGCATCTATGCGTCATCTCACGAGATGACGCATAGATGCGTTCATCTACAGCCTGCCAGCGTGAGGGGCATGGCGCCGCACAGCTGATCGGCGGGGGTCCTGGGCGTTGGACTCCACCAATGAGATACTTATGGCCTATCCAGAGGATAGATCATCAGTACTTAAGTCTTGGAAAACTGGTGATATGGTGATATCCGAAATCTGCTTATCCAGAACTCATTTTAAGGGGTGCTATGCTTGGGTGAGACTTTTTACCGCAAACATGATTTTTATGCTTTTTTTTAACACACAAATGAATACACTTTTACATGTTCATGCCATAATGTGTCATGTGTCTTTCAGAAAATATATATGGATGGTATTTAGGCAATGTTGGCTTCTGTGACAAGACAGTTAGTGTTTCATCTGCAATAATGTGCATGAAGGGTCTGTAAAGGGTGCGTGTGTCAGTATCTGTTTCTAAAGTGCACTGCTAGGCTGAAAATGCATTTCCAGAACATCTCCTAGCAATTGTCAGTGAAAACTACTGCCAGAAAACAGATGCCATCTGTCTTCTGTCAGTGGTTTTCAGGAACCCCCCCATCTGTATGCCATCCGTTTTTTTTTTGCAGATCTATTGTAACAATGCCTAAAACGGACAAGAATAGGACATGTTCTATTTTTTTGCAGGGCTATGGAACAGACATACTGATGTGGACAGCACACGGTATGCTGTCCGCATTTCTTGCGGACCTACTGAAATGAATAGGTCCGCATCCTATCCGCAAAAAAACAAAACAAAGACGAACGGACACGGAAACAAACATTCGTGTGCATGTAGCCTAAGACTACTTTCACACTTGTGTTTTGTGCAGATCCGTCTTGTATCTGCACAGACAGGATCTGCACCAATTATGCAAATGCTTGTATCCGTTAATAACGGATCCGTTTGCATTATTCATAAAAAAAAAAAAAAGGCTAAGTCAAAACGGGTCCATCCGGACATACATTGTGTCAGTGAAAAACGGATCCGTCCCCATTATAAGTCCGTTAGGCTCCGCATAGTCAGACGGTCACCAAAACGCTGTAAGCTGCGTTTTAGTGACCGTCTAAAAAACGCAACGGAGACCAAACGCTGCCAAACTGATGCATTCTGAGCGGATCCTTATCCATTCAGAATGCATTGGGGCTGAACTGATCCGTTTTGGGCCGATTGTGAGAGCCCTGAAATGGATCTCACAAGCGGTCCCAGAAACGCCAGTGTGAAAGTGGTCTTAGGCCCCTTGCAGACGAGCGTGTCCGGATAAGGCACGGATGCGTTGCGGCAAACCCGCGCGAGTAGGTACCCAATTGCAGTCAGTTTTGACTGCGATTGCTTTCCGTTATTTTTATTGCGCGGGTGCAATGTGTTTTGCACGCGCGTGATAAAAAACTGAATGTGGTACCCAGAACCGAACTTCTTCACAGAAGTTCAGGTTTGGGTTCAAGGTTGTGTAGATGTAATTATTTCCCCTTATAACATGGTTATAAGGGAAAATAATAGCATTCTGAATACAGAATGCATAGTACAATAGCGCTGGAGGGGTAGAATTTTTTTATATATATATCATTATTTAACTCACCTTAATCCACTTGTTCGCGCAGCCGACATCTCTTCTGTCTTCTTCTTTGAGGAATAGGACCTTTGATTACGTCACTGCAGTCATAACATGGTCCATCACATGATCTTTTACCATGGTGATGGATCATGTGACGGACTATGTGAGGAGCGCAGTGACGTCATCAAAGGTCCTTTTCCTGTGCACAGCAAAGATGAAGACAGAAAAGAAGCCAGGCTGCGCAATCATGTGGATTAAGGCGAGGTATATTATATATATTTTTTTTTTAACCCCTCCAGCCCTATTGTACTAAGCATTCTGTATTCAGAATGCTATTATTTTCCCTTATAACCATGTTATAAGGGAAAATAATAATGATCGGGTCCCCATCCTGATCGTCTCCTAGCAACCGTGCGTGAAAATCGCACCGCATCCGCACTTGCTTGCGATTTTCACGCAGCCCTATTCACTTCTATGGGTGAAAAATGCAGAATATAGAACATGCTGCGATTTTCACGCAACGCACAAGTGATGCGTGAAAATCACCAGCTCGTGTGCACAGCCCCATAGGAAATGAATGGGTCAGGATTCAGTGCGGGTGCAATGCATTCACGTCACGCATTGCACCCGCGCGGAAAACTCGCTCATGTGAAAGGGGCCTTAGCCTATTAAAATCAACGGATAGGTGTGCTGTCTGTAGAGACTACAGACAGCACATATCCGTGATTCACTGACATATTAATGAAGCCTTAGGGCTCTTTCACACGAGCAGATGCCATGCGGGTAATCCGCTGCCTGAAAGAGTGCCAAGCTCCGTTCCGGAGAGCAGAGACACGGATCATTAACATTATTGATAATGCTCCGTACCTCTCTGTGACCTTTTTACTACAAAATCACGGTGATAACTTAATCTCACTGTGATTTTGTAGTAAAAAGATTAACAAGAGGCAAAATCAATCATGTTAAAGCTCCGTGTCTCTGCTGTCCGGAACGGAGCTTGGCTCTCTTTCAGGCAGCGGATTACCCGCACGGCATCCGCTCGTGTGAAAGAGCCCTTATAGTCCTTTCACCTGGGAAGATCACTGGGTCAGTTATTGGGGATGAGCATTTGTACAAACAATTGCTCCCAATAAATGCCAATGTAAAGGTGCCAGCGCTCGTTCATCAGGTGATCATGTCTTTCAGTCGGTGCCAAAAACCATCATTTCTCATCAGCAGATCGATCTGATGCCCGGAAATAATGGAGTACATTTATCAGTTTCGCCTGTTTTTGGCTATAAAATTAGACAGGCATATTTTATTCCTCCGACTTTATTTTGCGGAGTATTTATTAAAAGTCACACAGCAGTTGATTAATTAGAGTCGGCATATTGCTATTAGTTTGACCTCTGGTGGTTGTTTTCAGTATGACAGGTTTATATTCAATTAGACTGGTCTAATTTATTTGTGCATAAAAAAGTCACATCTGTGCAGAGAAAGGTTGCATGTCTTCCGGAAAGTGCGAATTTTAATGCAAAAAAAGTCAAAACACGCCTCTCAAAACAGATGAAGAAAAGTACACCAGCCCTGGAGTGAAGTAGAAATTAGACTGTTTGTGCGACAAATTTCAGGTGCCAAAAAAAGGAGCATCTATATAAATAGGTCAGAAAAAAGTCCCAAAAGTTAGAAAACTTCTGAATATAGTTGAAATATTCGATTGCACCAAAAACAGCTGTTATAAATTGCGGATTTTGGCACGTATACGGCGCAGAAACGCAGAATCTTATGTGCGTTCACCCGCCCTCATGTGCAGGTGGCCTTAAACGTGCCTTCACATGCGGCAGATTATGATGAAGAAATTTAATGTGACTGGAAATCAGTTCTTCACCTGAATAGGCCTGCACAAATCCAAGTGCTTACTGCCGAAACAACCCCATTCAGATGGATGGAACGGATTTTCAGTCACAGAAATTATCTGCAACAAAATCTGCCGCGTGTGAAGGCACCCAAGGCTCTTTTCTTTCCTGAAACCAGCGCCACTCTGTCCATAGGCTGTGTCTGGTATTGCAGCTCAGTGCCATTTGGATTTAGCACAGACAGCCAGGGTCTACAGCAGCCATTTACGTTCCATTTTTTTGCGTTCTGTATACAGACTGTATACTGAACCATTCATTTCAATGGATACACAAAAAAAAAAAAAAACAGAAGGTACTCCGTATGCCTTCCTATTTCGTATTTCCGTTTTTCTGTTCAAAGATAGAACATGTCCTGTTATTGTCTGCATAACAGACAAGGATAGTACTGTTCTATCAGGGGCCAGATGTGCAGCACTCCAGCTGTTGTGAAACTACAACTCTCAGCATGCATACTTGCTCTGCTCTTCTCAGAACTTTCATATAAATAAATAGAGCATGCTGGGAATTGTAGTTTTACAATAGCTGGAGTGCCGCCGGTTGCCCACCCCAGCAGCACCCATGTGTATAATAATCATTTCTGGAAGGGCACATTGTCTTCCGGCACACACAGGTACATGACACGTCCAGACACGAGAAGACGATGTGCTGCGAACCCTCTTCGCCTCAGCGACTGCTTCACAAGAAATGTGGAAATCCCCCAGCATCCAACTGGCCTCTATGATAACACAGGCAAGGAATACCAACCCCCTAATTAATGTCTTAACGGCTACCTACTCTGGAAGCAGAAAAGTAAATTAGCTGCTAAAACACATCTCAAAGATCAAGACAAGTAGCTACAAGGCCATGTTCATGCCATCTACGTGTAAGGGCTCATGCACACAGCTGTAGCAAATTGCAGATCCGCAAAAAACAGATACCGTCCGTGAGTGTTCCGCATTTTGCAGAACGGAAGATGCTGCCATCTATAGAACTGTCCTATCCTTGCCCGTAACGCTGGGTTCAGACCTGAGCGTTCGGAAACGAGCGCTCTGTATGCGCGATTGTACGGGCGTTTACAATCGCGCATACAGAGACTGGCGTTCACACATTGTCGCGCGTTCCCGAATTTCTATGTGCGGGAGCGCGCGACAAACGCCCAAAAAAAAGCTCAAGCACTTGTTTGAGCGTCGGGCGTTTTACAGCGCGATCGTACGCGCTGTAAACCGCCCAGGTGAGAACCATTCCCATAGGGAATCATTGGTTCTTGCCTGTTGTGCGTTTTACAGCGCGTAGGAACGCGCTGTAAAACGCTCGGGTGTGAACCCAGCGTAAAACAGACAAGTAGAGGACATGTTCTATAATTTGGCAGGGCAGTGGAACGGACATACGGACACGGACAGTGTGCCCCACTGAAGTTAATTTCCTTCAAATGTGATAAAATAATCAAATATACTCACGGCCCAATCCCTCTATGTTTTGAGTACTGCCGATCTGGTAGGCACCTCTGGCCTGTGTTTACCGGCTGCAGTGGTATACCGTATGTGCCATACACCATTGAGGCCAGTGATTGGCTGGAGCAGTGGAGCGAGTAGATTTTCCTTTATTATTTTAACACATTTAGAGCAGCATAAAGTAACATTCCCAAATCGAACGTTTGAGTATACATTGCTCGTGTATATTCAGCATACTTCATGGGCGTTCTGCTCCCTGTTGTCTTCTTTAGGCCTCATGCACACGACCGTTGTGTGCATCCGTGGCCGTTGTGCCGTTTGCAGTTTTTTTTCGCGGACCCATTGACTTTCAATGGGTCCGTGGAAAAATCGGAAAATGCACCGTTTGGCAGCCGCATCCGTGATCCGTGTTTCCTGGGCGTGAAAAAAATATGACCTGTCCTATTTTTTTCACGGCCAACGATTCACGGACCCATTCAAGTCAATGGGTCCGTGAAAAATCACGGATGCACACAAGATTGTCATCCGTGTCCGTGATCCGTGTCCGTTTTTTCCTATCTTTTCAATGGCAAACTTGACTTCGATTTTTTTTTCAATTTTCATGTCCGTGGATCCTCCAAAAAACAAGGAAGACCCACGGACGAAAAAACGGTCACGGATCACGGACCCCTGTTTTGGCGGACCTTAAAAAAAAAACGGTTGTGTGCATGAGGCCTTACTGTGGGAACCAACAGTTTAGGGGCCCCTTCCCATCAGATGGGTCAGCACCAATGAGGGGCTGTGTATAATCGATGGCCTCCAGTATGTTGACTATACATTAGTATTTTATAGTCAAATTTTCAGTTTGGACTGGAGACTCTGTCACCAGCAACCTCCCTATCTAGCCGTTTGCATGGACACGTAGCTGAGCTTCACCTGATTAAAACGCTGTTTTTCTTTTGTTGTTCCCGAGTGGCTGCTTTGAGTGACAGGGCCAGACAGTGGCAAAGCAGCAAGGGAGGGGCTGGGAACAGAGAGGAGTGGAGCTTGGGTGCAACTAAGAGCAATGGTGACGCCCTCATTGCATCAACAAAAGAAAAACAGTGTTTTATTCAGGTGAAGCACAGCTATGTGTCTATGTAAACAGCTGGTTAGGGAGGGCGCTGGTGACAGATCCCCTTTAATACAGATAGAGACCTATAGTTGTGATGTTACAGGGCCATAAAAACCATCTCAGTCTCACTGGGTGAAGCAATGCCTTTTTGTACACAGCATAAAACCACCCTGTCCATACGGTTTTATCTGGAGCGTAGAGAGCAGTTTCATCACATCCAACGTCAAATAAACTCAACCTACTTAACATAAATAGTACGGAAAGACAACAAAAGGTAATGCAATTTAGACAGAATTCTGCATTTCCTAACACTGACCACAAGTTCCTGTCTTTAAATTTAGTTCACTTGAAACAGTTAACCCCTCTGTTACCAAGTAATTTTTTTTTCATGGTTACATTCCAGGAGCTAAAACTCTTCTTTTTCCATCAATGTAGCCGTATAAGGGGTTTCTTTTTACGGGACAAGCTCTAGATAATAATGGCACAAGCAATACCGCCACTGAATTTTAACGTTCTAAATTTTACAGCATTCATTTTTGGGCATAAATAACATAGCGTTATTCTCTGGGTCAGTACAACTACAGCACCACCAAATACATACAGTAGCATGCAAAAGTTTGGGCACCCCTGGTCACAATTACTGTTAATGTGAACAGTTAAGGCTACTTTCACACTAGCGTTTGTCGGTCCGCTCGTGAGCTCCGTTTGAAGGAGCTCACGAGCGGACCCGAACGCCTCCGTCCAGCCCTGATGCAGTCTGAATGGAGCGGATCCGCTCAGACTGCATCAGTCTGGCGGCGTTCAGCCTCCGCTCCGCTCGCCTCCGCACGGACAGGCGGACAGCTGAACACTGCTTGCAGCGTTCAGCTGTCCGCCTGGCCGTGCGGAGGCGAGCGGATCCGTTCAGACTTACAATGTAAGTCAATGGGAACGGATCCGCTTGAAGATGTCACCATATGGCTCAATCTTCAAGCGGATCCGTCCCCCATTGACTTTACATTGAAAGTCTGAACGGATCCGCTCAGGCTACTTTCACACTTAGAATTTTTTCTAAGTTATTAATGCAGACGGATCCGTACTGAACGGAGCCTCCGTCTGCATTAATATGATCGGATCCGTTCAGAACGGATCCGATCAAGCGCTAGTGTGAAAGTAGCCTTATTTTTGGAGATTATTTCATCTTCAGCTAGCTTAACTGTTCACAGTAACAGTAATTTTGACCAGGGGTACCCGAACTGTTGCATGTCACTTTATATTTTTTTATTTTTTTAAGTTTTATTTCTTACACACAAAAAAAAGCATTAAAAAACAAAAAATAAAAAACTTTGATTGCATCACCACATCTCAAGACCCATAATTTACTTTTCATTCTACAGAGCTGTGTTGGGTTTGATTTTTGTGGGACGGCTTTTAAATTTTCATTGGTATCATTTTGGAGTACATAAGCAAAAAAAAAAAAAAAAAACAACTGCAATTCTGGCACTTTTTTGCGACATTCACTGTATAGGTTAAATTACGTGAAAAAATATATGGAGGGGATTTTATTTTTTCATTTTTTTTTCATTGAAAAGCATTTTTTTCAATGGTAAAAGGTGCATTTTTTTTTTACTTGGAGATTTTTTTTATTTAATAAAACCTTATTTAACTTTTATTTTATACACTTACTAGTCACACAAGGGGACTTTTTAAGGCAACCTGATCATTTCTATAATGTAGTTAGTGATACACTATAGCCAGGCCTGAAGACTTCAGCACCCCGCGATCTTATTTGTGGGGTGCCGATGCCTGAGACAGTGAGCTCCCTCTCTCTAAACCACTTATATGCCACAGATGCTATTGACTGCATCAACTAAGGGTTAAACGACCTGGATCGACTCTTCTCCCAGTCAGGGCCCTAACACGCTCCTGCTCATGGATCCAAGGGAGACCAATGCAGTGCTTAGACTAGGCCGCTGTAAGGAAGTGGGACCTTATTCAAAGGCCCATTAGCGACTGCCAAATATGTCATACTGGCAGTCACTAATGGGTTAAGGGTACTTAAGGGTTCACACTCGCGGCAGAGGATCCGGCAATCCGGACACAAACTGATGGCATTTGTCAGACGGATCCGCAATACATTGAAATACCGGATCCGTCTCTCCGGTGTCATCTGGAAAAACACATCTGATTATCTGATATAAATTTTTTGGGCATTTTTAACCACCTCAGCTCCCCTAGCTTAAACACCCTTAATGATCAGACCACTTTTTACAATTCGGCACTACACTACTTTCACCGTTTATTGCTCGGTCATGCAACTTACCACCCAAATTAATTTTACCTCCTTTTCTTCTCACTAATAGAGCTTTCATTTGGTGGTATTTCATTGCTGCTGACATTTTAACTTTTTTTTGTTATTAATCGAAATTTAACGACATTTTTGCAAATAAATGACATTTTTCACTTTCAGTTGTAATTTTTTTTTTAAAACGACATCTATATATAATTTTTTCTCAAAATTTATTGTTCTACATGTGAATTTCCGCTTTTTGAAGCAGCTCTGACTTTCTGAGCACCTGTCATGTTTCCTGAGGTTCTACAATGCCCAGACAGTAGAAAAACCCCACAAATGACCCCATTTCGGAAAGTAGACACCCTAAGGTATTCGCTGATGGGCATAGTGAGTTCATAGAACTTTTTATTTTTTGTCACAAGTTAGCGGACAATGATGATTTATTTATTTTTTCCTTACAAAGTCTCATATTCCACTAACTTGTGACAAAAATAAAAACTTCAATGAACTCACCATGCCCATCACGAAATACCTTGGGGTGTCTTCTTTCCAAAAAGGGGTCACTTGTGGGGTAGTTATACTGCCCTGGCTTTTTAGGGGCCCTAATGTGTGAGAAAGTAGTTTAAAATCAAAATGTGTAAAAAGTGCCCTGTGAAATCCTAAAGGTGCTCTTTGGAATATGTGCCCCTTTGCCCACCTTGGCTGCAAAAAAGTGTCACACATGTGGTATCGCCGTACTCAGGAGAAGTTGGGGAATGTGTTTTGAGGTGTCATTTTACATATACCCATGCTGGGTGAGAGAAATATCTCGGCAAAAGACAATTTTTCCCATTTTTTTATACAAAGTTGGCATTTGACCAAGATATTTATCTCACTCAGCATGGGTATATGTAAAATGACGCCCCAAAACACATTCCCCAACTTCTCCTGAGTACGGCGATACCACATGTGCGACACTTTATTGCAGCGCAAAGGTGCCCACATTCCTTTTAGGAGGGCATTTTTAGACATTTAGATTCCAGACTTCTTCTCACGCTTTAGGGCCCCTCTAAAATGCCAGGGCAGTATAAATACCCCACATGTGACCCCATTTTGGAAAGAAGATACCCCAAGGTATTCAATGAGGGGCATGGCGAGTTCATAGAAGATTATTTTTGGGGTACAAGTTAGCGGAAATTTTTTATTTTATTTTTTCTCACAAATTCTCCTTTTCCGCTAACTTGGGACAAAAAGTTAAATCTTTCATGGACTCAATATGCCCCTCAGCGAATACCTTGGGGTGTCTTCTTTCCGAAATGGGGTCACATGTGGGGTATTTATACTGCCCTGGCATTTTAGGGGCCCTAAAGCGTGAGAAGAAGTCTGGATTATAAATGTCAAAAAAAAATTACGCATTTGGATTCCGTGAGGGGTATGGTGAGTTCATGTGAGATTTTATTTTTTGACACAAGTTAGTGGAATATGAGACTTTGTAAGAAAAAAAAAAAAAAAAAAAATCAATTTCCGCTAACTTGTGCCAAAAAAAATGTCTAAATGGAGCCTTACAGGGGGGGTGATCAATGAATGTATATGGGGTGATCACCCCCCTGTCATTATTTCACCCCCCTGTAAGGCTCCATTCAGACATCCGTATGTGTTTTGCGGATCCGATCCATGGATCTGTGGATCCGTAAAACACATACGGACGTCTGAATGGAGTCTTACAGGGGGGTGATCAATGACAGGGGGGTGATCAGGGAGTGTATATGGGGTGATCACCCCCCTATCATTGATCACCCCCCTGTAAGGCTCCATTCAGACGTCCGTATGTGTTTTGCGGATCCGATCCATGGATCCGTAAAACACATACGGACGTCTGAATGGAGCCTTACAGGGGGGTGATCAATGATAGGGGGGTGATCAGGGAGTCTATATGGGGTGATCAGGGGTTAATAAGTGACAGGGGGGGTGTAGTGTAGTGGTGCTTGGTGCTACTTTACTGAGCTGCCTGTGTCCTCTGGTGGTCGATCCAACCAAAAGGGACCACCAGAGGACCAGGTAGCAGGTATATTAGACGCTGTTATCAAAACAACGTCTGATATACCTGTTAGGGGTTAAAAAATAAATAAAAATAAAATAAAAAAATCGCATCTACAGCCAGCCAGCGAACGATCGCCGCTGGCAGGCTGTAGATCCACTCTCTTACCTTCCGATCCTGTGAACACACGCCTGTGTACGCGCGTTCACAGGAAGTCTCGCGTCTCGCGAGATGATGCATAGATACGTCACTCTGCCTGGGACAGCCGCCTCCGGACCGCGATCCTGCGTTAGGCGGTCCAGAGGCGATTAAAGGTCTGCGCATGCGCAGACCGGGAAGCCTGATCCGTTTGCTGGAACACTTAATGCCAGATCCGGCACTAATACACTTCAATGTAAATTAATGCTGGATATGGCATTCCGACAAGTGTTCAGTATTTTTGTCCGGAGAAAGAACTGCAGCATGCTGCGGTATTTTCTCCGGCCCAAAAAACGTAAGAAGGACTAAACTGATGCATCCTGAACAGAATGCTCTCCATTCAGAATGCATTAGGATAAAAGTGATCTTTTTTTTTCGGGTATTGAGCCCCTGTGATGGAACTCAATGCCAGAAAACAAAAACGCTGGTGTGAAAGTACCCTGAGAGAGAACAATACAAAACTGTAACATCATGGGTTGTTCTTTCTGCACCTGAGGCTCAATGTTTTCCATCAGCGATTGCGAGCCAACACCAGGTGCTGGCCAGGAGCACAGAACAGACGTAAATCTTTCCATTATAACTTGTTACTGTATTGGCTCTACTCCTGGTTTTGGCTCACAATTTCTGATGGCAATCACCTAGCAAAACTAAGGAGTTGTCGTCTAGAACACAGGTAAGGGCTCTTTCACACTTGCGTTGTCCGGATCCGTCGTGTACTCCATTTGCCGGAATTACACGCCGGATCCAGAAAAACGCAAGTGAACTGAAAGCATTTGAAGACGGATCAGTCTTCAAATTGCGTTCAGTGTTACTATGGCAGCCAGGACGCTATTAAAGTCCTGGTTGCCATAGTAGTAGTGGGGAGCGGGGGAGCAGTATACTTACCATCCGTGCGGCTCCCTGATTTCCATTGGGGGTATACATATGAATACCCGAAAACGGTATCCAGACATATCCGCCAACTGTATACTGGGTGCAAAGGATTCATCTTTTCACTAGCTATTTCCCGTTCTTTTCTGGATTTGTTGCTGGACAGAATAGCACAGTCTACCACACTTCTCAGGCTGGCAAAAGAGCCAGAAAAGAACAGAAAACAGCTACAAAGATGAATCCTTTGAACACCATTTATCCTAATAAAGTCAATGTACCCATCACAGTATAAAACTGATTGCTGTTTTCGGTATTCAGATGTTCAGTTACATTTTACTTTTCGGGGAAATGCTGTAGGCGCAGATTCAGCGTGCACACACTCTAACATTGTGCTAATAGCTGTGACTAATTGAGACTGCATATTTGCTGAGGCACGAGGCAAGCAACCACTGCGGAAAAAGTCATGAGAAAAGCCAGAATTCATGCTGCTCACTGGTATAAAAGTAATCACAATGGAAACCAAACCATATCAGATGCCAGGAGGTAAATGAACTACTGCATGGCCCATTACTCAGATCAATACATGTAGGCTAGCATCGGCGCACAGACACATTCACCGCTCAGGGGGACAGCTGTACGCGGCCAGGCTGCTTTTTAATCCAGAACCAGAATAAGGCCTCTTGCACACGAGCGTGACGGAATAGGTCCGGATGCATTCAGGAAAACTTGCGCCATTTTGCAAGCAAGTTCAGTCAGTTTTGTTTGCGATTGCGTTCAGTTGTTCAGATTTTTCAGCGCGGATGAATTGCACCGTGATGCGTTTTTCACGCATGTGATTGTAAACCTTCAGTTTTCTAACAACATCTCTTAGGCCCCTTTCACACAAGCGTGACGGATTAGGTCCGGATGCGTTCAGTGAAACTCGCACTATTTTGCAAGCAAGTTCAGTCAGTTTTGTCTGCGATTGCGTTCAGTTGTTCAGATTTTTCAGCGCGGGTGCAATGCATTTTGATGCGTTTTTCACGTGCGTGATAAAAAACTGAAGGTTTACAAACAACATCTCCTAGCAACCATCAGTGAAAAACGCATCGCACCCGCACATACTTGCGGATGCAATGCGTTTTTCACGCAGCCCCATTCACTTCTATGGGGCCAGGGCTGTGTGAAAAACACAGAATATAGAACATGCTGCGATTTTCACGCAACGCAGAACTGATGCGTGAAAAACAACGCTCATGTACACAGACCCATTGAAATGAATGGGTCAGGATTCAGTGCAGGTGCAATGCGTTCGTGTCACGCATTGCACCCGCGCGGAAAACTCGCTCGTGTGAAAGGGACCTTAGCAACCATCAGTGAAAAGCGCATCACACCTGCACTTGCTTGTGGACGCAATGCGTTTTTCACGCAGCCCTATTCACTTCTATGGGGCCGATGTGTGAAAAACGCTGAATATAGAACATGCTGCGACACTAATGTACAACGCTAATGTACACAGACCCATTGAAATGAACGGGTCCGTATTCAGTGCGGGCGCAATGCGTTCGCATCATGCTTTGCACCCACGCGGAAAACTCGCTTGTGTGAAAGAGGCCTAAGGGTAGGACCACACTGCGCAGTCAGAGGTTTTGCTGCTTCCCCATTGACTTCTATGAAATCCACAATCATATCTGCTTCTAAGTAACATGTCACTTCTCACGATCTCACAAAAGGAAAGCCAAGAGTAGCCTGTGGCTTTGGGTGCAGTTCTGGCACAGATCTCACACTTGCATTGAAAAAGGTGAAATCTGCACAGAAGAATTGACAAGCTGCAGATTTCAAAATCCACACAACAGGTACAATTCTGCACCAAAGGAAAAAGCAGAGTGCACATCAGATTTGTCTCATACACTTTGCTGGTACTGTATTACACTGCGGGTTTTCCTCACGAGACTCACGTGCATAAAAACCGCACATAATCCGCAACATGTGCACATACCTTTAGCGTTCATGCACAAACCCAAATTACATACAGAGCTCACGCTACCTCCACAGGTCTACTATCCCAAACTTACAGCATCAGAGAGCCCTACATTGCAGCGAGTTCAGATCAGTAGACCAGCAGTCGGACCCAGTCACTCCCGTCCTACCCTCATATAAAACCAGCCTTTGGGAAAGCTTTGTCCTTCACGGGCCAACAAAATTCATTTTTTTTTGCAACCAACGCCATTTGCAGTAGTTTGTAGTAAAATTACCTTTATGGTAGGACTGAGGCAAATTCTTGACAAAACTGTCTATAGTCCCATTGTACAAACGTCAGCGGCCAAAGTGCAAACAAGGCTCTGTTCACAATGTGTACATATCTGCATCGGAGGCTCTGTCAAAAAATACGGGACAAAACCGTGCTGGATGCCGTATTAGCCTGTCCGGTAAAATGCCAGGTTTTCTAATGGAAACCAAATCCCATTATAAGTAAATGTGGTCCGTCGAGCATAACGGAGCAGAACAGCAGAAATAAAAGCACTGGTGTCATGGTGTGAACCCAGCCTTACATGTTGGGAGTATTTTCTGACATATAACAGTTAGGGCAATGCACACGAACGTGTGTCGGCCAGGCCCGTGCTACAGATCGCAAATTGTGGTCCACAACGAAGGGGCATCGACCGTAGGGCTGCCGTATGCGAATTGCGGACCCATTCACTTGAATGGGGTCCATGATCCACATCCGGCGGTCCGCACCACAAAAAAGTTGTGTATGCACTACTTTTTTGCGGTGCGGAGGCACGGACAGAAACCCCGCGGAAGCACACTGTAGTGTTTCTGTGGGGTTCCGTGCCTCCGTTACGCACTGACCTTCCGGATTGCAGACCCATTCAAATGAATAGGTCCGCATCGGTGATGCGGGGTGTACATGGCCGGTGCCCGTGTATTATGAGCCCTTAGGCTACATGCACACGAAAACCAGACATGTGATGGACATTTTTTTTTATGGCCATCACACATCTGTTTTAAGACCAATGGTCGTCTATGGGGTTAATCACATGGCAGTTTTTTTGACGGCCAGTAAATAACAGACATCAAAAAATAGATCATGTTCGATCTTGTCAGTTTTTCACTGACCAACTGCACCCATACAATTGAATGGGTCAGTTTTTAACATCCGTTTCTCAGACAGGCATCAGTGGAAAAAAAAAAAATGAAAAACTACAGTTTATCCGTTTTTCACTGTCGTGTGCATGTAGCCTAAGGTTAGTTTCATACTAATGATCCAGCAGGCTGTTCTGGCAGGGAACAGCCTGCCGGGTCTCTGTATTCTAGCATTGCCGGAAGCTTTAAAGTCTCTGCCCGGCCCTGTTAAGGGCTCATGCACACGACCGTCAGCATTTTCGCAGTCTGAAAGTTGTGGATACTGGCTGCGTGTTCCGCATTTTGCCCTCTATAGAACTGTCCTATCCTTGTCCGTAAACCAGATAATAATAGGACATGTTCTTTTATTTTAAAAAATTTTGCGGGGCCACGGACCCATTGAAGTGACAGCATCTGACCTGCAAAAATGCGAATAGGACCAAAAATACGTTTGTTTGCATGAGTCCTAACTATAATGGGGACAGGCGGAGATCCGGACGATTCCCAGCATATCTGCCGGATCTCCATCGGTCCCCATTATAGTTAATGGGACTGGATGGAGACTTTCAAGCTTCTGGTAATTCCGGAATACAGAGGGATCTCCCAGGCTGTTCCCTAGTCTACGGCTAGCGTGAAGCTAGCCTAGGGCTACGTTCTTAGCAGCGTGACAAGATCCGGCAGAGGAAGAGCCTGCGCTGTATCCTGCATAGCAGGATAATGGCAGGAACCGCCGGAACCCCACCGACTACAATGGGATCCAACCACTTTCCGACATAAACGCGGCTTTTGGTCAATTTTCTCTGCATGCTACATTTTTTGTCCAGCCAGCAGCAGGCATTTATGCTGGCGAAACAGGCGGCTGGATTTCTCAACGCTAATGTGAACTTAGCGTAAGGGGATGTTCACATGCCGTTTTCTGGGCACTGGTACCGTTACAAATCTACGTCGACGCTGCCACCCATTGTCGCGGATCCGTTATTTTGAGCATCTTGAGATGAATTACAAGCGCGTCCAGCGCAGTTCATGGGTACAGAATCTGCTCCATTTCCGTGTTAACGTACCCCAAAACTCATATGCCGGCCCGATGGATGTGAGGGTGAATGAGCACCAACGGCTCCGCTCACTGCACAATGTGAATGTGACCTCTGTAAGTTCCCACAGGCAGGCTGCTCAGCCCACTACCCGTGGGTACATACGCCTGCACTATTTTGAGTGGATTGCCTCACACAGTAATTTTAGGCCTGTGCCACCCTCTTCCCTGCCTTGCCATGTACATAAACAAAGTGACCACTTTACTAGTAGAAACAAAAACGACATACACTACAACCACACAACATATATATCTATATCCAAATCTATTACAGCAACCAAAACTCCCTCCAGGACCCCAGACGTGGCCCCAGGGGACAAGGACACAGACAGAGGGGCACTTCACCCAAACAAGAAACTACTTCTGACACAGGCTGCCATTCACAGCACAGACAAAAAGATGGAAGACAAGCCCTGCAAACAATGGAGCAGAGACCCAAACTATACACCGACTCTGCACGTCGTGCCCGGGCTGAGGGGAGGGGGGGGCAGAAACTACTTCATGAACGGTGACACTGGGGGAGCCCCTCACTGCTGGCTGCTAGGCAGTAACCCCTTAGCTGCCGGGGGGTGAGCTCGGTGCTCCACGACATGGGGGGGTCTGAGGCTCGGCAGCCCCGTCTTTTACTTACTTGCTGTGAGTACAGGGCAGACGTTCTCCGCTAGCTGCACGGTTAGGAGGAATGAGGGGGGAGGGAGGGAGCTGCTCTGCTAGACTGCACGCCGGGAGGGAGGCGCCTGGATCGGGGGGCTGGCAGCAGGGACATGGTGGGGAAGACAGCGTCCGAGGAGAGGAACTGACACACAAAGGGGGGATATCCTGTGCGAGGAAGCCGGGGTCAGGGGAGACACGGAGGGGTGGGCGGTATACACAGGCCTCTGGGTACCGAGATGGCCACTGGCTGTGGCGCAGTGGTGGCTTTGGCGCCTCCGAGAGATGAGGTGATTGGCACCTCTGAGGTGGTGTGAGGTGACACTGGCATTTATTTATTTTTTGACGTGGACTGAGGTGACTCTTGTGCTTTGGTATGAGGTGGCTTTTGTGGTGCTTCACATCATTCCACTTTTGGAGTGAAGTGACATTAGCACTTTTGTGGTGGCATAAGGTGACTTTGGCACTTTTTAAGGTGACACAGATTGGCTTTGGTGCTTTCAGTATGAAGTGGGGTTGATGCTTGTGAGATGGGGCAACTGGCACTTTTGAGGTTGTGTGAGGTAACTTTGGACGGTCTGAGGCGGCGCTTGTGTTTTTGAGTAGGTATGAGGTAGCCTCGTTGCTTTGGAGCTGGCCTGACTTTGGTGCCTTTGACTTGAGGTGGCTTTAGCGCGTTTTAGCACTTTTTAGGTGGCACAAAGTGGCTTTGGTACTTTAGGTGTCAGGTGACTTTGGTGCTTTTTAGGCAGCAATTAGTTGCTTTGGTGCTTGTGAGATGGAGCGACTGAGGTCGTGTGAGGTAACTTTGCACCATATGACGTGGCTCTTGCATTTTTAAGTAGGTATGAGGTAGCCTCGGCGCTTTTGAGGTGGCCTGAGATGACTTTGGTGACTTTGACATGAGCTGGCTTCAGGTGTGGTGTGAGGTGGCTTTGGTGCTTGTGGGGTACTTTTTCTCACTTGGAGTCATTTGGGGAGAAACCATGCCGCGTCTGAAGCCACAGTAGATGGCTTTGGAGCCCAGGCTTCACAGTACAACGACAGCCAAGACAGGGCCACCCGTGGAGAATAACGCCCAGGACAAGACTCCTGTGATTGGTAATAATGCGTTCACTGATTATGAAATTTGGAGTCAGACACAATTTGCACTTTTACGGGATGCCTTTGGTGCTTCTGGACTTCCATGAGTTGGCCTTGTCTGTCCTGAGGTCGTGGGGTGTATCTTTGGCTCTTTTGAAGTTTCAGGGTGTGACTACTGGAGTTGTGGTCGGCGGCTCTGTCACATCTGGTTTGCAGTAGCAGCCACATTGCCAATTGCTGCTTCATGGCTGAGCAGAACTAGTCATCTAGATATAGAGATTTCTGTGCCTGCTCATGATGGATGATGGTGGTTGCATGTGAAGCCTCTGATAACCGTAATAAAGATTGTGAGGGAAAACCCCAAACAGAAGTGGTCTGCATGAGGCGTGCCAAGAAACGTCTTACATCTCAACGTACAAAAAATGACAAGACTGTTATAAAGAAGACTTTGGCAGTCCTCAGGGCCACAGGTTCCTCCAGTCACCCCTGCCTTCTTTCACACTCCAAAAACAGAATTTTATAGTGGAAAGTGGAGCAGTGGCCAATAACAACCTATGCATTTGACGTTTTGATAACTGTTATCTGGTAACTACTCGATTTTCTACAAAATTAAGCTTAAAGGGGTGTTCTGTACCTTTACCTTACTGAGTAGTAGGTTAGATCATCAGTATCTGATTGGCGGGGGTCTGACACCCTGGACCCCTTCTAATCAGCTGTTTGAGAAGGCAGTGGCGCTCTCAGTAGTACCGCAACCTCACTGTTCCCACAGTTAATACAAGGCACTTACTAATGTATTGTGATTGTCCATATTGCCTCATTGGCTGGCTTTACTTATTGTTTCCTCAAATTATAAACTGTTAGTTTCCATGTTTACGACCACCCTGCAATCCAGCTGTGGTGGTCGTGCTTGCACAATACAGGAAAAAGTGGCCCCCGCTCTGGTGGCTAGGACTACAGGATCTTGGGGAGGATAGTCACTGTTATTGGCTGCACCGCCAGTCGCCGGATGTTTTGATCTGCGCAACGGGGAGATGCAGTGGCCGCTTTGCAGGAATCCGGAGGGACATGGGTGCCGGGAACCAGGTAAGTATCGGCCATAGGAGGGGCCCGGGCACAATTGGAAGGGGGGATTATTTCTACTATTGGATAGTCCCTTTAAAGGGAACCTGGAATTTGGCAATAGAGCTGATAGATGGCCGCTATCACATCCGCAATAGCCAGTCCCCATAGCTCTGTGTGCTTTTATTGTGTCAAAAAACAACAACGATTTGATAGATATGCAAATTAGCAAGGAGGAGATTCGGAGGATGCTGGACTCGTCTCAGGGACAGGACTCATCTCAGGTTAATTTGCATATCTATCAAATTGATTTTTTTGACACAATAAAAACACAGAGAGCTATGGGGATTGGATATTGCAGACGTGCTAGCGGCGATCTAGCATCCCATATCCTCAGATTCCAGGTGACAGGTTTCCTTTAAAGGGACTGTATCATCTCATCAGGATGCACCTGCCGATAAGCTCTTTGAGTTTTTTTTTTTTTTTTACTGTCTGGCTTTTTTAGCTGTCTGAACATGTCAGTATATAGTAGTGCTAGTCGAGCACTTTGAGGTAAAGAGAATTCTAAGTAATTTTAATCGTATATTTGTGTAATGGATTTATCCCTTAAAATATTTGCTTTGCTGATCAACCTTTAACCTGTATCGATGATGGCTTGATGCAAAATTAATATCAGTGTAGGACGTCTGTTTAACACCTTGCCGACCTAGGACGAGAATGCTCGTCCTAACTGGCAGGTACTTAACACCATAGGACGAGCATTCTCGACCTAGGGTTAACCGGCTGCCGCGATCAGCAGCAGGGCCCCGACTGATACGGAGAGCCGAAACCCCGCTGTATCCGCCAGCATCAGTGAAAACACCTATGCTGGCTGATTAACCCCAGTGTGACAGCAGCATACAGGGGGTTTGCGGCAGCTTCTACATCCCCATGCTGCGGTAATGGGGACCCGATGGTTGCTATGGCAGCTCAGTTGCCTTGCACAGGCATAAGGACTGCCAGCTATGGAAGCCCTGGAGATCCAGCCCCAGGGCTGGGTTTCCTAGGCAAATGTCAGTGTCTTACAGTGTAAGGCCTCATGCACACGACCGTTGTGTGCATCCGTGGCCGGTTTCCGTTTTTTTTCGCAGACCCATTGACTTTCAATGGGTCTGTGGAAAAATCGGAAAATGCACCGTTTTGCAGCCGCATCCGTGATCCTATTTTTTTGACGAACAACGGTTCACGGACCCATTCAAGTCAATGGGTCCGTGAAAGAACACGGATGCACACAAGATTGGCATCCGTGTCCGTAGGTTACTTTCATACAGACGGATCCGAAGATCCGTCTGCATAAAAGCTTTTTCAGAGCTGAGTTTTCATAGTGATGGGGACGCTTCTAGTTAGAATATCCTACGAACTGTGTACATGACTGCCCCCTGCTGCCTGGCAGCACCCGATCTCTTACAGGGGGCCGTGATCAGCACAATTAACCCCTCAGGTGCTGCACCTGAGGGGTTAATTGTGCATATCATAGCCCCCTGTAAGAGATCAGGGGCTGCCAGGCAGCAGGGGGAAGACCCCCCCTCCCTCCCCAGTTTAAATTTCATTGGTGGCCAGTGAAATCATTAAGCAATGCGCCGCACAGACCTGTCACTTACCAGTAGGAGGAGCTCCTGGCCGGTCACAGACAGCGCAGCAGCCAGCAGGTAAGTATGATGCTTCTACTATTGCTAAGTAACCATGGCAACCAGGACTGCAGTAGCGTCCTGGTTGCCATGGTTACCGATCGGAGCCCCAGCAATTAAACTGGGACTCCGATCGGAACTCCGCTCCCACCAATGATCGGGAGGCCGCACACTGGCCACCAATGTTATTAATACAATAGAGGGAGGGAGGGGGGGCCGGGGGAGGGGCGCACACTGTGCCACCAATGTTATTAATACAATAGAGGGAGGGAGGGGGGGCCGGGGGAGGCCGCACACTGTGCCATCAATGTTATTATTACAATAGAGGGAGGGAGGGAGGTGGGGCTGGGGGAGGCCGCACACTGTGCCACCAATGTTATTAATACAATAGAGGGAGGGAGGGGGGGCCGCACTGGCCACCAATGATATTCAAACTGGGGGGGAGGGGGTCTACTGCCTGGCAGCCCTGATCTCTTACAGGGGGCTATGATACGCACAATTAACCCCTTCAGGTGCGGCACCTGAAGGGTTAATTGTACTGATCACGGCCCCCTGTAAGAGATCAGGGGCTGCCAGGCAGCAGGGGGCAGTCATGTACACAGTTTATAGTATATTCTAACTAGAAGCGTCTCCGTCACCATGGGAACGCCTCAGTGTTAGAATATACTGTCGGATATGAGTTTTCACGATGTAACTCAAATCCGATGGTATATTCTAAAATAGAGGCGTTCCCATAGTGATGGGGACGCTTCAAGTTAAAATATACCATCGGATTGGAGAAAACTCCAATCCGATGGTATAAAAGGGACTCCTGACTTTACATTGAAAGTCAATGGGGACGGATCCGTCCCTATTGACTTGCATTGTAATTCAGGATGGATCCGTTTGGCTCCGCACGGCCAGGCGGACGCCAAAACGACTTTTTTTTCATGTCCGTGGATCCTCCAAAAATCAAGGAAGATCCTCGGACGAAAAAACTGTGAAAAAATACTGTCGTGTGCATGAGGCCTAAGGCACTGACAGTTCAATACAGAGGAATTGAAACAAGGATCATACCCTGAAATGTTGAAGTCCCATAGTGGGACAAAAATAACAAGTGTTTTTAACAATAATTTTTTTGAAAGTTTCAATTAAAAAAAGCCCCTTCCCCATCAAAAGAGACATATAAAATGGTAAAAAATAGAAAATAAACACATATTAGGTATCACCGCATCCGTAACAACAACCTGCTCAATAAAAATATCCCATGATCCACCCCATCTGGTCAACACCGTAAAAAAAAATATATAAAAAAATCAAGCCATTTTTTGTCGCCTTTCATCACAAAAAGTGTAATAACAAAGCGATCAAAAAGTCGTATGTACCTAAAAATAATATCAATCATCTCATCCCGCAAAAAATGAGTCCCTACATAAGACAATCGGCCAAAAAATAAAAAAGGTATTGCTTTCAGAAAATGGAGACCTAAAAACATTTTTTTGTTTCAAAATGCTTTTATTGTTTAAAACTAGGGATGTCCCGATACCATTTTTTTTTTTGACCGAGTACCGATACTTTTATTTAAGTACTCACCGATACCAATTACCGATACCAATTATAACAATTAAACAAATAACACATTTATTTTGTGACCACTGACCAACCAAAAGTCCAAAAAACAGCCCCCAGCCTCTGGTCAGCACCCCAGCCTCTGGTCAGCACCCCAGCCTCTCCCTCTTATCAGCCCCCTCTGGTAACTCAACCCCCCCCTTCCCTATTAGTGGCCACAGGGTCCCCCTCCTCCCCCCATCATTGGTGGCAGTGGGCAGTGCGCCCCCCCCCTTCCTCCCTCCCCAGTATTAATCATTGGTGGCAGTGGTCACAGGGTCCCCCTCCTCCTCCCCCCCCCCCCATCATTGGTGGCAGTGGGCAGTTCCGATCGGAGTCCCAGCAGTGTAATGCTGGGGCTCCGATCGGTTACCATGGCAGCCAGGACGCTACAGAATTCCTAGCTGCCATGGTATGTCATTGAGTAGCATTATACTCACGTGCGCGGTGGCCGCCGGGCGCTCCTTCTTCTGTCTGTGCGGCGCATTGCTAATGCTTATAGCTCATGTGCGCCGTGGACGCCGGGCGCTCCTTCTTCTGCTTATAGCATTAGCAATGCGCCGCACAGACTTATGAGAAGAAGGAGCGGCCACGGCGCACGTGAGTATACTGCTGCTCACTAACATACAATGATTAATACTGGGTAGGGGGGCGCACTGCCACCAATGCAGAGACTGAAGAACATTACCGGCACCCGACCTCTGAGAGGACGCTGTGATCCGCGCAATTAACCCCTCAGGTGCCGCACCTGAGGGGTTAATTGCGCAGATCACAGCGTCCTCTCAGAGGTCGGGTGCCGGTAATGCGAGTCACAGAATTCCTTCCCCCACGCCGAACTGCTGAGAGCGCCGCCGCAAGGGGCCAGCAGGTATCGGCAGTGGTATCGGGGACATTTGCACGAGTACAAGTACTCTGCAAATGTCCAGTATCGGTCCCGATACTGGTATCGGTATCGGGACATCCCTATTTAAAACCAAAACATATAAAAAAAAACAGACATATTAGGTATCGCCACGTCGGTAGCGACCTGTTCTATAAAAATAGCACATGATCTAACCTGTCAGGTGAACACCGTAAAAAATAAAAACTGTGCCAGAACAGCCATTTTTTGGTTAGCTTGCCTCACAAAAAGCATAATATAAAGCAATCAAAAGTCATATATACCACAAAATAGTACCAATAAAAGTGTCACATTATCCTATAATTTACAAATAGGGTAATTATTTTTGAGTTTCTACTCTAGGGGTGCATCAAGGAATCTTTAAATGTCATATGGCAAATTAAAATTACCCCAGTGAAATCTGCCCTCCAAAATCCATATGGCGCTCCTTTCCTTCTGGGCCCTGCCGTGTTCCCGTACAGCAGTTTACGACGACCATATATGAGTGTTTCTGTAAACTACAGAATCAGGGTGATAAGTATTGAGTTTTATTTGGCTGTTAACCCTTGATGTGTTACAGGAAAAAATGAATTAAAATGGAGAATCTGACAAAAAAAAGTGAAATTTAAAAATGTTATCTCCTTTTTCCTTTAATTCTTGTGGAACACCTAAAGTTTGTAAAATGACTTTTGAATACCTTAAGGGGTGTTTCACACGAGCGGATGCCGCGCGTGACATCCGCTCCGTGAATGACAGCCAAGACCCGATGCAGACTGCAGAGGCACGGAGCATTAACATGATTGATAATGCTCCGTGTCTCTCTGTGACCTCTTTACTACGAAATCACAGTGACAACTTTATCTCACTGTGATTTCCTAGTAAAGAGGTCACAGAGAGGCACGGAGCATTATCAATCATGTTAAACATCCGTGCTTCTGCAGCCTGCATCGGGTCTTGGCTGTCATTCACGGAGCGGATGTCACGCACGGTATCCGCTCGTGTGAAACAGCCCTAAGGGGTATAGTTTCTACAATGGGGTCATTTATGGGTGGTTTCCACTATGTAAGCCTCACAAAGTGACTTCATAACTAAAGTGGTCCTTAAAAATGGGTTTCGGAGGTTTTCTTGAAAATTTGCTTCTAAAATTCTAAGCCTTATAAGATCCTAAAAAATAAAATTACATTCACAAAATTATGCAAACATGAAAGTGGACATATGGGGAATGTAAGGTAATAATGCTCTTATGATGTATCACTATCTGCCTTAGGCCTCATGCACACGACCGTTGTGTGCATCCGTGGCCGTTGTGCCGTTTTCCGTTTTTTTTCGCGGACCCATTGACTTTCAATGGGTCAGTGGAAAAATCGGAAAATGCACCGTTTTGCAGCCGAGACCGTGATCCGTGTATCCTGTCCGTCAAAAAAATAGGACCTGTCCTATTTTTTTGACGGACAACGGTTCACGGACCCATTCAAGTCAATTGGTCCGTGAAAGAACACGGATGCACACAAGATTGGCATCCATGTCCGTGATCCGTGGCCGTAGGTTGCTTTCATACAGACGGATCCGAAGATCCGTCTGCATAAAAGCTTTTTTCAGAGGTGGGTTTTCACTTCGTGAAAACTCAGATCCGACAGTATATTCTAACACAGAGGCGTTCCCATGGTGATGGGGACGCTTCAGGTTAGAATATACTGAAAAACTGTGTACATGACTGCCCCCTGCTGCCTGGCAGCACCCGATCTCTTACAGGGGGCCGTGATCAGCACAATTAACCCCTCAGGTGCTGCACCTGAGGGGTTAATTGTGCATATCATAGGCAGACTCTCCCCCCTGTAGTTAACTCATTGGTGTCCAGTGGGCCCCCTCCCTCCCCTGTAGTTAACTCATTGGTGTCCAGTGGGCCCCCCCTCCCTCCCCTGTAGTTAACTCATTGGTGTCTAGTGGGCCCCCCTCCCTCCCCTGTAATTAACTCATTGGTGTCCAGTGCCCTCCACTGTAGATAACCGGCCGGGAGCTCCTCCTACTGGTAAGTGACAGGTCTGTGCGGTGCATTGCCTATAGCACAGACCTGTCACTTACCAGTAGGAGGAGCTCCCGGCCGGTCACAGACATCGCAGCTCGCTGGTAAGTATGAAGCTTCTACAAATTGCTCAGCAACCATGGCAACCGGGACTGCAGTAGCGTCCCGGTTGCCATGGTTACCGATCGGAGCCCCAGCGATTACACTGGGACTCCGATCGGTACTCTCCACTGCCACCAATGATAGGGAGGGGAGAGGGCCCACTGGCCACCAACGAGTTATCTACAGGGGAGGGAGGGGGGCCCACTGGACACCAATGAGTTAATTACAGGGGAGGGGGGCCCACTGGACACCAATGAGTTAATTACAGGGGAGGGAAGGGGGCCCACTGGACACCAATGAGTTAATTACAGGGGAGGGAAGGGGGCCCACTGGACACCAATGAGTTAATTACAGGGGAGGGAGGGGGGCCCACTGGACACCAATGAGTTAACTACAGGGGAGGGAGGGGGGCGGCCGCACTGGCCACCAATGAGTTAAAAACAGGGGGGGGAAGGGGGCCCACTGGACACCAATGAGTTAATTACAGGGGAGGGAGGGGGGCCCACTGGACACCAATGAGTTAACTACAGGGGAGGGAGGGGGGCGGCCGCACTGGCCACCAATGAGTTAAAAACAGGGGGGGGGGGGGGTCTGCCCCCTGCTGCCTGGCAGCACCTGCCAGGCAGCAGGGGGCAGTCATGTACACAGTTTTTCAGTATATTCTAACCTGAAGCGTCCCCATCACCATGGGAACGCCCCTGTGTTAGAATATACTGTCGGATCTGAGTTTCACAATGTAGCTCATATCCGACAGTATATTCTAACATAGAGGCGTTCCCATGGTGATGGGGACGCTTCAAGTTATGTTCGGGTGTCCGCCTGGCCGTGCGGAGGCAAGCGGATCCGTCCAGACTTACAATGTAAGTCAATGGGGATGGATCCGTTTGAATATGACACACTGTGGCTCAATTTTCAAACGGATCCGTCCCCCATTGACTTTCAATGTAAAGTCTGGACGGATCCGTCTGAGGCTACTATCACACTAAATGTTTTAACAATATAATGCAGACGGATCCGTTCTGAACGGAGCCACCGTCTGCATTATAATAACGCAAGTGTGAAAGTAAAGGGACTCCTGACTTTACATTGAAAGTCAAAGGGGACGGATCCGTTTGCAATTGCACCATATTGTGTCAACGTCAAACGGATCCGTCCCCATTGACTTGCATTGTAATTCAGGACGGAGCCGTTTGGCTCCGCACGGCCAGGCGGACACCAAAAGACTTTTTTTTTCATGTCCGTGGATCCTCCAAAAATCAAGGAAGACCCACGGACGAAAAAACGGTCACGGACCTACGGACCCCGTTTTTGCGGACCGTGAAAAAAAACTATTGTGTGCATGAGGCCTTAGGCCTCATGCACACGGCCGTTGTTTTGGTCCGCATACGAGCCGCAGTTTTGGCCGCTCGGATGCGGACCCATTCACTTCAATAGGGCCGCAAAAGATGCGGACAGCACTCCGTGTGCTGTCCGCATCCGTTGCTCCGTTCTGTGGTCCGCAAAATAAAAATATAACATGTCTGGACAAGAATAGACAATTATATTAAAGGCTGTCCGTGCCTTTCTGCAAATTGAGGAACGCACACGGACACCATCCGTGTTTTGCGGATCCGCGGTTTGCAGACCGCAAAACACAGAACAGTCGTGTGCATGAGGCCTTAACGTTTCAAAATTTTCTGTAAATTTGGGATTTATTAATAAATAAAGGTGAATTGTAGTTACTAAAATTTTTCACTATCGTGAAGTACAATGTGTCGCGGGAAAACAGTCTCAGAATGGTTTGGATAAGTAAAAGCATTCCGAAGTTAATACCACATAAAGTGACACATGTCAAGTAAACAGCCTGATCCTTAACCCCTTAAAGAGGGCCTTTCATTGGTCCAAACATTGTGAACTAAGTATCATGATCTGTACAGCGGCGCCCAGGGATCTCACTGCACTTACTATTATCCCTGGGGCGCTGCTCCGTTCTCTCGCTAGGTCCTCCGGTATCTTCGGTCACTTGGTTATAGTAGGAGGAGACTGCCCTTGTTCTCCTGGGCGTCTCCTTCTCCCAGGCTGTAGCGCTGGCCAATCGCAGCGCAGAGCTCACAGCCTGGGAGAAAAAAAAACCTCCCAGGCTGTGAGCTCTATGCTGCGATTGGCCAGCGCTACAGCCTGGGAGAAGAAGACGCCCAGGAGAACAAGGGCAGTCCCCTAAGTCTCCTCCTACTATAACCAAGTGACCGAACATGCCGGAGGGCATAGCAGGAGAACGGAGCGGCGCCCTGGGATAATAGTAAGTGCAATGAGATCCCTGGGCGCCGCTGTACAGATCATGACACTTAGTTCACAATGTTTTGACCGATGAAAGGTCCTCTTTAAGGACCCTTGCCGTACATGTACGTCATAGCTGGGCGTGACTTAAGGACCAGCAACGTATGTGTACGGCGGGCTGATCGGGCGGGTGCAGGAGTTAAATGGCAGGAGCTGCGCCCGCCCGATCAGCGGCACGGACCTGGCAGTCACTAACAGCCAGGTCCCTGCTGCATACGCCGGCATTGGTGAAGACACCAATGCCGGTGTATTGATCCCTTGTATGCCGCGGTCAAAGCTGACTGCGGCATGCGGAGGGTACGGGTGCCCTCCACATCTTCATCGAGTCCCTGCGCTGCAGTGATCTCTGAAAGCAGAAATATAAATGTATAAAATACAGGTTTTATTGAATCTTTTCCCATAAAACTATATACCAATCTGCTTAGTTCCTCCTGCTCTATAAACACGGTGCTTTCAGATTGCATTTCGTGTTGGCAGGTCCTCTTTAATCTATGGTAGCAAGGAGTGTGTGAGGAAGACCAGTGTTACAGTACCCCCTAGGTTCCCTAGCTGAAGGGTGCTTCTGTGTGAGTTATTAAATACTAGGGTTAATTCCACCTGGGGATAGGAGTTGTGTTGTGGGGTTATTAGTATTACCTAGGCCAGGGATGTGACTGATTTTAACATCCCGGTTGCCTATGTGCTGTCCGAGTGCCTCATAGAAAGGGGGGGAGGGGAAAGAAGCAGGAAATTCTGTGGGGTATGTTACTTATCCTAATGCTATACAGTTGGCTGCTACATTTGTATATCCCTGCTTACATGCAGGCCAATGGTATATATCACTTTCAATGATAAATATCAAGTTCCCTTGTTCAAATTAATAGCATTTGATGTTAAATCAATATCCCATAATTCATGCACCCCTTATGCTACCTCCATGGCCATTTCGAGGATATACTGCATCTGTATGAATACACAAGTCTCGCACAACATATACACTCACACAACCCCTAAGCTCTAATAATTAGCCACTTCGAGGGGCTGTGCTAATCGGCATCTAGCTAGGTAGCAAATCGCACACCATGCAGACACTCACAGATCCCCTATTGCAAAGGATGTATTAGACACCCCGTTGCCATACACAATTGTCAGGAGGGAAGCGTTCCCTCCCGGCAATCGTCAAATAGCTAGCGGAGGACACAGCTGCTATTACATGCAACAATTTCCTCCATGGCATGCGGAGGCGCTATCGCTATGCCATTGCTCGTCCCCCTGCAAGTCATCGGCATGCTGGCGGCAGATGGCCATTGCACAGTGCGTTCTGCCGAGAGAGTGTGTACGTGGTGTATGATCTGCTGCTTAGCTAGACTCCAATTAGCACAGACACCGAAGTGGCTGATTATTCGAACTTGTATGTGAGTGTATACATTGTGTGAGACTTTCTTACTCAGACATAGTATAAGAAAACCCCTCGAAGTGGCTGACTGAGACTCCTAGGGCATTAAGAGTGGAGCATGGGGAGTGCATGAATTACAGGATATTGACCTAACGACGAATGCTGTTATCTGTTCCCTAAAGTGATATATACCATAAGCCTGCATCAGCAGGATGACATAATGGTAACAGCCAACTGTATAGTACTAGAACATATAGCATACTCCCCACTTTTAACTTCCTCTCTCTGTCCCATATCTCTCCCCCTCCCAAACTTTTCTGTGAAGTACCAGGGCAGCACATAGGGAACTGGGATGTTAAATCCAGTGAGACGCCTGGCCTAGGTAATTTTAATCACTTCTATCTCCATTTGGGAATAACCACTGTATTTAATACCTCGCCCAGGAGCACCATCATTAGCCTGTGTTAAGTGGCTGATACTTACAATAGGGGATGTGTGAGTATGTGCATGGTGTATGATTGGATGCCAATTAGCACAGCCCCTCAAAGCGGCTTATTATTAGATCTTAGGGGTTATGTGAACGTATTTGTTGTACGAGATTAGCATATTCATATAGACACAGTATAGCTTGAAGTGGCTGAGAGTTCCAGGGCATTAAGTGAATGCAGCACGAGGAGTGCATAAATTGCATGATATTGATTTAAAGGCAAATGCTACTAATTTGTATAAGAGGACTTGATATTTATGCCCCGATAATGATACATACCATTAGCATGCATTTAAGCAGTAATACACAAATCTAGCAGTCAACTGTGTTGCATTAAGAAACTTCACAGAATTTCCTTACTGGCTTTCTATGAGTCACCTGGGCAGTACATCAGTGAGATCCCTGGGCTAGGTATTACGGTGTTCCCTCAAGTTACAATAATAATTAGTTCTAGGAAAACCATTGTATGTTGAAACCATTGTAACTTGAGTAATCGGTTCCAAAGCCCCAAAATGTCATCCAAGATAAGAGGAAATGAAGATTTAAGAAAAATAAGCAGATAACTGAGACAGATTAAACACGTCCTTACATATAACAGTCAGGAATGACTGCTAACTGGCAACTAATATAACTATTTTCAGAAAAATCTGAAAATAACATGGTATGTTGAAAATATTGTATCCTGAGGCCATTGTATCTTGAGGGATCACTGTATCAATAGCCCCACAGCACCTTTCCTATCCCCAGGTGAAATCAACCCCATTAGCACCCTTCAGCTAGGGAACCCTAGGCATCAGCCAGATAATTGCTAACAAGCGTACAATTTCAAAATTTCACTTTTTGGGCAGATTTTCCATTTTAATATTTTTTTTTTCCAGTTACAAAGCAAGGGTTAACAGTGAGTATCACTCATACAGCTTCCGGCCTGTGAGATCCAGGGGGCTGGATCTCACAGGCTCGTCACCGGAAGGGAACGGCGATCCCTAAGGAAGGCATTGCGCCGCCTTCATGCCATCGGGTACCCCCTACAGCCCCATGGGGACCCAATGGCACCGCTGACGACGACGACCGCAACATGTAAAGCCACGAACCGCAGGTCTGAATTGACCTGCGGTTTGCTGCGATCGCCAATACGGGGGGTCACGGGCCCCTCCCCCGCGTATTTAGCCAAGATTTGAGCAGGTACCTTGTTCCGATCACCGCCCGCCGCGTGGCATTGATCGGAAATACACAGCGCGTACAGGACATCAGGACGTACCTGTACGCTCTGTGTCTGGAAGAAGTTACCTTATGTTGTGGGAAAAATGTTTGAAGGACTCTTAAGGGACTATATACAGGAGTATGTGACTGTAAATAATAATATAAGTGATAACCAACATGGGTTTACCAAGGACAGAAGTTGTCAGACTAACCTAATTTGTTTTTATGAGCAGGTGAGTAGTAGCCTGGACAGAGGGGCGGCTGTGGATGTAGTGTTTCTGGGTTTTGCAAAGGCTTTTGATACTGTCCCTCATAGACATTTAATACTGTAGGTAAAGTAAGGTCTATAGGCTTGGAAAGTATAGTTTGTAATTGGATTGAAAACTGGCTAAAGGACGGTGTCCAGAGAGTTGTCAATGATTCCTATTCAGAATGGTCCCAGGTTATAAGTGGTGTACCCCAAGGTTCAGTGCTGGGTCCTTTATTATTTCATTTATTTATTAATGATATCGATGACGGGATTAATAGCACCGTTTCTATTTCTGCAGATAACACTAAGCTGTGTAGTACTGTACAGTCTATGAAAGATGTCCATAAACTACAAGCTTGAACACTCTGAGTGATTGGGCATTAACTTGGCAAATGAGGTTCAATGTGGATAAATGTAAAGTTATGCATTTTGGTAGTAATATTCTCCGTGCTTCATAGTTCCTAGGTGATATAACACTGGGAAAGTCACTTATAGAGAAGGTTTTGGGTGTCCATGTAAATGGTAGATTAAATAACAGCATACAATGTTAATCAGCTGCTTCTAAGGCCGCCAGGATACTGTCATGCATTAAACGAGGCATGGACTCGCCGGGCAGGGATGTAATATTACCACTTTACAAAGCGTTGGTGCCGCCTTATCTGGAATATGCAGTCCAGTTCTGGGCACTGGTCCATAGAAAGGACTCACTGTAGCTGGAAAAAGTACAGAGGAGAGCGACTAAACTGATAAGGGGCATGGAGGGTCTTCGTTATGAAGAAAGATTAAAAGTAGGGATCGACCGATATTGATTTTTTAGGACCGATACCGAGATTTGTGAACTTTCAGGCCGATAGCCGATAATTTATACCGATATTCTGGGAATTTTCATTTTTGGAAAAAAGAAAAAAATCCTACACAAATCTGCTGAAAATTAATGTTTATTGTTAATGTGTAGTTTTTGTTTTTTTTGTAAATCTTTTTTTCATTTATACCTAATATTTTGGTGTTTTATTTTTATTTTTTTAACTTTTTTTATTTTTTTCTAACTTTTAGCCCCCTTAGGGACTAGAACCCTTGTCCTATTCACCCTGATAGATCTCTATCAGGGTGAATAGGAGCTCTCACTGTCCCTGCTGCTCTGTGCTTTGTGCACACAGCAGCATGGAGCTTATCATGGCAGCCAGGGCTTCAATAGCGTCCTGGCTACAATGGTAACCGATCGGAGCCCCAGGCTTACACTGCTGGGGAGAGGGGATCCGCTACACCACCAATGATTAATACAGGGGGGGGGCGCACTGCGCCACCAATGTTTTTAATGTGGGGGTGGGGGGGCGCACTGCGCCACCAATGATTAATATACTTGGGGGGGGCGCACTGCGCCACCAATGATTAATATACTGGGGGGGTGCACTGCGCCACTAATGATTAATATACTGGGGGGGGCGCACTGTGCCACCAATGAGTAATATACTGGGGGGCTTGGGGGGGGGGCGCACTGCGCCACCAATGAAGGTTAATCTCTCATTTATTCATATACAGGAGGTGGGAGCTGGCTGCAGAATGAGGATCGCAGCTACAGCTCATAGAGGTCGGGAGCCGGCTATGTGATCCTGCAGCTCCCGCCTCCTGTTCAATTTGAATGAATGAGAGATTTCTCTTCATTGGTGGCGCAGTGGCCACAGCCCCTCCCCTTCTCTTGTCCCCTGTCCTCCCATTGGCTGCAGCAGCACAGGGGGGAGACACTGCTCCTTCTCCCCTGTGCTGCTGCTGAGGGAACACGGAGAGCGCTGTCAGCAGCGCGATCTGTGTTCCCAGTACGTTATCGGTATATCGGCAAAATAAATGCCAATACCGATAACAGTCAAAATCCTCAATATCTGCCGATAATATCGGTAAAACCGATAATCGGTCGATCCCTAATTAAAAGAATTGAATTTATTTAGTCTTGAGAAGAGACGTCTAAGGGGGGACATAATTAACCTGTACGAATATATAAATGGGCCAAACAAAAAATAAGGTGAAAAACTGTTCCATGTAAAATGCCCTCAAAAGACAAGGGGCACTGCCTCCGACTGGAGAAGAAAAAGTTCTGTTTCCAGAAGCGTCAAAGCTTCTTTACTGTAAGAACTGTGACCTAGGGTTGGACGATATCAAAAATATTCAGACGATAACGATATTAAAGGGGTTTTGCACTTTCATTTAACTGATGATCTATCCACAGCAGGAACAGTGGACAGTTTTAAAAAGGATTTAGATGAACTCTTAAAAGTAAACAACATTAATGCTTATGAAAACGTGTAGAAATCTGAGTCTCACTTCCTTATGGGATTCGCGCCCCCACCTATCCCTTGGTTGAACTTGATGGACTTGTGTCTTTTTTTCAACCGTATCAACTATGTAAATATGAATCCTGTGCCAGATTACTGTAGCATTTCTCCCATTCACTTAAACAGAAGTTGAGCTGCACTACCCTGGCACGGCTTGTGCTTCAGGCTCTGTTGGCAGCCCAAAATAACTGATTGGCGAGGGTGCAGGGTATCACACCCCCATCGATTTAATATTAAGAACCTATATTAACCACCTCAGCTCCCCTAGCTTAAACCCCCTTAATGACCAGACCACTTTTTACAATTCTGCACTACACTACTTTCACGGTTTATTGCTCGGTCATACAACTTACCACCCAAATGAATTGTACCCCCTTTTCTTCTCACTAATAGAGCTTTCATTTGGTGGTATTTCATTGCTGCTGACATTTTTACTTTTTTTTGTTATTAATCGAAATTGACAGAAATTTTTGCCACAAAATGACATTTTTCACTTTCAGTTGTAAATGTAAAATTTTTCAAATAAAACTACATTTCTATATACATTTTTCTCAAAATTTATTGTTCTACATGTCTTTGATAAAAAAAATGCAATAAGTATATTTATTGGTTTGCGCAAAAGTTATAGCGTTTACAAACTATGGTACAAAAATGTGAATTTCCGCATTTTAAAGCAGCTCTGACTTTCTGAGCACCTGTCATGTTTCCTGAGGCTCTACAATGCCCAGACAGTAGAAACACCCCACAAATGACCCCATTTCGGAAAGTAGACACCCTAAGGTATTCGCTGATGGGCATAGTGAGTTCATGGAAGTTTTTTTTTTTGTCACAAGTTAGCAGAAAATGATTTTTTTTTATTTTTCTTACAAAGTCACATATTCCACTAACTTGTGACAAAAAATAAAATTTTACATGAACTAAGCATACCCCTCACGGAATACCTTGGGGTGTCTTCTTTCCAAAATGGGGTCACATGTGGGGTATTTATACTGCCCTGGCATTTTAGGGGCCCTAAAGTGTGAGAAGTAGTTTGGAATCCAAATGCGTAAAAATGCCCTGTGAAATCCTGAAAGTGCTCATTGGAATTTGGGCCCCCCTTTGCGCATCTTGGCTGCAAAAAAGTGTCACACATGTGGTATCGCCGTACTCAAGAGAAGTAGGGCAATGTGTTTTGGGGTATATTTTTACATATACCCATGCTGGGTGAGAGAAATATCTCTCTAAAAGACAACTTTTCCCATTTTTTTTTTTATACAAAGTTGTCATTTGACAGAGATATTTCTCTCACCCAGCATTTGTATTTGTAAAAATACACCCCAAAACACATTGTGACACTTTTTTGCAGCCTAGGTGCACAAAGGGGCCCAAATTTCAATGAGTATCTTGAGGATTTCACAGGGCATTTTTTGCGCATTTGGATTCCAAACTACTTCTCACGCTTAAGGGCCCCTAAAATGCCAGGGCAGTATAAATACCCCACATGTGACCTCATTTTGGAAAGAAGACACCCCAAGGTATTCCGTGAGGGGCATGGCGAGTTCATAGAAGATTTTTTTTTTTTGGGGCATAAGTTAGCGGAAAATGATATTAAATTTTTTTTCTCACAAAGTCTCCCTTTCCACTTGTGACAAAAAGTTCAATCTTTCATGGACTCAATATGCCCCTCAGCAAATACCTTGGGGTGTCTACCTTCCGAAATGGGGTCATTTGTGCCCTGGCATTTTAGGGGCCCTAAAGCGTGAGAAGAAGTCTGGAATATAAATGTCTAAAAAAAATTACGCATTTGGATTCCGTGAGGGGTATGGTGAGTTCATGTGAGATTTTATTTTTTGTCACAAGTTAGTGGAATATGAGACTTTGTAAGAAAAAAAACAAAAAATCTATTTCCGCTAACTTGTGCCAAAAAAAAAAATCTTCTATGAACTCGCCATGCCCCTCAAAAGTGATCTTTATAGTGCCTGTAACTGATCTCCTGACACCCCGACCGGGTACCTCCGTCGATAGATGCTCCTAGTGCTTTCCGAGGACTCCAAGCACTCCACTTGACACCGTATGCACTGCAGACCCCACGAACCGCCGCAGCTTGGTTGGGGGTCTCACCGTCCTCCACCCACGCTGGACCCAAGACCGGGCTTCAGCTTCCAGTGGGTGAACCTCTCCTACATCCAGAGAGCAGGAACCATGAACAAGCTCTTACAAGAGCTTATACTCAGGGGAGTAATTGTAATATAGCAATCCCCAAGAGTGTAGTTATCGCATTCCCCAAACATGAGCCAAAACTTCATGAAGGTATAAAGCAGCCTCTTTATTTTAACACACAAGCATTTTATAAACATCTTCCAACAACGTTACCACCCACAGGGTTTTGTAAAAACAGCCAATAACCACATACAATACACTCAGACACTCCCACACAAAATCCTCCCCTCTGCCCGTGGTAGAAGGCATTTTCTGTATAGTTCTGGCAATGTGCGGATCCGCAAAATGCGGAAAGCACATTGCCGGTTTCCATGTTTTGCGGATCCTGTGTGCGCGCGTTCACAGGAAATCTCGCCTCTCGCGAGATGACACGCCTGCGCGTCCAGGAGGAATAACCCGGCCGCCTGCAGGATGCAATCCTGCGTTAGGCGGTCGGGAGGTGGTTAAGGATAGGCCATCAGTATCTTATGTAATGCTGTGAGCTCCTATGACCAATGTTGAAGAAAGACAGGGACACAACAAAATTACTTCAATACGGTTTATTACTTGTTCCAGCCAACTTACAATTCAGTACAGCCGGATCACAGCCAGGTCAGGTAATCAGTCCATGACATCCAAAATAAAGTAATGCAGGCTCGGGTCTCCTCTAGAACCGTCCACAGGCCTATGTTGCTCCACACGTGCCTTGCACTCTGTGATCTGTAAGCCTCTCGCTCTAAAGGCCTCATGCACACGACCGTTGTTCTGGTCCGCATCCGAGCCGCAGTTTTTGCGACTCAGGTCCGGACCCATTCACTTTAATCGGTCCGCAAATATAACGGCGCGAAGCCGGCGCATGCGCATTAATTACTGTGATGCCGTACAAGGAATGGGCATCGCAGTGCGCATGTGGCGGCTGACGGACTGAGTGCTCAGGCGCGGGATCTCGGCGAAACAACAAGTTAGTAGATAGGCGGTCAGAGGGAAAGGATGGGCGGGCGGGGGGAAGCGAAGAAAAGGCTGTGCTAGCAGGGCACCTCCGAGGGTAACGCCGCCCCTGGGCACTTGCGAGCCCTCATTTGCATATGTTACAAAGATGTTTTTTGACGGTTTTATAAGTCCAGGATTGATGCTAAAGGTAACGTTTTTATTAACTGTAAGCATGCTAGAAAGCTATGGGAAGGGTTAAAAACGTGAAATGCTGATGACAGACTGCCTTTAACTTGGTGGCACTTCACCTATGATTAATAATATTGGGAATTATAGTTTACAGGGAGTGTTTTGAATTATAGATTACACAATTTCCTCATGTTGTTCTTGCTAATTGAACACTTCAGGATTGATGTGTCAGTGACTAAATGTTGTGTTTAAAAGACAAAGCTAACACAGAAGTAATAGAAAAATAACACAGGATGGTAAATCACGGATCACGGTGTCCAGTGTCAGGGCCTGATAATTAAGTTGCAAAGTCCTAACATTCCTGTTGTTACAACCATCACTTTCTTCAAGTTTTCCATACTGGTACAATGCCAGAAGTGTTTTCTGGTCTTTAAAAATTGTGTGCAAATAGTTTACATGCAATAAGATTACTAACTTACAAATGTCTGTAGCTGAGATGCATCTGAAAGTCAGTCTCACATGCAGTCACATTACCAAGTTACTGGTGTTGTACAAATGGTTATCCTACCATCCCTATAGTATGGGAAGTCATACATCACATGTTCTACCATTCCTTGTCCCCCCTCCTTGTCTCTGGATGGATTGTGTTTCTCATACAGTGCAGCTAATTATGCCTTATACCTTGCACCAGAGGGGAATAAAGGCAGCCAATCATGGGAACTTTAGTCTTTTACATAGTATTCTCACCCACATCAAGCCATGACAGCCTCGGAACCTTTAAACCAGGGGCATAACTACCATAGCGGCAGACCATGTGACTGCTATGGGACTCAGAGCAAGGGGGGCCCAGTCTTAGTTCTTCTACTGGAGGTGAAAACGTGGTCAGGACTCTACCCTCTAAACGAATAACTTTTTTAGCAAATGAAGCAGTGGAAAAATGTCCCAAGGGTCATTGAAAGGTATTTAGGCGGAAACCCTTCTGTCCTGTGTGGGGGGCCTGGTTTGATCCTTGCTATGGGGCTACTGCTTTAAATTATGTCGGTATCACCTGGTGAGCATTTAAACACTATAAATGTATGCAGTCTGTATCTATTTGGGAGTGTACTGAAGTGTTATATTATAATTACATTGATGTAGGTTGGGTACATGTCCTATATAGATGGGTGTGAGCTGTGAAAAACATAGAAACCATAAATATAATCAAGTAACTCCTACAGATTTTCTCTGCATGCAAAGGCTTCTCATCAGTTTCAGATGGATAGAAGCAACAAAGGTGAAGTAACTATATTGAGTCCGCAGGTGGACACTATACAGTTGTTTGGACCAGTGTTGTAGATAGAAGTTGCAAAGTTACCAATTTTAGCCGAGCACTAATAGTCCATAGCCCATCTACATAAAAATAGACACTAGCAGAGCAATGATTTTTCTGTAAATACACAATCATGCATAGACAGTACCTTAGGGTATGTTCACATATGCGGTAGCAGATCTGGCAGGCTGGTCTATGCCGGATTTTGGCAAAGACCAATTTTACAGTTGACTATAATGGGGTCAGGCGGTGATCCAGCCAATTTCTGGCATAAATGTTTAGAATGGACAAATACCACTGCATGCAGTAACAAGGCCCCTCTATAAGGCATCCTGTTAGAGCCCCCAGTAGTAATAAAGACAATCTATAAGGCACCCATAGAGCCCACAGTAGTAATACACCCCCTATAGTGGCCCCAGTATTTATAAAGCCCCGATGCAGTGCCCCCCAAAGTTAAAATGACCCCCTGTAATGCACCCTGTATTACAATTCTCCCAGTAGTGCCAGAATGTATAATGCAACATAACCTGCCCCCCCCCCCCCCTTCCCCACAGTAGTGCCCATATGTATAATGTCCCCTGTAGTGCTCTGGCCTGTATTATTTTGCCTGTAGTGCCTCCTGTAATATAATTCACCCTGTATTATAATGCCCACTGCAGTGTTCTGGCTTGTATTGTAATGTCCCACCATAGTGCCCCATGTAGTATAATGCCCCCTGTAGTGGTAGTATGTATAATGCTCTCAACCCCCCCCCCCCCCCCCGTAATCTCCCTGTAGTATAATAATACCCCCCCCCTCCATAGTGCTAGTATGTATTATAACACCCTCTGTAATGACCCTTGTAGTCCTAGCATGTATAATGCTCTCACCCTCTGCCCTGTAGTATAATGCCCCTTGTAGTGATAGAATATATAATGCCCCCCATAGCAGTAGTATTTATAATGCTCCCCCATAGTATAATGCCCCCAGAAGTGGCCCCCATAGTATATATAATGCTCTCATCCTTTAGTATTCTTTACCACCATTTGCAATGCAAGCCACAGGTCCCTTCCCACCTGTGACTTGAGCTGCCACGTCCCAGAGCTGGTGGTCACAATGACATCACCGCAACCTTCTGCGTCAGGTCACGGGTTGCACGATGACATGGTCACAAATTCCTGTGTCATTGCGACCTCCTGCACTGTTCTACTACCTCATAGGGTTCATTCCTAGCGGCCTGAGTCCTATAAGGCTGAATGACGAAGACAGGAGCCATAGGCTCCATGCCCTGCCGTCCCCCTCAGGGGATAATGGCAGCAATAGGCCAGTATAATATATATATATATATATATATATATATTGTAGGAAGGTACAAGGAATCATCGTGGATGATAGGTGCGTCTCACAGAGGTTCCTGGCCTCGGTGGAGTAAGAGCCGATTTTTATGTTGCTGTTTGACACCTTAATACTTAGTATAGTTGATCCGGGATGGCTCTTACTGGGAGTAGTCAAAGTGCTGGGTGGATGACTACTCCCCATGTTCCAGGCCGGGTTTTACCAGGCCTAAAAAACAGCCAGCACTGCCAGGTGAGGGGATTACCTGAGTCTGACAGTGGAGCTCAGGAGGTGTGTGTGCTGGGATCTGAGGCGTGTGCCGTGCTGGAGGGCTGAGACCCGTCTGTAAGGTAAACGGGCTGCCTGAAAGCCTGCCATGGACTGCTGGAGGCAGAACTGCCAACAAGGTAATTTTTTGCTATGTGAACTTTCCATTGTGTGTGAACTAACACCAAGACGTTTTGCTTTTGCTTTATGTGTGAATAAACACGGAAGTTCGATTAAAGAACTGGTAATTTTTCCTCAATATATATATATATACTGTATATACACTGTACACATGATATCTGTCATTCTGTTCCTGACAGTAATAAGCAGATAACTACAGTAAAATTATTAGTACGGACCAAGTAGTAGTGCTTATCATTAGGCGCAATGACCAGTGTGAAGACTGTAATATTTTAGGATTTTCAAAAAATATAGCTAATAATGACATAGAAAATTAAAAATAGCACAAAATGCTTTCAAATTATGTCTAACTATAAACATTTTTTAAACAATAGGTCATTTTTTTATGACGCATTCCCTTTAGACTAGTCTATACTGAATTGACCTACCATAGTATAATGACCTTCAATACAACTAGATTCCAGCTGTCACAGGTGTAATAAAACGTTAGTGAATTGCTTCATTTTTTACATACTAAATGTACTATTCCTATTTATTTTCCTACCTGTCTGTGCATTAATTAAAGGGTGCATATTCCCTTAAGGCTTGGACTTTGGCATCAGAGGTAACAGCGCCAGTAACATTTTGCCTATGGGAATAAATACAGTATTTAAATAGATTATACCTGTTTTCATGCAGGACACAAAACTTCAAGGCAGACGCGGATTATTATATCTCTATAACCAGCTGGTTTTAATTGGATTATAATGAATGCAAAACTGAATCCTTTCATCTGAAGCTACAGATTTGTCAGTCAGTCCTTTGTGTTTTATGCTCTGGTAACAACAGGTTCCATCATTGCTATCTTTTATTTAGGTTATTTCCAATGCAGGTTATGTTTTTTTTTCTGCCAACTGTCATATATTAGTTATGTATTCAGGGGACGTTGGATAATTTATAAGTGTGCGCCTGAGGCCTTAACCACTTCAACCCCGCTAGCTGAAACCCCCTTCATGACCAGAGCACTTTTTACACTTCGTCACTACACTACTTTCACCGTTTATTGCTCGGTCATGCAACTTACCACCCAAATGAATTTTACCTCCTTTTCTTCTCACTAATAGAGCTTTCATTTGGTGGTATTTTATTGCTGCTGACATTTTTACTTTTTTTGTTATTAATCAAAATTTAACGATTTTTTTGCAAAAAAATGACATTTTTCACTTTCAGCTGTAAAATTTTGCAAAAAAAATGTTTGGGCAAAAAAAAAAATGGTTTGGGTAAAAGTTATAGCGTTTTGTACACTATGGTACAAAAATGTGAATTTCCGCTTTTTGAAACAGCTCTGACTTTCTGAGCACCTGTCATGATTCCTGAGGTTCTACAATGCCCAAACAGTAGAAAAACCCCACAAATGACCCCATTTCGGAAAGTAGACACCCTAAGGTATTCGCTGATGGGCATAGTGAGTTCATAGAACTTTTTATTTTTTTTCTTACAAAGTCTCATATTCCACTAACTTGCGACAAAAAATAACAAATTCTAGGAACTCACCATGCCCCTCACAGAATACCTTGGGGTGTCTTCTTTCCAAAATGGGGTCACTTGTGGTGTAGTTATACTGACCTGGCAATTTAGGGGCCCATATGTGTGAGAAGTACTTTGCAATCAAAATCTGTAAAAAATGGCCTGCGAAATCCGAAAGGTGCACTTTGGAATGTGGGTCCCTTTGCCCACCTAGGCTGCAAAAAAGTGTGACACATCTGGTATCGCCGTACTCAGAAGAAGTTGGGGAATGTGTTTTGGGGTGTCATTTTACATATACCCATGCTGGGTGAGAGAAATATCTTGGCAAAAGACAACTTTTCCCATTTTTTTTATACAAAGTTGGCATTTGACCAAGATATTTTTCTCACCCAGCATGGGTATATGTAAAATGACACCCCAAAACACATTCCCCAACTTCTTCTGAGTACGGCAATACCAGGTGTGTGACACTTTTTTGCAGCCAAGGTGGGCAAAGGGGCACATATTCCAAAGTGCACCTTTCGGATTTCACCGGCCATTTTTTACACATTTTGATTGCAAAGTTCTTCTCACACATTTGGGCCCCTAAATTGCCAGGGCAGTATAACTACCCCACAAGTGACCCCATTTTGGAAAGAAGACACCCCAAGGTATTCCGTGAGGGGCATGGCGAGTTCCTAGAATTTTTTATTTTTTGTCACAAGTTAGCGGAAAATGATGATTTTTTTTTTCCTTACAATGTCTCATATTCCACTAACTTGCGACAAAAAATAAAAAATTCTAGGAACTCGGCATGCCCCTCACGGAATACCTTGGGGTGTCTTCTTTCCAAAATGGGGTCACTTGTGGGGTAGTTATACTGCCCTGGCAATTTAGGGGCCCAAATGTTTGAGAAGAACTTTGCAATCAAAATGTGTAAAAAATGGCCTGCAAAATCCGAAAGGTGCACTTTGGAATATGTGCCCCTTTGCCCACCTTGGCTGCAAAAAAGTGTCACACATCTGGTATCGCCGTACTCAGGAGAAGTTGGGCAATGTGTTTTGGGGTGTCATTTTACATATACCCATGCTGGGTGAGAAAAATATCTTGGTCAAATGCCAACTTTGTATAAAAAAAATGGGAAAAGTTGTCTTTTTCCAAGATATTTCTCTCACCCAGCATGGTTATATTTTTTCCTTACAAAGTCTCATATTCCACTAACTTGCGACAAAAAATAAAAAATTCTAGGAACTCGCCATGCCCCTCACGGAATACCTTGGGGTGTCTTCTTTCCAAAATGGGGTCACTTGTGGCGTAGTTATACTGCCCTGGCAATTTAGGGGCCCAAATGTGTGAGAAGTACTTTGCAATCAAAATCTGTAAAAAATGACCAGCGAAATCCGAAAGGTGCACTTTGGAATATGTGCCCCTTTGCCCACCTTGGCTGCAAAAAAGTGTCACACATCTGGTATCGCCGTACTCAGAGGAGTTGGGCAATGTGTTTTGGGGTGTCATTTCACATATAACCATGCTGGGTGAGAGAAATATCTTGGCAAAAGACAACTTTTCCATTTTTTTTATACAAAGTTGGCATTTGACCAAGATATTTATCTCACCCAGCATGGGTATATGTAAAATGACACCCCAAAACACATTCCCCAGCTTCTCCTGAGTACGGCGATACCAGATGTGTGACACTTTTGCGCATCTAGGCTGCAAAAGTGCCCAAATTCCTTTTAGGAGGGCATTTTTAGACATTTGGATCCCAGACTTCTTCTCACGCTTTAGGGCCCCTAAAAAGCCAGGGCAGTATAAATACCCCACATGTGACCCCACTTTGGAAAGAAGACACCCCAAGGTATTCAATGAGGGGCATGGCGAGTTCATAGAAATGTATTTTTTTGGCATAAGTTAGCGGAAATTGATTTTTTTTGTTTTTTCTCACAAAATCTCACTTTCCGCTAACTTAGGACAAAAATTGAAATCTTTCATGGACTCAATATGCCCCTCAGCGAATACCTTGGGGTGTCTTCTTTCCAAAATGGGGTCAGTTGTGGGGTGTTTGTACTGCCCAGCCATTTGAGGGTCTCCGCAATCATTACATGTATGGCCAGCATTAGGAGTTTCTGCTATTCTCCTTATATTGAGCATACAGGTAATGAGATTTTTTTTTCCGTTCAGCCTCTGGGCTGAAAGAAAAAATGAACGGCACAGATTTCTTCATTCGCATCGATCAATGTGGATGAAAAAATCTCTGCCAAAAAAAAAAAAGGAGGGGAAAGGCGGACATAGGAGCTCCGCCCTACATCCATACCCACTTAGCTCGTATGCCCTGGCAAACCAGATTTCTCCATTCACATCAATCGATGTGGATGAATAAATCATTGCCGGGATTTTTTATTTTTTTTTTATATACAAAGTGTTTGCCAAAGCATAGGAACGCCGCCTCCTCCTCAGCTCGTATGCATCGGCAAACGTATCTGTTACTGCAGAGTAGAAATCTCGTCTTGCAGCGCCGCATACACTGACTTGCGTGTAATCTGACAGCAGCGCAATGCTTCTGTCAGAATGCACATCAGTGCTGCAGCTAGTAGATCGGTTGGTCCACCTGGAAGGTAAAAAAAAAAAAAAGAAAAAACCAGGCCACAACGCAATAATTTTATTAACTTTGGAACAGAATACATAAACTTTAACTTTTTGAACTAAACATTAACCTGTTTGCTTACTGGTGTTTTTTTATTTTTTTTCTACCTTTATAGAACAAACCTCTCCTTCCCCATGGGTCAATGTGCAAAGCGCAAATCGCCCAAAGATGTGGCGAAGTGCGTTATGCACTTTGTCCCATGTGAAAGGAGACGTTTGCAGCAGCTGTGTGAGTGAGTGGGCCCTAATAGCCCTGTGTGCCTGTCCTGGTGAGATGATCCCTATGCTAATAGTGTACCTGTGAGTGGTACTTCCGGAAACACTCTCCAAAGCATAGGGCAGGGTGGTCAGGACAGTCAGGACAGAAATAGCGGGTGTCACGCCTTATTCCACTCCTGCTACAGACACGACATTTTTTTCGGGGTGGCGGTCGGTTTGAGGTACCAGGAACGACACTGGGGAAATTTCGCTCGTGTAGACGGCTAACTACACTGGTGGATGGGGCCACGGAACCTCCTGGGTACAGGAGGTTCGCGATGATCTCTTCCTGAAATTTGAGGAAGGATCCAGTTCTCCCAGCCTTACTGTAGAGAACAAAACTATTATACAGAGCCAATTGAATTAAATATACAGACACCTTCTTATACCAGCATCTGGTTCTGCGGGACACTAAATACGGAGCCAACATCTGGTCATTGAAGTCCACCCCTCCCATGTGAAGGTTATAGTTGTGGACTGAGAGGGGCTTTTCAATGACACGGGTTGCTCGCTCAATTTGGATTGTCGTGTCTGCATAAATGGAGGAGAGCATGTAAACGTCATGCTTGTCTCTCCATTTCACCGCGAGCAGTTCTTCGTTACACAGTGCGGCCCTCTGCCCCCTTGCAAGACGGGTGGTAACGAGCCGTTGGGGGAAGCCCGCGCGACTAGTTCGCGCGGTACCACAGGCGCCAATCCGTTCTAGAAACAAATGCCTAAAGAGGGCCACACTTGTGTAAAAATTGTCCACATAAAGATGGTACCCCTTGCCGAATAAGGGTGACACCAAGTCCCAAACTGTCTTCCCACTGCTCCCCAGGTAGTCAGGGCAACCGACCGGCTCCAGGGTCTGATCTTTTCCCACATAGATCCGAAATTTGTGGGTATAGCCTGTGGCCCTTTCACAGAGCTTATACAATTTGACCCCATACCGGGCGCGCTTGCTTGGGATGTATTGTTTGAAGCCAAGGCGCCCGGTAAAATGTATCAGGGACTCGTCTACGCAGATGTTTTGCTCAGGGGTATACAAATCTGCAAATTTCAGGTTGAAATGGTCTATGAGGGGCCGAATTTTGTGGAGCCGGTCAAAAGCAGGGTGGCCTCTGGGACGGGAGGTGCTGTTATCACTAAAGTGCAGGAAACGCAGGATGGTCTCAAATCGTGTCCTGGACATAGCAGCAGAGAACATGGGCATGTGATGAATTGGGTTCGTGGACCAATATGACCGCAATTCAATGCTTTTTAGTTAGACCCATGTTGAGGAGGAGGCCCAGAAAAGTTTTAATTTCGGAAACTTGGACTGGTTTCCACCGGAAAGACTGGGCATAAGAGCTTCCCGGGTTGGCGGATATAAATTGTGTGGCATACCGATTTGTTTCGGCCACGACTAAGTCCAAGAGCTCCGCAGTCAAGAACAGCTAAAAAAATCCCAGGGCCGAACCGATCTGAGCTGTCTCAACCCGAACTCCAGACTGGGCAGTGAAAGGGAAAACTACAGGTGCGGCTGAAGTTGGGGACTGCCAATCAGGGTTTGCCAGCACCTCAGGGATTCTAGGGGCTCTACGGGCACGTCTTTGCGGTGGCTGCGACGGGGTCACTACTGCTCGTGCCACCGTACCAGCTTCAACTGCCCTTCTGGTGCTCGCCACTTCACCAGGTTGTACGGCAGTGCTGGTACTAGGTCCAGGGAGGGCTGGGCTGCTGGTGTATGCCTCACCACGTAATCCGACAGCACCAGCCCCACTCTGCTGCTCTTGAAGCGGATCCTGCGCAACCTGCGGTCTAGCGACACGGGGCCGGGTACGCCTGCTGCTATCAGGGACCTCAGCCTCCTCGTCCGAACTTTGGGTCAGAGAGCCACTGCTTTCTACAGGTTCGTATTCTGACCCGCTAGATTCGTCAGATGAGGGTTCCCATTCCTCATCCGACTGGGTCAGAAGCCTGTAGGCCTCTTCAGAAGAATACCCCCTGTTAGACATTTGGGCAACTAAATTTAGGGGTATTCCCTGAGACTACCCAAGAAAAAAAAAGCAAGCCTGTCTTACAAAGGGGAGGCTAGCGAAGTACCGGAGGCCGCTGCGGTTGATAAAAAATATCAAAACTGATTTTTTTATCGACGCAGTGCGTGTAAAGTGAATGTGCAGTGATCAAAAAAAAAAAACACTGCGTTTTGGGTGGAGGGCGAACTAAAGTGACACTAATACAATTATAGATCTGACCGTGATCAGTTTTGATCACTTCCAGATACTATAAAAGTACAAATCCTGATTATCGATACGCTAATCAGCAAATAACGGACTGCGGTGCGGTGGGCTGGGCGCTAACTGATCACTAAACTACCTAACCAAGGGGCCTAAACTATACCTAAAACCTAACGGTCAATACCAGTGGAAAAAAAAAAGTGACAGTTTGCACTGATCACTTTTTTCCTTTTCACTAGTGATTGACAGGGGCAAGAAGGGGTGATCAAAGGGTTAATTGGGTGCTGGGAGGTGATCTGGGGGCTAAGTGTGGTGTAGTGGGTACGCACAGTGATGTGTGCTCCTCTGCTGGAACCAACCGACCAAAAGAAGGAGCAGAGGAGCACAGCAGCCATATAACCCCATCATATTTACTAATATGATGGGTTATGTGGCTTCTGATTGTTTTTTTGAAAATCATCAACCTGCCAGCCAATGATCGTGGCCGGCAGGTTGATGACGAACTTCTTCTTTGAATTTTGCCGGCCCGCGATGCGCATGCGCGGGCCGGCTTCCCCGGAAATCTCGCGTCTCGCAAGAGGACGCACCGGCGCGTCCACCCAGAGCTGCACGACCGCCGAGAAGACGCAATCCTGCGTACGGCGGTCGTGAGCAGGTTAAAGGGAACCTGTCACCAGGATTTTTTGCATAGAGCTGGGGACATGGGCTGCTAGATGGCCACTAGCACATCTGCAATACCCAGTCCCCATATCTCTCTGTGCTTTTATTGTGCTAAAAAAACGTTTTGATCGATATGCAAATGAACCTGATATGTGTCCTGTATCCGGAGATGAGTCCAGCGGAAAGGAGCCCAGCACCGCCCCGCGTTCTCCGAATCTCCTCCTTGCTGGCTGACGTCACAGAACTGGAGCGCCGAAAACTCACGATGCGCGCGCTAGCGCATGCGCAGTGTCGGCATCATGTTCATTTCCTGTGCTGGTATCAGCACAGGGAACGAACTACGCATGCACTAGCTCGCGCATCGCGAGATTTCGGCGCTCCAGCTCTGTGACGTCAGCCAGCAAGGAGGAGATTCGTAGGATGCGGGGCGGTGCTGGGCTCCTTTCCGCTGGACTCATCTCCGGATACAGGACACATATCAGGTTCATTTGCATATCGATCAAAACAGTTTTTTAGCACAATAAAAGCACAGAGAGCTATGGGGACTGGGTATTGCAGATGTGCTAGTGGCCATCTAGCAGCCCATGTCCCCAGCTCTATGCAAAAATTCCTGGTGACAGGTTCCCTTTAAAGACGCTGCCATATTGTGGCCTGAAATTAGTTCATTAGGCTAGATTCACACAGCATATTGCATATTGGTCAAGTTTTTCCTGCATCTCCATTTGTTTTAGTGGTGCTTTTTCTTTTGTGGAAGCAGGGAACAATATATATATATATACATATATATATATATATATATATATATATTAGTGGATATAAAAAGTCTACACACCCCTGTTAAAATGTCAGGTTTCTGTGATATATGTAAAAATGAGACAAAGATAAATCATTTCAGAACTTTTTCCACCTTTAATGTGACCTATAAACTGTACAACTCAATTGAAAAACAAACTGAAATCTTTTAGGTGGAAGGAAGAAAAAATATAAAAATAAAATAATATGGTTGCATAAGTGTGCACACCCTTAAACTAATACTTTGTTGAAGCACCTTGTGATTTTATTACAACACTCAGTCTTTTTGGGTAGGAGTCAATCAGCATGGCACATTTTGACTTGTGCAAGATTTGCCCACTCTTCTTTCCAAAAACACTCCAAATCTGTCAGATTGTGAGGGCATCTCCTGTGCACAGAGCTCTTCAGATCACCCCACAGATTTTCAATCAGATTCAGGTCTGGGCTCTGGCTGGGCCATTCCAAAACTTTAATCTTCTACTGGTGAAGCCATTCCTTTGTTGATTTTGATGTATGCTTTGGGTCGTCATGCTGAAATATGAAGTTCCTCTTCATGTTCATCTTTCTAGCAAAAGCCTGATGGTTTTGTGCCAATATTGACTGGTATTTCAAACTGTTCATAATTCCCTCTAGCTTAACTAAGGCCCCAATTCCAGCTGAAGAAAAACAGCCCAAAGCATGATGCTGCCACCACCATGCTTCACTGTGGGTATGGTGTTCTTTTGGTGATGTGCAGTGTTGTTTTTGCGCCAAACATATCTTTTGGAATGATGGCCAAAAAGTTCAACTTTGGTTTCATCAGACCATAACAACTTTTCCCACATGCTTTTGGGAGACTTCAGATATGTTTTTGCAAAATGTAGCCTGGCTTGGATATTTTTCTTCGTAATAAAAGGCTTTCGTCTTGCCACTCTACCCCATAGCCCAGACATATGAAGAATACGGGAGATTGTTGTCACATGTACCACACAGCCAATACTTGCCAGATATTCCTGCAGCTCCTTTAATGTTGCTGTAGGCCTCTTGTCAGCCTCCCAGACCAGTTTTCTTCTCGTCTTTTCATCAATTTTGGAGGGACGTCCAGTTCTTGGTAATGTCACTGTTGTGCCATATTTTCTCTATGTGATGATGACTGTCTTTACTGTGTTCCATGGTATATCTAATGCCTTGAAAATTATTTTCTACCCTTCTCATGACTGATACCTTTTAACAATGAGATCCCTCTGATGCTTTGGAAGCTCTCTGTGGACCAAGGCTTTTGCTGTGGGATGCGACTACCTAGAGCAGCTGAACTTTATTTGGGGTCAATCAGAGGCACTTTAAATGATGGCAGGTGTATGCTGACTCCTATTTAGCATGATTTTGAATATGATTGCTTAATTCTGAACACAGCTACATCCCCATTTATAAGAGGGTGTGCACACTTATGCATCAATATTATTTTAGTTGTTTTTGTTTTTTTCCCTCCACCTAAAAGATTTCCGTTTGTTTTTCAATTGAGTGGTATAGTTTATAGGTCACATTAAAGGTGGAAAAAGTTCTGAAATGATTTATCTTTGTCTCATTTTTTTTACAGCACAGAAACCTGACATATTAACAGGGGTGTGTAGACTTTTCATATCCACTGTATATATTATCATGTAATACATGTGAATATTAAGTCTTGCTTTAAAGGCCCCATACACATTAGAGTATTATTGCAGAGAGGCATGCTAAAGTGCTCATTCTTGTAGCTAGAGTAAGGTATTCCTTACTCTACCCTACCCCTGATCCTGAAGTGCATGACCATTGGGCCTGCAACTAGTTTTGGATCAGATTCCAGCCCAAAGTGTATGTACAGTACAGACCAAAAGTTTGGACACACCTTCTCATTCAAAGAGTTTTCTTTATTTTCATGACTATGAAAATTGTAGATTCACACTGAAGGCATCAAAACTATGAATTAACACATATAGAATTATATACATAACAAAAAGGTGTGAAACAACTGAAAATATGTCATATTCTAGGTTCTTCAAAGTAGCCACCTTTTGCTTTGATTACTGCTTTGCACACTCTTGGCATTCTCTTGATGAGCTTCAAGAGGTAGTCACCTGAAATGGTTTTCACTTTACAGGTGTGCCCTGTCAGGTTTAATAAGTGGGATTTCTTGCCTTATAAATGGGGTTGGGACCATCAGTTGTGTCCTGTTCTCACAACATGTACCCCCGGGGTCTATATGCAGTTCAACAGGCAGATATCACCATTCTACTAGTTAATAAGATGAGACTTGTTTCTGTAGTCTGTGGTTTTTATTAACCGGCAGTAGATAAGGTAAACTATAAGAAAATGAACATACAAGAACTGAGTATACAGCACAATGTACACAAAACCAATACAAAAACATAAATAAATCCCTTACCGACGATGCTTTAGTAAGAGACACACAATGTGCAGCTGCTCCTTCCATGAGGTGAGGAGAAAAGGAAGCAGGAGCTTGTCTCTTTCCCAGAAAGCACTGTGAGCAGGAAGTCAGGTGACCTAATGAATATGCATAACTTAAAAAGGCAGAAGATGCACTTACAGCTAAAGGTCACTAGATGGTGCTGAAGACACACACATGAGCACTCACATTAACAAACTATGCATAGAAGACAGTACACTCCCCGCTTGACATCAGCCGATGTCACTATTAGAGTCCTCAACAGATAACAGTAGGATCAGTTCGGAAGTAGGTCTGATAAACAGTTTGGTCTCATTTTGTTTGAAAATCTTGACCTCAACTTTACGGACATGTCCGTCTTCACTTGGGAACACTTTAGTAATGAGGCCCAAAGGCCAATGATTTCTTTGAGCCTGAGAGTCTTTAACAAGAACAATGTCATCAGGTTTTAGGTTGGGCTTAACTGTGTGCCATTTGGTTCTTGTCTGTAAGGTGGGAAGATATTGCCTCTTCCACCTATTCCAGAAGGTATCGGCAAGGCCTTGCACTTGTCTCCATTGGCGTTTGTAGAGATCTTTGGTAAATGTCTCTTGTTGCATGGAACAAATAATTAGATTTTTCGATTGTTCTAGCTCACTTACTGAGTATCCATTCTTACAATGGTGCCAACCTTTACAGTTACATTCCATAACAAATGGGGCATGCTTGAAGGAACGGGCTATGTGTGCTAAGCAGGTGATAGCTCGTACAAGTGACTTCCAGGTGGAAAACCTGATGAAACGGTGGCTACCGAGCTGATTGTATGAATTTACAGTGAGTAGTACAGATACCTGGGGGCGGATTTCTTTGTCAGAATCTGCATCTAACAGCTCATATGAGTCACAGGCAGAAGAATGTTCTAAGTTGTATAGAAAAGCAGGACCCGTGAACCAAACTGTGTCCTTAAGGTGACTGGCAGCAACTGACCTGGTTGCTAAGTCTGCTGGGTTATGGTCAGTAGGTACAAAGTGCCATTGCTTTGGGATAGTGGACCTCCTGATTCTTAACACTCTGTTGTTAACGTAAACGTAAAAACACCTAGTTTGGTTGTAAATGTAGCCCAGGACCACTTTACTGTCTGTATAAAACTCAGTGTCTCGAATCTCTAGGTTTATCTCTGATGTAATTAATTCCGCTAGTTCAACGGCTAGTACAGCGGCACAGAGTTCTAGCCTGGGTATTGTATGTTCGAGAAGTGGTGCGAGTTTTGCCTTGCCCATGACAAACCCTGTGTGGCACTGACCTTTGTTGTCTATAGTTTTAAGATACGCTACAGCGGCAATTGCTTTGACGGACGCATCAGAGAATACATAGAGTCTTTGTGTTTTTACTTCTGTGTATGGCACGGGAGCGTAAGAACGTGGAACATGCAGACTAGATAAAGTCTTTAGGGAGTTTCTCCACTCTATCCATAGGTTTCTTTTTTCAGGGGATAGTGGGTGATCCCAATCCAATGTTTCCTGAGTTAAGTCTCTAAGTAGTGATTTGCCCTGGATTGTAACAGGGGCAGTGAATCCTAAGGGATCATAAAGACTGTTTATGGCAGACAGGACACCTCTACGGGTAAAGGGCTTCTCTTCCTGGCTGACTTGGAAGGTAAACGTATCTGATTTTAGATCCCAGAGGAGACCAAGGCTACGTTGTATAGGAAGGGAGTCAGTCCCTAAGTCTAAGCTCTGTAGGTCATTTGAGTGGTCTTGAGAGGGAAATGCTTCTATCAGCTGCTTACTATTGGAGGCTATTTTGTGAAGTCTCAGGTTTGAGCATGCAAGCATTTCTTGAGCTCTCTTAAGGAGACTTATTGCACCCTCAACAGTGGGTAGTGATTTTAGACAGTCATCTACATAAAAGTCTCTTTCTATGAATTGTCTGACGTCTGACCCATATTCTAGTTCGCCTTCCTGAGCAGAGTGTCTAAGACCATAAGTTGCAACTGCAGGGGAGGGGCTGTTACCAAAGATATGTACCCGCATGCGGTACTCCGCAATATCTTTTGTGGGGTCATTGTCAACAAACCAAAGAAATCTTAAGAAGTTTCTGTGTTCCTCTTTAACGAGAAAGCAATGAAACATCTGCTGAATGTCCACCATGAAGGCAACAGAGTCTTTGCGAAAACGAAGCAGTACTCCTAGGAGCTTGTTGTTAAGATCAGGACCTGAGAGCAGGACGTCGTTTAAGGAGACGCCTTCATATTTTGCACTAGAGTCAAACACTACTCTAATTTGGCCCGGTTTCTTTGGGTGGTAAACCCCGAATATGGGTAAATACCAACATTCTTCTGAGTTTTTAAGGGTAGGAGCTACCTCAGCATGACCATTCTCAAATATTTTCCTCATGAAAGTAAAGAAGTGATCTTTCATTTCTGGTTTCTTGTGGAAGCTACGCCTTAGAGAGACAAAACGTCTGTAGACTTGCTCTCTGTTGTTAGGCAAACGTTACCTTTGAGGCCTGAAGGGAAGGGGTGCTACCCAACTATTTGTTTCATCCTTAGTGATTTCCTTTTGCATGGTTTCTAAAAACAATCTGTCTTCGTGGGACATTGCTACCCGATTGTCCTCCTTGGTCCTTTGGAACACTGAGCAACCTAGATGGTCTTTGTCACTGTCACAAGCTATGTCGTGGTCTACAGAGTCTATGAAAGAACAAGGTAGTTGAGTGCTATGTGGCAATTCCTTTATGAGAAAGTTGTTTTTACATGGTTGGAAGATAGAGGGACGTCCATTATCTAATGTGCTTGTAAGCATGCTATTAATGGAAGTTGGTTTGTGTATGCTTCCTAAGCAGACATCTCCTACTATGACCCATCCTAGGTCATGCCTTTGGGCATAAGGAGCATGATGTGGGCCATTTATCTGTTCTCTAGTTTTATGAACTTGTAAGATATCTCTCCCTAGGAGTAGGATTATCTGAGCGTTAGGATCAAGTTTTGGTAAGAGATGGGCTATACGCTGTAAATGGGGGTGATGTATGGCTACCTCTGGTGTAGGGATCTCGTGTCTATTATCAGGAATTTGGTTACATTCAGTAATAGTTGGTAAGGAAAGACACGTTTTACCATCTATGGATTCGATTAGATAGCCACTAGCTCTCCTCCCCGCTGTTTCTACAGTACCTGCACAGGTCTTTAGGGAATAAGGAGTGTTGGGCCCTTTGATGCTGAAAATGTCAAAGAAAGTAGATTTGGCTAGGGACGCATTACTTTGGTCATCTAGGATGGCGTAAACATTGATGGCTTTGTCTCTGCAGCCCTTTGGGTATACTTTTGTTAGGCAGATTTTTGAGCAGGACCTGCCGCCTATGAGTCCTTTACAGACTTCAGTGCATTGTGAAGTAACTGCTGGTGGGTTAGCTTCAGAGGTACTTTCCTCCCCGCCATGCTCTCTGGCACGGTTACTCTGTGATGAGGTCCATGGGGAAGGCCCAGGATGTAGGGCCGTGTTGTGATCGGAGTTGTTGCATTCTGTGAATTTTACACTAACCTGACAGTCTTTGGCAATATGTGATGTAGATGAGCAGCACTTGTAGCAAATGCGGTTCTCCTTGAGGAAGGCTTTGCGATCTCCTATGGACATTTCTCTAAAGGCTCTGCACTTCAGAAGAGGGTGTGGCTTCTTGTGTAGAGGGCACTGCTTACCAGGATCTTTGACTGTTTCGTGGCTGGCGGAGCTGTAATGCCTGTAAGAATCTGCAGGTAAAATGTTAGTTTTGTGCACTGCCACTGATCCTTTGTGTGGTCTGTGGTCATAGGGAGTGGCACAAGACTGTGATAGATCAAAGCTAGGGTCATTACGAATATTAGCTTCTAGCCTTACAAAGTCAACAAACACACTGAAGGGAGGGAATGGCACATTGTAGGTATGCTTGTACCTTGACCCGTGGGAGACCCATTTCTCCTGCAGGTTGTGGGGAAGCTTTAATACAATAGGCTTGACACCTCTGGCAGTGTCAAGGAAAGCAAGCCCCGGTAAATCCCCGTCGGCCTTGGCAACCTGTAATTCCATCAGTAGATCACTTAAATCCCTAAGTTTTTGGAACCCTTTGCTAGATATTTTAGGGAATTCGTCAATTCTTTTAAACAACGCATCCTCTATGACCTCTGCAGAACCATAACATTCATCAAGTCTATCCCAGATCATTTTTAGGCCAATCTCTGGGTAGTTTATATTAATATCCCTGATTCTCTTGGCATGTTCTACAGAGTCTTTTCCAAGCCGATCTACAAGGAAGTCTATTTCCTCACTGTATGACAGACCCAAGTCTTTTGTAATGTTATAAAAGGAGGCCCGCCATGCTCTATAGTTTTCAGGGCGATCACTGAACTTCGCAAGTCCCTTTGTAACCAGCTCTCGTTTAGTAAAGAACCTGGCAAAGTCTATTGTGCTCTGGTTACTACTAAGGTTGGTTGGAGGTGGAAAGTCACAGTGAGAGTGTGGTGTGCGATCATACCTGTATGGAGTCTCTGACTTAGGCCAGCCCATGTCATACCGTCTTATGGGATACGGTGGCTCTGCAGGCTGGACTGGAAGCTGGCTTCCTTGGTGTGCAGGGAAGTTAGCTGGAGTTTTGTCACGTGGCTCTGGGCTCTCTTGTTTGTAGGACTGGGTTCCGAGCGTTACTCTGTGGCATAGGTGACATCTTCAGTTCCAGGGAATGGATCAGCATTGCTGTTTGGTCTGGAGTGTTGGCGGACGTACTCTGAAGTGCGTTGTACAGGATCTTGCTGGCCGAGGTCTGGGCTAAGCACGCTGCGGTGACTTCTGGTTTTCGGGTATTCCATTGCCTCCAAGAACTCTGCTTCAGCTATGGCGGCTGCCGTTTCTTTCTCTACGGCGAGTTTCTCTAGCTTTGCATCTAAGAGGACCTTTTGCATGTCTATTGAAGCCTGTTGCTTTGCTTTCTCAGCCTCTAGCTGTGCCTTTTCTTCTTTCATCTTCATTTCTTGTTCGGCGAAGGCTGCTTTGACCTTCGCGGCTTCTGCCTTTGCGCGGGCAATGGCGGCCGCATTGCTAATGGAAGATGACTTAGTGGAACCATCCTTCCCTGATCTTGTCTTGTAGCTTGATACTGTGCTACGCGACATGGTGTTGGTGCAGACACTTAACCGCGTGGAGACTACTGTGCGGTGGAATGCCGGTCGCTGTGCTTAGAGAGCGGTCACAGTATGTAATCAAATGTGTCTACATTGCTTGAAGCGGCTATCTCCTTGCAGCACTGGACTGTATAGAAGTCGCTGTGGTGTCCGTTTGCAGATATTGCGTGGACCGTAACAGACTTCTGTGTAGTCAGGTGTGCTTCTCTTGCTAGAAGACGTCGTTTACTGTCCTGTTCTCACAACATGTACCCCCGGGGTCTATATGCAGTTCAACAGGCAGATATCACCATTCTACTAGTTAATAAGATGAGACTTGTTTCTGTAGTCTGTGGTTTTTATTAACCGGCAGTAGATAAGGTAAACTATAAGAAAATGAACATACAAGAACTGAGTATACAGCACAATGTACACAAAACCAATACAAAAACATAAATAAATCCCTTACCGACGATGCTTTAATAAGAGACACACAATGTGTGCAGCTGCTCCTTCCATGAGGTGAGGAGAAAAGGAAGCAGGAGCTTGTCTCTTTCCCAGAAAGCACTGTGAGCAGGAAGTCAGGTGACCTAATGAATATGCATAACTTAAAAAGGCAGAAGATGCACTTACAGCTAAAGGTCACTAGATGGTGCTGAAGACACACACATGAGCACTCACATTAACAAACTATGCATAGAAGACAGTACAAGTTGCGTTGTGGAGAAGTCAGGTGGATACACAACTGATAGTCCTACTGAATAGACTGTTAGAATTTGTATTATGGCAAGAAATAAGCAGCTAAGTAAAGAAAAACAAGTGGCCATCATTACTTTACGAAATGAAGGTCAGTCAGTCCGAAAAATTGGGAAAACTTTAAAAGTGTCCCCAAGTGCAGTCATAAAAACAATCAAGCGCTACAAAGAAACTGGCTCACATGCGGACCGCCCCCGGAAAGGAAGACCAAGAGTCAACTCTGCTGCGGAGGATAAGTTCATCCGAGTCACCAGCCTCAGAAATCGCAGGTTAACAGCAGCTCAGATTAGAGACCAGGTCAATGCCACACAGAGTTCTAGCAGCAGACACATCTCTAGAACAACTGTTAAGAGGAGACTGTGTGAATCAGGCCTTCATGGTAGAATATCTGCTAGGAAACCACTGCTAAGGACAGGCAACAAGCAGAAGAAACTTGTTTGGGCTAAAGAACACAAGGAATGGACATTAGACCAGTGGACATCTGTGCTTTGGTCTGATGAGTCCAAATTTGAGATCTTTGGTTCCAACCACTGTGTCTTTGTGCGACGCAGAAAAGGTGAACGGATGGACTCTACATGCCTGGTTCCCACTGTGAGGCATGGAGGAGGAGGTGTGATGGTGTGGGGGTGCTTTGCTGGTGACACTGTTGGGGATTTATTCAAAATTGAAGGCATACTGAACCAGCATGGCTACCACAGCATCTTGCAGCGGCATGCTATTCCATCCGGTTTGCGTTTAGTTGGACCATCATTTATTTTTCAACAGGACAATGACCCCAAACACACCTCCAGGCTGTGTAAGGGCTATTTGACCATGAAGAAGAGTGATGGGGTGCTGCGCCAGATGACCTGGCCTCCACAGTCACCGGACCTGAACCCAATCGAGATGGTTTGTGGTGAGCTGGACCGCAGAGTGAAGGCAAAAGGGCCAACAAGTGCTAAGCATCTCTGGGAACTCCTTCAAGACTGTTGGAAGACCATTTCAGGTGACTACCTCTTGAAGCTCATCAAGAGAATGCCAAGAGTGTGCAAAGCAGTAATCAAAGCAAAGGGTGGCTACTTTGAAGAACCTAGAATATGACATATTTTCCGTTGTTTCACACTTTTTTGTTATGTATATTAATTCATAGTTTTGATGCCTTCAGTGTGAATCTACAATTTTCATAGTCATGAAAATAAAGAAAACTCTTTGAATGACAAGGTGTGTCCAAACTTTTGGTCTGTACTGTAGATGAGTCGGAGTTAGAAAACTGGGACTAGTTGCGGGCCAGATCCCAGCCCAAAATGTCATGTCACAGCGCCATAGAAAACAACCAGCAAGTTTTTACAGACCACATGACCCAGTGAATCATGAGTGTGAGATCAAGCCCGTGCAAGTGACCTTTTCCAAGTATGACTAGCCAGACTGCCACCTGTGAATGCTTAAGCAGGGTAAAGGAAAGTATCCACAGTGTGTGGTGAAGCAAATTACACTGACACTGAGTGATACTGTATACTGAGCCTGCTTTTGTGGACCAGGTCTGTGATAAGAGTGAGACCTGCTATAGAAAGTGCAGTCTGATACAGTACATGTGCAGTGGAGAAGAGTATAAGAGACTGTTGCCTTCTAGTGCAGTGCCTCTGCCAAAAAGTGTAACTGCCAAGTGTAGTGCCTTGTAAAGTATTGGTGTGTTGTAATTCTTTAGACTGTACCTTCTGTGAGAAAAACTGTGGAGTCCATGCCAATTGATAAATACTAATTTCTGTTCCGCTTGCAGTGTCTTTATCATTGTGACATCCTCGAGAGGCGCCCCAAGACCACAAGGGCCAATACAACCTGTAAGGATTACAGATCCTCTCATAAGTAAGGTTACTTCCACTCTCGCGTTTTGGGCGGCTCCATCATGGATCTGCAAAAACTTATCCATTACAATAATACAACCGCATGCATCTGTCATGAACGGATCAGTTTGTATTATCTGTAACCTAGCCAAGACGGATCCGTCATGAACTCCATTGAAAGTCAATGGGAGACGGATCTGTTTTCTATCGTGCCAGATTGTGTCAGAGAAAATGGTTCCGTCCCCATTGACTTACATTGTGTGCCAGGACGGATCCGTTTTGCTCAGTTTCGTCAATCCCCCCCCCCCCCCAAAAAAGAAGAAGCATTTGGCTATTCTCAATCACTTTGCTGGTACTGCATTATGCTGTGGCTTCACAATAATCCACACGGAAAAACTGGACACAATCCACAATGTATTGCCGCAGATCTCATCCTTCATTAGAAAAGGGTGAAATCCACAGCTAAAACCGCAAACATAATTGACATGCTGTGGATTTGGAAAACGCTTGGCATGTCAATTTCCACACAGAAAAAATGCGCAAAGTGTACATCAGATTAATTTATTCTCATATACTTTGCTGGTACTGTACTACTGCGCCATAATCCACATGCAAAAAATGTGTGTATTCTGCATCGTGCGCAGACAGCGTATATTCTTAAAAGAGATTTTGGCACTGAAGACTAGTAGTGTAGTCATATTTTTTTACAAGGATGCTCTGCCATTATCAAGACAAATTCCAGAAGAAAATGTGTGCTTGTCTTTGGTGGCAATTACTTTAACTAAAGGAGGTGCAACCGGGTATTACTTTAAGGGGCAGGTTTTTTTCACATGGATGGTATGGGCGTATGAGAACTAAATTCCTCATATAACAATAAAAAATAATTTGCATTATGGCTCTGTTCACATATCATAGAGTACAATCGCCCACTTAGGACTGCTATTAGGCTACCTGCACATGTTGCAGATTATGCAGGGTTTTTTTCCCACGCGGATTCTTTTGTGGAAAAACTGCGTTGTAATACATTCCCAACAAAGTGAATAAGTTTAGACAAATCTCAGGTTCACTTAGCTTTTTTTTTAAGGGAAAAAAAAAGACCTTTGTAACATCTATGAATAATGCTTTCCATGAATAAATCTTAGGCTACATTCACACGACAAGAATAGCAAAATGGTCCGCTTTTAACTGACGTTTTTTTTCATTGAGGCCTTTCTGAGAAATGGACGTTAATAAGGGTTTCCTTCAATTGCGTGGGGGCTTTCTGTTCATGAAAATGGCCAAAATAGGACATGTCCAATTTTTTGATGGCCATTATTCTTGGGCCTTCAAAAATGGCCATGTTCACAAGCTCATAGATTACCATTGTTCTTAAAATAGACGAGTGACAGCCATTTTTTAATGGCCATCAAAAGTCTGTTTTAAGAACGTGTGTAAATGCAGCTTTTAGCCATTTCTCTCTGACTCATATCAGTGCCAAAGTGCATCATCTTTTCTTTAGCCATGTTATGATACTATTTTTTCCTATTGAGGTCAATGGATGACCGATAACAAAAAAGGACATGAGTCTAGGCCAAATATGCCAAGTGTGCAATAACAAGGCACAAAAGGCATAACAACGTATATTGTTTTTAAAGGCACCTCCTTCTCCAACTATTTGCATAGACACATAGGTGTTGTTCACCTGATTAATACACTGCTTTTCTTTTGTTCATCTGAGGCTCTGTTCCCGGGTTAAGATACTTTTTCTTAATATGCAAATTAGGCAATTGGTGCAATGAGGGTGTCACCAGAGCTCTTGTTGCACTCAAACTCCACTCTTTTTTGTGGCCAGCCCCTGTCTTGCTGATTGACAGGTCCTGGCGGTGGCTGTAGTGAGGGAGTGGCTGGTCACAGAAAGGAGTGGAGCTTGGGTGCAACAAGATCATGGTGATGCCCTCATTGCATTAAATGCCTAATTTGCATACTATGAAAAAGTGTCATAATTCGGGAACAGAGTCACAGATCAAAAAAAAGAAAAACAGTGCTTTATTCAAGTGACCCACAGCTATGTGTCTATGCAAACAGTGTGATAGGGAGGTCGCTGGTGACAGATTCCCTTTAACCCCTTCAAGACCAAGCCAGTTTTCACCTTCAGGACCAAGCCACATTTTTGTAAATCTGACATGTTTCACTTTATGTGGTAATAACTCCGCAATGCTTTTACTTATCCAAGCCATTCTGAGATTGTTTTCTCATGACACATTGTACTTCATGTTAGTGATAAATTCAAGTCAATATGTTTTACCTTTATTTATAAAAATAAATCCAGAATTTACAGAAATTTGGGAAAAATTCGCAATTTTCAAAATTGGAATTTCTCTGGTTTTATGGTAGATAGTGGTACCTCACAAAAAAGTTATTACTTTGCATTTCCCATATGTCTACTTCATGTTTGCATCATTTTGTTAATTTTTTTATTTTTTAGGACGTTAAAAGGCTTCGAATTTTAGAAGCAAACTTTTAAATTTTTAAGAACATTTCCAAAACCCACTTTTTTAAGGACCAGTTCAGTAATAAAGTCACTTTGTGGAACTCATAGTAGAAACCACCCATAGAATGACCCGATTTTAGAAACTACACCTCAGATTATTCAAAACTGATTTTACAAACTTTGTTAACCCTTTAAGTGTTCCACCAGATTTAAAAGAAAATGGAGGTACATTTTTTTGCAGATTTTTTCCATTTAGATCCTTTTTTTTTTTTTTTTTTTTTTTTTTTTACTGTCACCCAGCATGGCTTAACACAGCAAAACAAACCTTAATATTTGACCGAGTGAATATTTGACTAAGCAAGTGAGACGGTAAGACCGTTCGATTTTAATCCGGCTTTATTTAAACTTTCGTGCTAACATTCCAGTGGGACGCCGCTGGTTCACGCAATTAGCGGGACGCCGCTTCGCTCTGTTTACCTATTGCTCATTGGGACATTAGAACTTTCGGATACCACTGCCAACTTATCGAATTGGGCGCAGTTTCAGTCCCACTGAAACTGGGTGGCTTTTAGAGGACAGATTTTGCTGGAATAATTTTTAGGCACCGTGTCGCATTTGAAGACACCCTGAGGCACCCCGACAGTGAAAACCACAAAAACTGGGCTCTAGAATATAAAAGAAAATTTAACAAATGCCTCATTTAATAAAATGACACCCTTCATTTTTTATTTATTTATTTATTTTGTAAGGGGAGCTATTATTGGATTTCCAAATTGAAAAATGCTAAACTGAAAATGTCTTCTCATGGATTACTTAAGACATGAATGAAATGGACTTAATGGATATCAGTGGAGGTGTCATAAACTTGAAAGCACTCTCCAATGCAGAGGCCCGGTTTAGAGGGGCAGGTCTGACAGTAGTGAGTGGTGTCTTTCCTAATTCCTCTAACCGAGCAAACTCAACACCTTTTTTGGGGTCGCCTTTTTTTTTCTGTGGGGGGTAGTACTCCAGGGAAATGCTGCCCATGTATTGTTTTTGAGACCCCAGAAGCACTGCTGACTGAAATACTGCCCTCTCCTTCCTGAACTCCAAAAATCAATTTTTTTATTTTTTCCTGGAATTCCAAGAAGGTCCCCCATGACCAGCTGTTCTATGAAGAACAAGGGCATTATATAGTGACACTTGGGTTTGGTACACAGCTAATTTTTTTGTACCACACCCTAGTTTTTCTTAAGGCACTCTAGGGCTGGAGTACCTGGTCTGAAAGATCCACTCCACCCATGAACTGGTTGTAATCCTGGATACACACAGGCTTGGTGTTCTGCTCTGTGGTTCCTCGGACTGGGTCTGGGGTGGACTGATTTGCATGGATGGTAGTTAAAACAAGAACATCCCATTTGTCCTTGTATTTTAGCAGCATTACATTTTCTAAGCAAAAAGTCCTGTTTTCCCTGCGACGCACTGTCTGGTCTATAAAGGATTAAGGGAGCCCTTTTTAATTTCGTCTAATTGTGCCACATGTGCCTATGCCTCTGGCAGCAAGGCACTTCAGGAGAGGGACACTATTGTAAAAATTGTCCAAATATAGATGGTATTCGTGGTCCAGCAGGGGGTGGACTAAATCCCATACTATCTTCCCACTTATACCCAGAACCGGGGGACAATCTGGTGGCTCAATATTTTAATCTTTTCCCTCGTAAATACGACAGCATAATGTATACTCAGATACCCTTTCACAGGCCTTATACAGCTTCATGCCATACCTAGACCTTTTATTGGGCAGGTACTGGCGGAAATGTAATCGGCCTTTAAAGTGGACCTATGATTCATCCATTGAAAGGCATTTTTGAGGGGTATATGCTTGACCAAATTTGGAATTGTAGTGGTCAACCACTGGCCTAATTTTAAAGAGTCTGTCATAACTGGGGTCGCTTGGGGGTGGGCATTTATTATTATTATTGAAGTGTTGAAATCTTAGAATCGCTTTGAAACGGGCGCGGGGCATGGCAAAACAGTAAAGACGGGTGTGATAAAGAATATCTTTGTTCCAATACGAACTTATTTTTATTTATTTTTTATATAATGCCCATACTTAGGAGAAGTCCTTAAAACTTTTGCATTTCAGTTGTGTCAGTAGGGGTCCATTTATGGAGCCTTGCAATATAACTGTCTAGATGGGAGGCAATAAATTGCTCTGCATATATATTTGTTTGTTCCACCATCAAGTTAATTAGGTCATCAGTGAAGAATAATTGGAAAAAATTAATTTCACTGAAACCTGTGGTATCTACAGTACGTTGATGCCTGGAGTGGCTGTAAATTCAGGCATCTGGGGCACATAGTTATCTCTGGGTGTCCATAAAGAGTCACTTATACAGGGCTGCAACTGCGCACTACCCCTAGGACACCTACGAGGGGGTTCATCATTAGATGAATCATTTGAGGAAGATGAAACTAAAAATGCCACTTCATCTCCACTGTTGAAGTCAGTGTCCTCAAAAAGTACGGCATATGCCTCTTTGGCAGTGAAAAGCCATTTAGTAATTTTAAAGTGTAAGCTAACGTAGTTTATTATTATTATTTTTAATCTTTTTTGTTTTGTTTTTTTTGTTGTTTTTTTTCAATAGAACAGCAAACTAAAATCCTGTATATCCTTTAGGATAAAAACTCCCTGAGTCACTTGGCAGTTATTGACAGGTGTTGCACAGGTAGCATAGATGGCTTGCGATGATAAAATGAAATGAAAATGATATACAGGGACTAGGTGTTTTGACAGACAGGCTGGTGTGACAGGTGTCTTGACGGACAGACAGGCTGGTGTGACAGGTGTCTTGACAGATAGACAGGCTGGAGTGACAGGTGTTTTGATGGAAGGACAAGCTGGTGTGACGGGTGTCTTGATGGACGGACAGACTGGAGTGACAGGTGTCTTGATGGATGGATGGACAGACTGGAGTGACAGGTGTCTTGATGGACAGACAGACTGGAGTGACAGGTGTCTTGATGGACGGACAGACTGGAGTGACAGGTGTCTTGATGGACGGACAGACTGGAGTGACAGGTGTCTTGATGAACGGAAAGACTGGAGTGACAGGTGTCTTGATGGACGGACAGACTGGAGTGACAGGTGTCTTGATGGACAGACAGACTGGAGTGATGGGTGTCTTGATGGACTGACAGGCTGGAGTGACAGGTGTCTTGAAGGATGGATAGGATGGAGTGACAGGTGTCTTGACGAACAGACTCGAGTGGCAGGTGTCTGAAAGATTTCTGGACGGATGAGGCACGGGACTGATCTGTCACTGACTGGGGCAAATCAGGCACAAAAGAGTGGCAAATCTGCACTGAAGGGGTTAGTTATGTGTGACACAGGGGATGAGGCAGAGGTGTCTGCCAACCTTATGACAGATGAGGCACAGAACTGATCTGTGTCACTGACTGGGGCACAGAAGAACTCTGTGGTGTGTGGATTCTGACAAAGCTCCTTCTCTGATCACTTCCCTGACAGGAATTGGGACGATCAGAGAAGAATAGTAAACACAGTCCCTCCCTAAACAGCGTCAATGTGCTATACTGTGTCCATCTGCAGTAATGGACCAATCGCAGCGATCACCGGCCGGTGAACACTGATTCATTTCCGCAAGCGCCACTGGTTGCCTAGCCCCGTGCCTCCCCGTCAAATACGACCAAATTTCACTCTCTCCATAGGATATTGTTGGGTGCCAGCATCTAGGTGGTCAACCTCCTTGCCACCAGTAAAGGTGTTTGCAAAGATTTTTATATTAATGGCCTATCTTCATCCATATTTGATCGTTGAGGGTCTGACACCCCCACTGCACCGCTAATCAACAGTTCTTGAGTATATCCAGTGCTGGAAATACATAGCTCTGTCTGCAGTGTAGTGAATGGGAGTGGTGCTGCAGTAACCAGCTCTGTCTGCTACACAGTGGATGGGGCTGTATCATGCCAGTGCAGGAGCGACACGGCAACACTTATCAATGGTTGTGTACCCCCGCCGATCAGATATAGATTGCTTATTCTGAGGATAGGCAATCAATATAAAAATCCTTTATGTACATGTAAAAAAGGAAAGGACAGAGTCATTATTCCAGACTGTATGTAAACTTCTTTACACATAATTTATTAATCCATGTCACGAACACTACCAGTGTAGTGCATTTGCATCAATCTGTAGCTCAACTGTAGCAACATTTTAGGCATAAGTCCTTCATCAGGTAATTTGGAGGATGCCCCGGTAGAACAATGGTGACTATTTATAACTGTGCAATATACAAATTAGTAGGTCAAATTTAAAAAATTACAAGATTTTCTGACTACAATTATTTTGAAATAGCTGCACCTGAAAGATAGCAGCCACACATTATTCATTAGCTAAATCTATTCCCCAACCAAACCCTAACTTCTCCCCAAGTCTGTTCTGCAAACCTTTCACATATTTTATCAAGGAACCATAGCAACTGAGGTTCAAGAACGGAAGTGACTATTGTGTCATTTTAGTGTAGCCTAGTATTAGTATTAGTATTCTGTTTCCTATCTTTACCAACCCACAGTCATAAAGATCATACTATGATTTCCTCTAATTGAACTATTCCTTGTTCTATAAGGTTAAAGACCTAATCCTGAAAATGTCCCACATATTCAAGAAATCAACTGTACACGTGCAAATGGATCACGCCTAAAATACAAACATCTAAAAATGTGAATGTTATTGGTACCAAAATGCATGACACACACACAAATGACATATAAAAACACTTAAAATATATTGGTTTGGGAGGGGGTGCCACACAATGAATATCCAGGCAACTTCCCACTACCACAACACTAGAGACCTGATAAGGTCAAAGCTAATATAAAGGTCCTACAGTCCATATACCTGTAAATAATCAAAGTGCAACTACATGAAACAATACCTAGAAATTAACAGTCCATTGATGATAATGTGACAACAAATGTAGAAAAATCCATTAATGTGTATCCATAAAAACAAATGACAAATAAGACCTCGTGTATAATTGTACCCGTTTTGACTTTTGTGTGCTTTCTGAATCTGTATGTCTGTTCTGCAAAATCTAGAACATACTGTTCTGCAAAATGTGGACCCTGGACCTATTGAAGTCAATAGGTTTGCAAAAGAATGCGGACAGCACACAGACCATATCCTTATCCTGCAGACCGCAAAATGGATACGGTCGTGTGCATGAGCCTAAGTGTGAGAAAAAGTATCTGTGTAATCTTATTCCAAGAAACAAAAAGGAGATCTAGAGGGCCCCACAATTAAAGAGCTGTTGGCTGAACCCCATGCATATCGCGGCCAAGCAGTTTCCTCAGGGGTGGGTAGTAGTTTGACTATGCCTAGTATATATAGCAGTGAATTACCCAGGTACTCAGAAGTGTGTTAACCATCACTCGTGGGACTAAAAGGATTGGCATCTACAATTACGTACCACGCGTACATAGTTGTAGACATTTGTAGCTGGATTTATGTGGCGCCTTCTCTCTCTACCTAGCAATTAGTTTTAGTATTTTCCTTATGTTCGACTAATTTGCTAGTTCATACATATTCCTTATTGTATTATTCTATAATTTTCCTTCTATGTCTGGATATATTGCGCAATTGTTTGTGAGTGCTCTACTGTTTTTCTTGGATATACTTCACCCATGTACCCTTAGGTTACTTATATGGAGGACATACTGCACCCATGTACCTTTAGGTTACTTATATGGAGGACAGACTTTGTTCACGTTTAAGTTAATTATCAGAAGTATTTCACACTGTTAAAAGATTAATCAACCTTAAAGTGTCCCCGAGTTTTCAAAAAAATAATGGCTGTGCTTCTTTGTAACATCATAACTGTGAAGGAACTAGTGTTTTCTGGGCTTCCCTAAAGTCTCTTTCAGCCATATTATTCTCTGTTTAAGCTGCACAAATAGATGCATTTCACTCAGAAGCAGTGGGTGTCTCCCTTCAGTTGAATCTGCCAGTACTGTATGCAGTGACCTCATTTCCCTTATTTCCCACTATGTTTGTTTTCTAACACAGTAAGCTGCTAAGGAAGGAGAGATCAGACTTACAGACAGACAGGAGCTTCTCTGCTCTTCAGAAACTGTGTAGACACCGTGCTTATATCAGGCTTAGGATCTCAGCTAGCTCTGACACGCCTCCATTTCCTGTGAACTGTTAGCAGGGACAGATCTTGCCTGACAACAGACAGTGGACTGCAAGTTAGGTGGAACTGAGAAACATAGTGGCCATGGCTTTACATAATTTTTTTAGTGATTTAGAAATTTGCTAGTTACACCATTCTCTATTAAATGAAATGAAATTGTGTGAAAGCACAGAGACTCTTTAAGATATTTTAAAACGGTAATAAAAAATATGTAAAATACATTTTCAGAGAATTTGGCTGCAATTATTGTTTCTGTAATGTGCTAAAATCATAAACGGACAAAACTAAAGATAGAAATTAATTGATAGAAGTAAACAGGAGAAAAACTTCATGTATCTCCTGAAACAAACAGCCTTATAGACTTATTATGAGGACCATGAGTGAATGAATGAAAGGTTACAGTTGGTAGCTTTTGTGAACTTTCCCTATGCCAATACTGGCTAGTAATTGTTTATGGTGTCAATATCTCTCTGGCACTGTTTAGTGGGAGTATTCTATGTGCAGTTATGGAGGGCAAAGCCAGTGTTTGAAGGCAAGCTTATCATGTAAAAACATTTTCCAAGGCTCAGTTCAAATGCCAAAACCAATTCTAGAAAGTTGGCAACTGCGCATTTACCACTTCATATGCATAAGTAAATAATGGTTTAAGAAAGTTCCTGTTTTAATGATAAGGATATTCTTAAAACAGAATATTACAATATTCCTCTAAAGACTGCTACGTCATTTTTATTTTTTTCAAACATCTACTTGCCTGAAATTGTCTTATATCAATTTCAGGCAAATTGGAGCTTATTTGATTCATGCAGAATCAATTTGGACACAAATCAATAAAAAATAAAAAATAAATGGATTCAAACACAAAACAAATTTCAACAGCACAGACAGTGCATTGAATGAAGGCAAGCGATTATAACTAAATGAAGTACATGGAAGATATAGTATATATTCCTTAAATTGCCGTGTTGGCACTTTGAGATAAATAAGTGGGTTTTGGGTTGCAGTTTGGGCACTCGGTCTCTAAAAGGTTAACTATCACAAGCCTATAGTGACAAAGATACAAAAGAAATATCCAAGTCCCTGACAAGAATAAAACATTCAATCACAGGGCAGGGTGGAGGCATAAGATGAACAAGATTGTAGACACATTCAGAGGAAATAGACACTGAATATGTCAGCAGATATTTTAAGCAGTGAGCAAAACAATCTACTATCCAGGTTATTTAACCACTTCAGCCCCGCTAGGTGAAACCCCCTTCATGACCAGGCCACTTTTTACACTTCGGCACTACACTACTTTCACCGTTTATTGCTCGGTCATGCAACTTACCACCCAAATGAATTTTACCTCCTTTTCTTCTCACTAATAGAGCTTTCATTTGGTGGTATTTCATTGCTGCTGGCATTTTTACTTTTTTTGTTATTAATCAAAATGTAACGATTTTTTTGCAAAAAAATGACATTTTTCACTTTCAGCTGAAAAATTTTGCAAAAAAAACGACATCCATATATAAATTTTTCGCCAAATTTATTGTTCTACATGTCTTTGATAAAAAAAAAATGTTTGGGCAAAAAAAAAATGGTTTGGGTAAAAGTTATAGCATTTACAAACTATGGTACAAAAATGTGAATTTCCGCTTTTTGAAACAGCTCTGACTTTCTGAGCACCTGTCATGTTTCCTGAGGTTCTACAATGCCCAAACAGTAGAAAACCCCCACAAATGACCCCATTTCGGAAAGTAGACACCCTAAGGTATTCGCTGATGGGCATAGTGAGTTCATAGAACTTTTTATTTTTTGTCACAAGTTAGCGGAAAATGATGATGATTTTATTTTTTTTATTTTTTCTTACAAAGTCTCATATTCCACTAACTTGCGACAAAAAATAAAAAATTCTAGGAACTCACCATGCCCCTCACAGAATACCTTGGGGTGTCTTCTTTCCAAAATGGGGTCACTTGTGGGGTAGTTATACTGCCCTGGCAATTTAGGGGCCCAAATGTGTGAGAAGAACTTTGCAATCAAAATGTGTAAAAAATGACCGGTGAAATCCAAAAGGTGCACTTTGGAATATGTGCCCCTTTGCCCACCTTGGCAGCAAAAAAGTGTGACACATCTGGTATCGCCGTACTCAGGAGAAGTTGGGGAATGTGTTTTGGGGTGTCATTTTACATATACCCATGCTGGGTGAGATAAATATCTTGGTCAAATGCCAACTTTGTATAAAAAAATGGGAAAAGTTGTATTTTGCCAAGATATTTCTCTCATCCAGCATGGGTATATGTAAAATGACACCCCAAAACACATTCCCCAACTTCTCCCGAGTACGGCGATACCAGATGTGTCACACTTTTTTGCTGCCAAGGTGGGCAAAGGGGCACATATTCCAAAGTGCACCTTTCGGATTTCGCAGGCCATTTTTTACACATTTTGATTGCAAGGTACTTCTCACACATTTGGGCCCCTAAATTGCCAGGGCAGTATAACTACGCCACAAGTGACCCCATTTTGGAAAGAAGACACCCCAAGGTATTCCGTGAGGGGCACGGCGAGTTCCTAGAATTTTTTATTTTTTGTCACAAGTTAGCGGAAAATGATGATTTTTCTTTTTTTTTCTTTTTTCCTTACAAAGTCTCATATTCCACTAACTTGCGACAAAAAATAAAAAATTCGAGGAACTCGCCATGCCCCTCACGGAATACCTTGGGGTGTCTTCTTTCCAAAATGGGGTCACTTGTGGCGTAGTTATACTGCCCTGGCAATTTAGGGGCCCAAATGTGTGAGAAGTACTTTGCAATCAAAATCTGTAAAAAATTACCGGTGAAATCCGAAAGGTGCACTTTGGAATATGTGCCCCTTTGCCCACCTTGGCAGCATAAAAGTGTCACACATCTGGTATCGCCGTACTCAGGAGAAGTTGGGGAATGTGTTTTGGGGTGTCATTTTACATATACCCATGCTGGGTGAGAGAAATATCTTGGCAAAAGACAACTTTTCCCATTTTTTTTATACAAAGTTGGCATTTGACCAAGATATTTTTCTCACCCAGCATGGGTATATGTAAAATGACACCCCAAAACACATTGCCCAACTTCTCCTGAGTACGGCGATACCAGATGTGTCACACTTTTTTGCTGCCAAGGTGGGCAAAGGGGCACATATTCCAAAGTGCACCTTTCGGATTTTGCAGGGCATTTTCTACACATTTTGATTGCAAAGTTCTTCTCACACATTTGGGCCCCTAAATTGCCAGGGCAGTATAACTACCCCACAAGTGACCCCATTTTGGAAAGAAGACACCCCAAGGTATTCCGTGAGGGGCATGGCGAGTTCCTAGAATTTTTTATTTTTTGTCGCAAGTTAGTGGAATATGAGACTTTGTAAGGAAAAAAGAAAAAAAAAGAAAAATCATCATTTTCCGCTAACTTGTGACAAAAAATTAAAAATTCTAGGAACTCGCCGTGCCCCTCACGGAATACCTTGGGGTGTCTTCTTTCCAAAATGGGGTCACTTGTGGCGTAGTTATACTGCCCTGGCAATTTAGGGGCCCAAATGTGTAAGAAGTACCTTGCAATCAAAATGTGTAAAAAATGGCCTGCGAAATCCGAAAGGTGCCCCTTTGCCCACCTTGGCTGCAAAAAAGTGTCACACATGTGGTATCGCCGTACTCAGGAGAAGTTGGGCAATGTGTTTTGGGGTGTCATTTTACATATAACCATGCTGGGTGAGAGAAATATCTTGGCAAAAGACAACTTTTCCCATTTTTTTATACAAAGTTGGCATTTGACCAAGATATTTTTCTCACCCAGCATGGGTATATGTAAAATGACACCCCAAAACACATTGCCCAACTTCTCCTGAGTACGGCGATACCACATGTGTGACACTTTTTTGCAGCCAAGGTGGGCAAAGGGGCCCAAATTCCTTTTAGGAGGGCATTTTTAGACATTTGGATCCCAGACTTCTTCTCACACTTTCGGGCCCCTAAAAAGCCAGGGCAGTATAAATACCCCACATGTGACCCCACTTTGGAAAGAAGACACCCCAAGGTATTCAATGAGGGGCATGGCGAGTTCCTAGAATTTTTTTTTTTTTTGCATAAGTTAGCGGATATTGATTTTTTTTTGTTGTTTTTTTCTCACAAAGTCTCACTTTCCGCTAACTTAGGACAAAAATTTCAATCTTTCATGGACTCAATATGCCCCTCACAGAATACCTTGGGGTGTCTTCTTTCCGAAATGGGGTCACATGTGGGGTATTTATACTGCCCTGGCTTTTTAGGGGCCCTAAAGCGTGAGAAGAAGTCTGGAATATAAATGTCTAAAAATGTTTACGCATTTGGATTCCGTGAGGGGTATGGTGAGTTCATGTGAGATTTTATTTTTTGACACAAGTTAGTAGAATATGAGACTTAGTAAGAAAAAACAAAAACAAACAAAAAATTTCCGCTAACTTGTGCCAAAAAAAAATGTCTGAATGGAGCCTTACCAGGGGGGGGGGGTGATCAATGACAGGGGGGTGATCACCCATATAGACTCCCTGATCACCCCCCTGTCATTGATCACCCCCCCTGTAAGGCTCCATTCAGACATCCGCATGATTTTTTACGGATCCATGGATACATGGATCGGATCCACAGAACGCATGCGGACGTCTGAATGGAGCCTTACAGGGGGGTTATCAATGACAGGGGGTGATCAGGGTAATCGGGGTGATCACCCCCCTGTCACTGATCACCCCCCCTGTAAGGCTCCATTCAGACATCCGCATGATTTTTTACGGATCCATGGATACATGGATCGGATCCACAAAACGCATGCGGACGTCTGAATGGAGCCTTACAGGGGGGTTATCAATGACAGGGGGTGATCAGGGTAATCGGGGTGATCACCCCCCTGTCACTGATCACCCCCCCTGTAAGGCTCCATTCAGACATCCGCATGATTTTTTACGGATCCATGGATACATGGATCGGATCCACAGAACGCATGCGGACGTCTGAATGGAGCCTTACAGGGGGGTTATCAATGACAGGGGGTGATCAGGGTAATCGGGGTGATCACCCCCCTGTCACTGATCACCCCCCCTGTAAGGCTCCATTCAGACATCCGCATGATTTTTTACGGATCCATGGATACATGGATCGGATCCACAGAACGCATGCGGACGTCTGAATGGAGCCTTACAGGGGGGTTATCAATGACAGGGGGTGACCAGGGTGATCACCCCCCTGTCACTGATCACCCCCCCTGTAAGGCTCCATTCAGACATCCGCATGATTTTTTACGGATCCATGGATACATGGATCGGATCCACAAAACGCATGCGGACGTCTGAATGGAGCCTTACAGGGGGGTTATCAATGACAGGGGGTGATCAGGGTAATCGGGGTGATCACCCCCCTGTCACTGATCACCCCCCCTGTAAGGCTCCATTCAGACATCCGCATGATTTTTTACGGATCCATGGATACATGGATCGGATCCACAGAACGCATGCGGACGTCTGAATGGAGCCTTACAGGGGGGTTATCAATGACAGGGGGTGATCAGGGTAATCAGGGTGATCACCCCCCTGTCACTGATCACCCCCCCTGTAAGGCTCCATTCAGAAATCCGCATGATTTTTTACGGATCCATGGATACATGGATCGGATCCACAGAACGCATGCGGACGTCTGAATGGAGCCTTACAGGGGGGTTATCAATGACAGGGGGTGATCAGGGTAATCAGGGTGATCACCCCCCTGTCACTGATCACCCCCCCTGTAAGGCTCCATTCAGACATCCGCATGATTTTTTACGGATCCATGGATCGGATCCACAGAACGCATGCGGACGTCTGAATGGAGCCTTACAGGGGGGTTATCAATGACAGGGGGTGATCAGGGAGTGTATATGGGTGATCACCCGCCTGTCATTGATCACCCTCCATTCAGACGTCCGCATGTGTTTTGCGGATCCGATCCATGTATCCATGGATCCGTAAAAATCATGCGGATGTCTGAATGGAGCCTTACAGGGGGGGTGATCAGTGACAGGGGGGTGATCAATGACAGGGGGTGATCAGGGAGTGTATATGGGTGATCACCCGCCTGTCATTGATCACCCCCCTGTAAGGCTCCATTCAGACGTCCGTATGCTTTTTGCGGATCCGATCCATGTATCCGTGGATCCGTAAAAATCATACGGACGTCTGAACGGAGCCTGACAGGGGGGTGATCAATGACAGGGCGGTGATCAATGACAGGGGGGTGATCAGGGAGTTTATATGGGGTGATCATGGGTGATCGGGGGTTTATAAGGGGTTAATAAGTGACGGGGGGGGGGGGTGTAGTGTAGTGTGGTGTTGGGTGCGACTGTACTGACCTACTTGAGTCCTCTGGTGGTCGATCCTAACAAAAGGGACCACCAGAGGACCAGGTAGGAGGTATATTAGACGCTGTTATGAAAACAGCGTCTAATATACCTGTTAGGGGTTAAAAAATTCGGATCTCCAGCCTGCCAGCGAACGATCGCCGCTGGCATGCTGGAGATCCACTCGCTTACCTTCCGTTCCTGTGAGCGCGCGCGCCTGTGTGCGCGCGTTCACAGGAAATCTCGGCTCTCGCGGGAGGACGCGTATATGCGTCCACCCAGAAGAGCAGGACCGCCGCCAGGACGCAATCCTGCGTACGGCGGTCCTGAGGTGGTTAATGCTGTACACGCCTGCAAATCCAACCTATAGCAGTGTGGGGATTCGCTCTGGTAGATAGGGTAAGCGAACACAGTACAGAGGCAAAAGACAAGTTCTTAACGCAGAACTTCAGTATTTATTCACACTTGAGGCAAATGTACAAAGCAATGCGTTACTTTGCAGTCCTGGTGTTTACTTCACACACAATGGAAAGTACATCTTGTTGTTACTTCACAGTGGAAAATTCATATAAGACAAGTCACCTTGATGTCAGTTCTGCCTCCAGCAGTCCATGGCAGGCTTTAGGGGGCTTGTTTCCTCGCCCCATGGGTCTCAGCCCTCCAACCTGGCACCAAGCCTCAGATCCCAACACAGAGATCCTGCTGCTGAGCCTAGCTGCCTATTTAAGGACAGCCAGGTGCTGCCAAAAACCCGGACCAGCAATTAAAATTCAGTCCGGTATTTGACCCCACCTGGCTGCAAATCAGCCCAGCAGCACACGCTGGGAGGAAAATACATGTTTTCCCAGACCATTCCCCTCACTGTGTCACAAGCAAACTTTGAATTGTAAATTAATTTGTAAATTTTTTTCACTGATTCACATCACGACAGGGCCTCAGCCTTGGTATACTAACAGTCAAAAAATCTTTTAGTTAAATACCAAGTATGCCATTTTTTTCCCACACCTAACCAAACACACACAAAAGCACGTATCCTCCTCAGGGATTGGATCATTAAAGATTATAGATTGTAAGCCCTCACAGGCAGGGCCCTCTCTTCTTCTGTACCAGTTTGTAACTCGTCTTGTTCATGCTTAGTATGTATACACCTTTTTATATGTACAGCGCCATGAACTGAATGGTGCTTTAATAATAAATAATAATAAAAAAGAAGCACTCCCACAAAAATATTTGTTCTCTTATCCATTCGAAAGCTACATGATGTATATGATAGTGAAAGTAATCTCCTTACAGATGACTGTATTTGTGAGTTATAACCTCCCTTCTGAGACTCAGCTATGTCATGTGACCAACTGACCAACACTCTTTCTACAACTGACACAGGACAGGAAGTAAGTTACTTCTCTGTTTATTCCTATGAGACTGACATTGAGGCTCCCATAGGGATACATAGAGAAACTGACTTCCTGTCTACACAAAAGATGCTGTGTTATTTGGAAAGTCAGAGTGCTGGTCACATGACACAGTTGAGGATCAGAAAGGAGGGGATAACTGACAAAGACAGCCACTAGTTAGAAGATTAACTTCACTACAGGTTACATCATGTAACTTTCTAACAGGACAGAGAATATAATTTTTTTGTGGCAGTGCTTCTATAACAGAACGAGTGTTGGATGATCTATAAACATTAGTATGCAGACTGCTGGGTTTTATCAAAGATAGCAAGCATATGCCGAAGATTATGAAGCACTTTACATGGAATGATAAATGTACATGGCTAACATGCAATGTAACCACACTTCATACCACTATGACAGGGCTATGATAGCTCTCCCACATATGTGAAAATACAGCAACTATTCTCCAACTCTCCAAGAACAGATTCTTTAGGTGAAGTTCACATCAGATTTGTCCCACGTTTGACACATAGGTTGGGAAAAAAGGATTCAAAAGCATAGTACACTACGCTTTTCAATCCTGCAGAGTCCAGTAAAAATATATTCTAATGTACATGTTTTTTCTTTACAATGGAACCCTATGGTGATGGATGCACTGCATGGGGTCTGTCTGAGGCATCTGTTTAACGTACACATGTGTATATTTAAAAAGTGTGACAAAAACGTCCGGCAGAGGATCTCAATACCGGAATTAAATGGATCCATTTTGATCTTGCATATCAGGATACATCATCCGTTCTGTTAGGATGCGGTTGTCTGAAATCATAACGAAAAAAAACGGATCCGTCACTAAATATATTGAAAGTCAATGTGTGAAATCGAAAGGAAAAAAAAACTTATCCGTCACTGAATATATTAAAAGTCAATGGGTGACTTTCGGTTTTTTAGACTCCTTTAAAAACGGATCCGTCACTATTGAGTTACATTGTTTTCAGCGCTGGATCTGTTTTTTGTTTTTGTTTTTATGACTGGGCACAAAATCTGTCACGGATGATGTTGCAGAAAGCTGGAACTTATAAATAAACATCCGACTGGCTTGATCCCAAACTAAGGAGCATATGGGTGAGCCCTATAAAACCCCTAGAGCTCTCCCTGACTGCTATGCCGATGCAAAGATCTTTAAGGTAGCAAATTGCATGCCCTCGTACCTTATACTATGTGACACCTGAAAACCCTACAATAGTGAGGGGACACGACCACCAGCTACCTGCACTTAATACGGACGGAGTTAGGGTCACCTACAATCAAGCCAGCAAGAAAACACAAATAAAGGAAACAGACATATCTGAGGAATCAGGAGAAGCAGCCTGCAGCAATGAACACAATCCAGGAAGAAGTATAAACCGCAAAGTGAGGCAGTATGGGAGGGAATATAAAGGGAGACAATCAGGGCAAATAGGTGACAGCTGTGAGAAGGAAAGGAGATAGAAAGTGAAACCAAAACAAAGAACATCATACAACAGTTAGAGAAGAACGTCTGCCAGATCTTCTCACAGAGCTGGTGGTGACAAAATCACAGCTTGCAGCGGTTTTGTGTCCAGTCACAAAACGGAATCCTGCCGCAACAGAAGACGTCCTGATGCATCCTGAACAGATCTCTTTCCATGCAGAATGCATGATGATTAAACGGAAATGTTTTTTTCCAGTAGAGAGATCCTCTGCCGGATCTCAATACCAGAAAACAACAACGCAAGTGTGACAGTAGCCTAACTCACTATCTTTAAGAGCACATTTTTCCCATCATTGGCCATCCTTAATATAACTTGGTGGGAATGGGGGAAGCATCAATTGTATACAACTGAGAACCCTCTCCACCAACATATCCAGTATTATGGGCGTTATATAGATGACCTTCTCCTGGGGTGGCAACACGAGGCAAATATTTCAACTTGAATGGTGATTATCTGAAATGCACTTTTCATTACCCATCTTGCAAAGTTACTTTTCTTGATCTTAGTTTGGAAATACAAACACATCACACAACTATACAAATAAAGTGGACAGCAGGTAACACAATTCTACATGCCATACATTGTCACTATACTAAAAATATATTAAAAAGGGATGATTCAAGAAGATCAGAGTATATTTTTCAGACAGCAACATAAGGAACAAATGGCCACAAAATACAATTACCTTGTCAAACCAATATACTATAGTAACAATGGCTTGGGAAGTGAACACATCCCCCCCCGTATTATTGTCTGCATTATTATATGCATTATTATTGTATGCATGCAAATGTTAAATGTGGTTTTCATGATGAAGTACCTGTATGTTATGGATTGCCATACAGTAAAACAAGTACATCCTTTTGACTGTGCGGGAACAGGAGTATTGCCAGGCCAGATCAGAAAAACTTCTGATCCTAGCCCTTTAACCCCTTAGAAGTCTCAGTCAATAGAGTCCATGGCATCTAAGTAGATTAACACAGAGATGGTGATCCCTCACTATTCCCAACACCTCTCCATTATTATGGCAACTAGGGGCCGGACAATCACCCCCATGTCTGTCAAAATATCAGCCTATAAATCTATTTTCATGAAGAAACATCTCTCTATTTAAAAATAAGAAAAAATACATATAGGCCTTTTCCGCAAAATGCAATGACCCACAGCATAAAGGGAACATGTTATTTACACCACTTGGTGTAGAAACACAAAAAAAGTCTAAAAATTATTCAATAAATGACATGCACCCCAAAATGGTACCAACAAAAATTATAACTCATCCTGCAAAAAAACAGACCTTCATACAAGTACATGAATGAAAAAATTAAAATGTTATGGCATTCAGAATGTGGTACTCCTAAAATATATTTCTTTATGCAAAGGTACTAAAATATAGAATAAATCGAGTATACTATTGCTGTACTAGTACTGACCAGTAGAATAAAGTTATCTTGCTTTTTCTTCCGCACAACACAATAAGGGCCTCGAACCAATCCTATTACAGCAGGGTGTTGTCAATGTACATAAGTTACCGCCTAAGGACAGCACTGCACAAAATTGTAAAACATGTAATTACCTTTATTAGTTCATACTTAAAATTCAAAGCATTTAAAAAAAGATACCCACAATTAAAAAGTGGGAGAGCATGTGGAAATAGCTGCCAATAATCTAATACTAATGTAGCACAGTAGAAATAAGCTCGTTCACCGGGTAATTGCATTGTTTGTGTAGGCACCTAATTCATAATTTGCTGTCAGGAGATTGTGCTGCCTAAACACGCTCTGCTGCCAGCAAACGAGTTTGTATGTGGACAAGCATTGGCATTAGAGATCACTCCTCCCCATACTGTGGAGGAGATCTCTGCAACTAAATGCAGCGATCTCCTTCACTGACGAGCAGGTGCTTGCTGGGAAGGAACGCTTCTTTCCCAATAATCGCCTGCTGAATTGGCCAGTGTAAAGGGACCTTTAGACTGTAATTTTGTACCACACAGTACAAAATAGCTAAATAACAATATTGCAATATTTTTTTTTGCATCCCCCCACAAAAAAGGTCATATATTATTTTTAGTCCAAAGTGCTGACAGTGCACAATACAACTCATGCAGTAAAAAACAATCCCTCTTATGGCTACATCAATCAAAAAGTGAAGTTGGCTCTTGGAATGACATGAAGAAAAAAAAACAAGATAAAAAATGCTTGGTCCCTAACATGCAAAATATGCCGGACCTTAGGGGGTTAAAGTGTTTCAAATATATAACAATATAATCCAATTGAGTCAGCAGGCCTTGAAATATTTTGCTTAGCACAAAGAGCAGCAGTATGCTGATATGTACTTTCTCTGCACCAAATGTCCCTGCAAAAATATTGTGAGAATGGTCATATGTAAATACACAAAGCCTGGGGGCAAGAACGACAGCATTAACTCCTTAAGGACACAGCCTTATTTCACCTTAAGGACCAGGCCATTTTTTGCAAATCTGACCAGTGTCACTTTAAGTGGTGATAACTTTAAAACGCTTTGACTTATCCAGGCCATTCTGATACTGTTTATTCGTCACATATTATACTTCATGACACTGGTAAAATTAAGTCAAAAAAATTAATTTTTATTTATAAAAAAATATCAAATTTATCAAAAAAATTCTAAAAAATTTCTCTACTTCTATAATACACAGTAATACCTACAAAAATAATTATTACTTTACATTCCCCATATGTCTACTTCATGTTTGGATCATTTTGGGAATGATATTTTATTTTTTGGGGCTGTTACACAGCTTAGAAGTTTAGAAGCAAATCTTGAAATTTTTCAAAAATGTTCAAAAACCCAATTTTTAGGGACCAGTTCAGGTCTGAAGTCACTTTGTGAGGCTTATATAATAGAAACCACCCAAAAGTTCTAGAAACTACACCCCTCAAGCTATTCAAAACAGATTTTACAAACGTCGTTAACCCTTTAGGTGTTCCACAAGAGTTAATGGCAAATGGAGATAACATTTCAGAATTTAGATTTTTGGGCAAATTTTCAATTTTAATCTATTTTTTCCAGTAACAAAGCAAGGGTTAACAGCCAAACAAGACTGTATCTTTATTGCCCTGACTCTGCCGTTTACAGAAACACCCCATATGTGGTCGTACACTACTGTACGGGCACACAGTAGGGCGTACAGGGAAAGGTGCGCCGTTTGGTTTTTGGAAGGCAGATTTTGCTGGACTGGTTTATTTACACCATGTCCCATTTGAAGCCCCCCTGATGCACCCCTAGAGTAGAAACTACATAAAAGTGACCCCATCTAAGAAACTACACCTCTCAAGGTATTCAAAACTGATTTTACGAACTTTGTTAACCCTTTAGGTCAGGCATGGCCAACCTGAGGCTCTCCAGATGTTGTAAAACTACAACTCCCACCATGCCCTGCTGTAGGCTGATAGCTGTAGGTAGCCTGGGCATGCTGGGAGTTGTAGTTTTGCAACAGCTGGAGAGCCTCAGGTTAGCCAGCCCTGCTTTAGGTGTTGCACAAGAGTTATTGGCAAATGGGGATGAAATTTGAGAATTTCATTTTTTTGCCAAATTTTCCATTTTAACCCATTTTTCCACTAACAAATCAAGGGTTAACAGCCAAACAAGACTGTATCTTTATTGCCCTGACTCTGCCGTTTACAGAAACACCCCATATGTGGTTGTACACTACTGTACGGCTACACGGCAGGGCGTAGAGGGAAAGGAGCACCATGTGGTTTTTGGAGGGCTGATTTTTATGGACCGGTTTATTTACACCGTGTCTTGTTTCAACCCCCCTGATGCACCCCTGGAGTAGAAACTCCATAAAAGTGACCCCATCTAAGAAACTACACCTCTCAAGGTATTCAAAACTGATTTTACGAACTTTGTTAACCCTTTAGGTGTTGCACAAGAGTTATTGGCAAATGGGGATGAAATTTGAGAATTTCATTTTTTTGCCAAATTTTCCATTTTAACCCATTTTTTCCACTAACAAATCAAGGGTTAACAGCCAAACAAGACTGTATCTTTATTGCCCTGACTCTGCCGTTTACAGAAACACCCCATATGTGGTCGTACACTACTGTACGGCTACACGGCGGGGCGTAGAGGGAAAGGAGCACCATGTGGTTTTTGGAGGGCTGATTTTTATGGACCGGTTTATTTACACCGTGTCTTGTTTCAACCCCCCTGATGCACCCCTGGAGTAGAAACTCCATAAAAGTGACCACATCTAAGAAACTACACCCCTCAAGGTATTCAAAACTGATTTTACAAACTTTGTTAACCCTTTAGGTGTTGCACAAGAGTTATTGGCAAATGGGGATGAAATTTGAGAATTTCATTTTTTTGCCAAATTTTCCATTTTAACCCATTTTTTCCACTAACAAATCAAGGGTTAACAGCCAAACAAGACTGTATCTTTATTGCCCTGACTCTGCCGTTTACAGAAACACCCCATATGTGGTTGTACACTACTGTACGGCCACACAGCGGGGCGTAGAGGGAAAGGAGTGCCGTGTGGATTTTGGAGCGCTGATTTTTAGGGACTGGTTTATTTACACCATGTCCTGTTTCAACCCCCCTGATGCATCCCTGGAGTAGAAACTCCCTAAAAGTGACCACATTTTGGAAACTACGGGATAAGGTGGCGGTTTTGTTGGGACTATTTTTTAGGGTACATATGATTTTTGGTTGCTCTATATTACATTTTTGTGAGGTAAGGTTACCAAAAATTGAAATTCTGAAATTTCATCTCAATTTGCCATTAACTGTTGAGGAACACCTAAAGGGTTAATAAAGTTTGTATAATCAGTTTTGAATACCATGAGGGGTGTAGTTTCTTAGATGGGGTCACTTTTAGGGAGTTTCTACTCTAGGGGTGCATCAGGGGGGCTTCAAAAGGGACATGGTGATTATCTTATGTAGGGGCTAATTTTTTGCGGGATGAGAGGACGGTTTTATTGGCACTATTTTGGGGGCTATATGACTATTTGATCGCTTTCTATTAAACTTTTTTTGCTCCGTTTTAAAAAAACATTTGGGACCGTGTTAATCTGGGGGTTAGGTCATGGGGAATTTTTATAGAAGAGATTATTACCGACGAGGCGATACCTAATTTGTATACTTTTTTAAAATAATTTTAGCTTTACAAACTTTTAGAACAAATTTTTTTGGTGTCTCAAGTCTGAGAACCATAGTTTTTTTATCCGATTTTCAGTGGCTAAATTGGGATATAAATTTAGTACTCCATGGAAGTGTGGTACTCTCTGAAACAACCGTCAATGCAGAGGCCCGGATGATCGGGGCACGTGTCGCACTGAGTAGTGGTGTCCTTCCATATCCCCCTCCTGCGACACACTCTGCACTTTTTTTGGGTTCGTCCCTTCTTTCCAGTATGGGGGACCACACCTGGAAAGTGTTTGCCAGGGACGATCCGGGCGCCTCCAGTTCCCGAGGTACTTCGGCCTGCTCTTTTCCGGTCCAAAAAGATCAGGGCCTTGAGGACTGCCTCATAGAACTGAAGGAATGTCCCCATTTTTTGCCAGCGCTACGGGACAGCACAAAAGAGTCATACAAGGCAACCTGCACCAAGTAGACCGCTACTTTTTTGTACCATGCCCGGGTTTTGCGCATGGCGTTATATGGCTTGAGGACTTGATCAGAGAGATCCACTCCTCCCATATACCGATTGTAGTCGATGATACAATCGGGCTTGAGGACCATTGCCGCGATACCTCGCACAGGGACAGGGGTGATGCCGTTACCATGAATTGTGGACAGTACAAGGACATCCCTCTTGTCCTTATATCTGACCAGCAACAGGTTTCCACTGGTAAGAGCACGGGTCTCACCCCTGGGGATAGGTACCTGGAGGGGGTGGGCAGGAAGGCCGCGTTGATTTTTTCGCACGGTCCCACAAGCGTACGTGGATCTCGCGGCGAGGAACTGGAACAAGGGGATACTAGTATAAAAGTTATCCACGTACAGGTGATAACCTTTATCTAGCAGTGGGTGCATAAGGTCCCACACAAGTTTCCCGCTAACACCCAGAGTGGGGGGACATTCTGGAGGTTGAATACAGGAATCTCTCCCCTCGTACACACGAAACTTGTAAGTGTACCCTGAGGTACTCTCACAAAGTTTGTACAGCTTCACACCATACCTCGCCCGCTTTGAGGTAACATACTGGCGGAAAATGAGTCTCCCCTTGAACGCAATGAGAGACTCATCAACCGCGACCTCCCTACCAGGTACATAGGCCTGTACAAATTTGGCCCCAAAGTGATCGATGACCTGCCTGATTTTGTACAGGTGGTCATAGGTAGGATCACCTTGGCGGGGGGGACGTGCTGCATTATCTGAATAATGCAGGCATTTCCGGGTGGCCTCAAACCAGGTACGTGTCATGGCCGTACTCTAAAGTGGGGTCTGGTAGAGGATGTCCCCACTCCAGTAATGCCTGACACTAGGTTTCTTGACTAGGCCCATGTGCAGCATGAGGCCCCAAAATGTCCTCATCTCGGCTGCACCTAGCCAAAAAGGAGCCCGGGTGTTGAGCAACATACTGTTGGGCGTACAGGTTTGTTTGCTCCACCATTAGATTTACCAGTTGGTCACTGAAAAAAAAGACAAAAAAGTCATATTCAGTGAAGCCCACCGTGGAAATCTGGATTCCTGATTGGCCTACAAACTCAGGAATCACGGGCTCAAATCGCTCTGGGGTAGACCAGACAAGTTTACCGGCATTGGGCTCCGGTGGATTTAACTGGTGGCCCGGAAAACTAGTACGAGCCCCAGAGCTGCTCGTACTAGGGTGGGCCACAGGGTCCCTAGCATGGCAGTCCCCTTGCTCCGCCTGGCGGCATCTCCGCCGCCTTGGGGGCTCATCATCATCACTAGATGATGAGGAGGACGTGGATGACAACAGGAAAGTGGGGTTATTCTTGTCCTCACTAGGACTCTCGGACTCAGAGGCAAGCTGGGCATATGCCTCCTCGGCCGAGGACATCTGGCGGACCTAGGGGAGTGTGTGTGCGTGTAAATCTTTATTCAGTGTGCGTGGGCACGGGTGTTCGCTTACTTATCCCTAAAACTAACAGAAAAAAAAAAGGAGAAAAATGTGTGCTGTGGACCCCAGACTCCCTACTTAGGGAAATGTAATAAAACTTTTTTTCCCACTAACTTTCCCTTTTACATCCCTGCCTAGCCCAACCTTTCCCTAGTCTTTCCCTAATTACCTGGCTGATCAGATGGGGGGTGCTGGGGCACAGATCGGGTCCTGGGGGCAAGGATGGGTGCTGGAGCACAGATGGGGTGATGCTGGCTCAGATCCGACACGTGCACTGCAGCACTGCTCTCTCCTCCGCTCCGGGACACAAAAGGAGGAGGAGAGGAGCGCTGCCAAGGTTTGAATCTCCCGCTGGCCCGCCCACCTACCAATCAGAGGCGATCCTGAGAGGTGATGTCACATAACCTTAGGATCGCAGGATGGTGATTGGTGGGGTAAAAACACACCACCGATCACCATCCTGTTCCGGGTTATCGGGTCCTCAGAGACCCGAATAATTCGTAAACGCAGCAAACCTCAGGTCTGAATTGACCTGCGGTTTGCTGCAATCGCCTACACGGGGGGGGGGGGGGAGGGGGGTAACAGGACCCCCCAGCGCATTGGCCCCAGGCACCGAGTTCCGATCACCGCACGGCAGTGATCGGAAATACACAGGGCATACAGGTATGCCCTGTGTCCTTAAGTACCAGGACATCAGGGCGCCCTGTGTACTAAAGAGGTTAAAGGGGTTATCCCATGACTAATGTAAAAAATTAAAATCTGACGCCATATAGTACATGACAACCTCTTTCTAACAAAGCTAGAACCAGCCCTGTACCTCACATGGATCCAGAGATCTCCGTATTCATTGCTTTTCTAGATTTATATTAATCTGGCAGCTCAAGGGGAGTGTCTTTTCTGCTGGAGCTCAGGGGGCGTGTCTCAGCTCTCCCTATCACAGCTCAGGAGGCCGTTGAAGGATGATATTGAGCATGTGCGGCCTTCTTAGTGAGCAGGTCAAAGAAATAAGAAAAAAAAAAAACAGCAGGTGGCGCCATACAGATACATTTTATTGAATAGCTCAGTGGTTATGCAAAATTTAAAATTACATGCAATTACAGAAGTATTCAGATCCAGGTGCTGGTTTGAAAACTGTAGAATATTTTTCTTGGGACAACCCCTTTAAGAGACCACTAGCTAATTATTCCCCCCAAAAAACTCCCAGTTTAACAAGTACTTTTGTACGTGGTTTTTGGGATTTCAATGGACAATGCAGTAAAATAGCATTATTATTATTTATTATTAAATCACCAATCATTTCATGGTGCTGTACATATGAAGAGGGGTGCACACATAATACAAAACAAGTACAAAAAGCATGAAAAAGACGAGTTACAAACTGGTACAAAAGGAGAGAGGACCCTGCCCACATGAGCGCATTTTGTTTCCCTGTCCGCTCCGTTTTTTTGCAGATAGGATGTGGACCCCGTGTGCTGTCCTCATCCATATGTCCATTCCAAATCTCTACAAAAAATATACAAACCGGATTCCAAAAAAGTTGGGACACTATACAAATCGTGAATAAAAACTGAATGCAATGATGTGGAGGTGCCAACTTCTAATATTTTATTCAGAATACAACATAAATCACGGAACAAAAGTTTAAACTGAGAAAATTTACCATTTTAAGGGAAAAATATGTTGCATCAGAATTTCATGGTGTCAACAAATCCCCAAAAAGTTGGGACAAGCCCATTTTCACCACTGTGTGGCATCTCCCCTTCTTCTTACAACACTCAACAGACGTCTGGGGACCGAGGAGACCAGTTTCTCAAGTTTAGAAATAGGAATGCTCTCCCATTCCTGTCTAATACAGGCCTCTAACTGTTCAATGGTCTTGGGACTTCTTTGTTGCACCTTCCTCTTTATGATGCGCCAAATGTTCTCTATAGGTGAAAGATCTGGACTGCAGACTGGCCATTTCAGTACCTGGATCCTTCTCCTACGCAGCCATGATGTTGTGATTGATGCAGAATGTGGTCTGGCATTATCTTGTTAAAAAATGCAGGGTCTTCCCTGAAAGACTGGATGGGAGCATATGTTGTTCTAGAACCTGAATATATTTTTCTGCATTGATGGTGCCTTTCCAGACATGCAAGCTGCCCATGCCACACGCACTCATGCAACCCCATACCATCAGAGATGCAGGCTTCTGAACTGAGCATTGATAACAACTTGGGTTGTCCTTGTCCTCTTTGGTCCGGATGACATGGGGTCCCAGATTTCCAAAAAGAACTTCGAATCGTGACTCGTCTGACCACAGAACAGTCTTCCATTTTGCCACACTCCATTTTAAATGATCCCTGGCCCAGTGAAAACGCCTGAGCTTGTGGATCTTGCTTAGAAATGGCTTCTTCTTTGCACTGTAGAGTTTCAGCTGGCAACGGCGGATGGCACGGTGGATTGTGTTCACTGACAATGGTTTCTGGAAGTATTCCTGAGCCCATTCTGTGATTTCCTTTACAGTAGCATTCCTGTTTGTGGTGCAGTGTCGTTTAAGGGCCCGGAGACCACGGGCATCCAGTATGGTTTTACGGCCTTGACCCTTACGCACAGAGATTGTTCCAGATTCTCTGAATCTTCGGATGATGTTATGCACAGTTGATGATGATAGATGCAAAGTCTTTGCAATTTTTCGCTGGGTAACACCTTCCTGATATTGCTCCACTATCTTTCTACGCAACATTGTGGGAATTGGTGATCCTCTACCCATCTTGGCTTCTGAGAGACACTGCCACTCTGAGAAGCTCTTTTTACACCCAATCATGTTGCCAATTGACCTAATTAGTGTTAATTGGTCTTCCAGCTCTTCGTTATGCTCAAATTTACTTTTTCCAGCCTCTTATTGCTACTTGTCCCAACTTTTTGGGGATTTGTTGACACCGTGAAAATTTGAATCAACGTATTTTTCCTTTAAAATGATACATTTACTCGGATTAAACGTTTGATCTGTCATCTACGTTCTATTACAAATAAAATATTGACATTTGCCATCTCCACATCATTGCATTCAGTTTTTATTCACAATTTGTTTAGTGTCCCAACTTTTTGGGAATCCGGTTTGTAGATCATTTCCTGTTTTTGTCTGCTTTGGAGACAAGAGTAGGCATTGTTACAATGGATCTGCAAAACAGGGATGTCACATGGACGTCATCCGTATTTTTTGCGGATCCTTATTTTGCAGACCGCAAAATACATACATTCGCGTAAATGTAGCCTAAGAAAGAGAAACTCTATGCTTCATGTTATTTTGTGGTAACAAAAATCCATTGCACCGTTCAGCGGGGCCACAAAAAAAATAGAACATGTCCTATTCTTGTCCATTTTGTGGACAAGAATAGACATTTATATTATGGGCGACCCGTTCCGTTCACGGAGCCCTAATCCATCTAAAATACAAGGATCCAAATATCAGTGGCAGACACAGACAGCAGAGGGTCCTGTGCAAGAACAGTTTGTGGGCCCTTTGCTCACCAGTAGATCATCACAGAACTGGCCCTTATGCCTCTACATCCACTGCAACAGCTATTTACAAGAAATCTAGTAGAAGGAAGCTGTAACATTTCAGTCGGCCCCTTGTACCTTCAGGGCTCCTGTACAGTCTACACATATGGTACGAATGGGATATAAAAATCCCAGAGAACACCTTTAAAGGCAATGTATCATCAGAAAGTGATGTTTGTTTGTTTGTTTAAATAAAAATGTTATGTTAAACATATTTTTCAGAATTGTTGCTGATGTTTTTATTTATATTACCGAAACAAATAAACAAACTAAAAACCCTGCAGTTTTCACACTGGTCACTAAGCCCAATTATAGACTCACACGTCCTGTTCTGTAAGGATCACTACAGTAGTTATCTTATTATCACCACATGCAGAATAAAGCTGCTTTCACACAGTCAGGGCTCATGCACACAACCCGTTCACTTCAATGGAGCCGCAAAAGATGAGGACAGTACACCGTGTGTCACATAGTTACATAGTTGATACGGTTGAAAAAATACATAAGTTCATCAAGTTCAACCAAGGGATAGGTGGGGACGCGAATGCCAGAAGGAAGTGAGAGATTTCTACACGTTTTCATAAGCATTAATGTTGTTTACTTTTAAGAGTTCATCTAAACCCTTTTTAAAACTGTCGATTGTTCCTGCTGTGACCACGTCCTGATGAAGTCTATTCCACGGATTCACATTTCTTACAGTAAAGAAGCTTTGACACTTCTGGAGACTGAACCTTTTCTTCTCCAGTCGGAGGCAGTGCCCCTTGTCTTTTTAGGGCATTTTACATGGAACAGTTTTTCACCGCATTTTCTGTACAGCCCATTTATATATTTAGTCTCAAGACTAAATAAATTCAATTCTTTTCATCTTTTTTCATAACGAAGACCCTCCATGCCCCTTATCAGTTTAGTCGCTCTCCTCTGTACTTTTTCCAGCTGCAGTGCATCCTTTCTTTGGACTGGTGCCCAGAACTGAACTGCATATTCCAGATGAGACCGCACCAATGCTTTGTAAAGTGGTAATATTACATCCCTGCCCCGCGAGTCCATGCCTCGTTTATTGCATGAGAATATCCTGGTGGCCTTAGAAGCAGCTGATTGACATTGTATGCTGTTATTTAATCTACCATCTACAAGGACACCCAAATCATTCTCTATAAGTGACTCTTCCAGTGTTACATCACCTAGGACATATGAAGCACGGAGAATATTACTACCAAAATGCATAACTTTACATTTATCCACATTGAACCTCATTTGCCAAGTTAATGCCCAATCACTCAGAGTGTTCAAGTCCGCTTGTAGTATATGGACATCTTCCATAGACTGTACAGTACTACATAGCTTAGTGTCATCTTCAAAAATAGAAACGGTGCTATTAATCCTGTACTCAATATCATTAATAAATTAATTAAATAATAGAGAACCCAGCACTGAACCTTGGGGTACACCACTTATAACCCGGGACCATTCTGAATAGGAATCATTGACAACTCTCTGGACACGGTCCTTCAGACAGTTTTCAATCCAATTACAAACTATACTATCCAAGCCTATAGGTCTATAATTTCCTGTGGAGGACCTAGATCAGTGTTGGCGAACCTATGGCACGGGTGCCAGAGGCGGCACTCTGAGCCCTCTCTGTGGGCACCCGCACCCTTGAAAAAGTCTTTGGCGTACTAATAGACATTCGATTTTTCCTGTCCATCAGCGCAGTGTGTACTATGAGAGGCACAGGCAGTGCATTAAATGTAGGCAGGCTATTATAGCTAAATGATACATGGAAGATATACTATATTGCTATTCAGGTTAAATTGCTGGCTTGGCACTTGGCAATAAAAAAGTGGGCTTTGGGTTTCAGTTTGGACACTCGGTCTCTAAAAGGTTCACCATCACTGACCTAGATCCTTTTTTGAACATGGGCACCACATTTGCCTTGCACCAATCACTTGGCACTGTACCAGTACCTAGAGAATCTTTAAAAATTATAAACAGGGGCACATCAATGACTGAATTGACCTCTTTAAGCACTCTTGGGTCTAGTGTTGTCCGCATCCGTATATACATTCTGCGGATCTGCAAAAAAAAAATACGGACAAGGATAGGACATCTGTAATGAGGGCAGGACGTTCTGTTCCACAGACGTTCTGTTCCACATCCTTTTTTTGCAGATCCACAATTTGCGGACTGCAAAAACGGCTACGGCCATGTGGATGAGCCCTCTGTGTGCGGTCAGCAATTTCCATAAGTGATTGTGCGCGAAAACCAAGAGTGGAGCCTACACAGAGATAAGGTATAAGGGAAAGATCTGCACCTCTTCTGTATTTTTGACCTGCATTTGGTTTTGGTTCAAAATCACTGATAGAAATCACTGATCAAACAATGACTGTGTGAAAACAGTAATGCAATGAAAAATAACACCTCTATATCCACCATTCACCATTCTCTCCTTTTAAAATTACCTCTGCACAGGTCACATGCCTAAAAAAAACTCTCCCACAGACGTCAATGCACATCCCCTGTCTATTGTGTCTATGGACCATGTGGCTGCTGTAAAGCATATCTCTGAAAGCTGTTAACCACTCAAGCAAGATGGCCGCCCCCATAATCATGCCAGAAAATACCATTTAAAAAAAATCTACAATCAGAAAATAAAAACTGTTTACTAAAAAGGATACGAGTCACTATCTGGTTTTATTTAGGAAAGAAAAAGGTATGTAAAACATTCCCTTTAAATGCTTTTTGCCTTCCATGAAGACAATAATGCTTCCCTTGATACATACATTCCATGCATACTTTACATAGCTCATGGGAGCTTATCTGCCACTTTTTCACCTTGGATTGGGTGCAAGTATTAAAGCGAGAGTGAGAGTCTGCCAGCTGAAAAGTAAAAGTATGATATAAGCGAGAGGAGCAGCTGTGGAGGATGTACTGCAGTCCCACGTCCCACCAGAAAGACGTCAAAGTCATTGACCTTTGTTGTGTGAAAAACAGATTTGGCAGACACACAAAGCTCTGCTGCCGTCTCTGTGCTCACACTGATACATGACAGCAGATTCAGAAACATCTACAGGACACTAAATACTATAGAAGCATAAGGTACCTCCCAACTTTTTGGACAGTCAGGGCTCATGGAACTGTGAAGGTAACCTTAGATCATATGCGCAGGGGTACACCAGAGCAGGGGGAACTTGCAAATTGTTTGCTGTTTAATGCTTGTCATGTTATTTAGCCTCCTAACAGTCGCGTTAAAATTAGAAAAAACTCTCTTAAAAATATCACTTTTTTTATTGTAGATCTTTAATATGTGTTTGCAGTAAATCCTGTTGGCGCACAACTCAGGGGACACTATTGCATTTTTACCCCCTTAGTGACATAAATTCATTTTAGCCTTAAAGGGAACCTGTCACCTCAAAAACGCCTATACCGTATAATATAATATGTTAATAATCATATATTTGATCTGGTAGTCTGATGCTCCATAGATTCAAAAAATAATGTTTTTCACCCTTTGCGGGATTAGTTGTAGGTTTTTTAGGAACCATTTTGGGGTATATAGTGTATTAAATAACTTTTATTTTATTTTTAGGGGGAAAGATAAAAAAATCAATTTTTACATTATTTAGTGGAATTTATTTATGGTGTTCACGGTGGTAAAAATAACATAATTTTATTATGTGGGTCCGTACAGTGATGATATTTCTACTAGTGATTGTGAGCTAAAACCAGGAGTTGAGCCTACACAGAGGTAAAGTATAAGGGCTCGTTCACACGAACGGTTTATGCGTTCCGTATATGGGCCGTTTTTTACGGTCCGTATACGGAACCATTAATTTCAATGGTTCCGCAAAAAAATGGAATGTACTCCATATGCATTCCATTTCCATTCCGTTGAAAGATAGAACATGTCCTATTATTGCCCGCAAATCACGTTCCGTGGCTTCATTCAAGTCAATGGGTCCGCAAAAAAAAGGAACACATACGGAATGTACTCCGTATATCTTCCGTATCCGTTTTTGCGGAACCATCTATTGAAAATGTTATGCCCAGAGCAATTTTTTAAATGTAATTACTGTATACTGTATATGCCATACGGAAAAACAGGACCGGAAACACTACTGAAATAAAAGACTGACAAAACGGATCCGTTAAAAACGGCCCGCAAAACACTGAAAAAGCCATACGGTTGTGTGAACGAGCCCTAAGGGAAAGATTTACACCTGTTCTGTATTTTTGACCTGCATTTGGTTTTGGTTTAAAATTACTGATAGAAATCACTGATCAAACACTAAGGCTTCATGCACACGACCGTTTTCCGTGATTTTCTGCGGACCCATTGACTTTCAATGGGTCAGTTTAAAACTCGGAAAATGCACCGTTTGTCATCCGCCTCCGTGATCCGTGTATCCTGTCCGTCAAAAAAATATGACCTGTCCTATTTTTTTGACGGACAACCGTTCACGGACCCATTCAAGTCAATGGGTCCGTGAAAGAACACGGATGCACACAAGATTGGCATCCGTGTCAGTGATCCGTGGCTGCAGGTTACTTTCATACAGACGGATCCGAAGATCCGTCTGCATAAAAGCTTTTTCAGAGCTGAGTTTTCACTTTGTGAAAACTCAGATCCGACAGTATATTCTAACACAGAGGCGTTCCCATAGTGATGGGGACGCTTCTAGTTAGAATATACAACGAACTGTGTACATGACTGCCCCCTGCTGCCTGGCAGCACCCGATCTCTTACAGGGGGCTGTGATCCGTACAATTAACCCCTCAGGTGCTGCACCTGAAGGGGTTAATTGTGCGTATAATAGCCCCCTGTAAGAGATCCGGGGCTGCCAGGCAGCAGGGGGCAGACCCCCCTCCCTCCCCAGTTTAAATTTCATTGGTGGCCAATGCGGCCCCCCCTCCCTCCCTCTATTGTATTAATAACATTGGTGGCACAGTGTGCGCCCCCCACACCGGCCCCCCCTCCCTCCCTCTATTGTAATAATAACATTGGTGGCACAGTGTGCGCCCTCCCTCCCTCTATTGTATTAATACGTGGGTGGCACATTGTGCCCCCCCCCGGCCCCCCTTCCTCCCTCTATTGTCTTAATACGTTAGTGGCCTGTGTGCGGCCTCCCCCGGCCCCCCCTCCCTCCCTCTATTGCATTAATAACATTGGTGGCCAGTGTGCGGCCTCCCCTCTCCCCCCCCCCCGATCATTGGTGGCAGCGGAGTTCCGATCGGAGTCCCAGTTTAATCGCTGGGGCTCCGATCGGTAACCATGGCAACCAGGACGCTACTGCAGTCCTGGTTGCCATGGTTACTTAGCAATAGTAGAAGCATCATACTTACCTGCTGGCTGCTGCGATGTCTGTGTCCGGCCGGGAGCTCCTCCTACTGGTAAGTGACAGGTCATTTAGCAATGCGCCGCACAGACCTGTCACTTACCAGTAGGAGGAGCACCCGGCCGGACACAGACATCGCAGCAGCCAGCTGGTAAGTATAATGCTTCTACTATTGCTAAGTAACCATGGCAACCAGGACTGCAGTAGCGTCCTGGTTGCCATGGTTACCGACCGGAGCCCCAGCGATTAAACTGGGACTCCGATCGGAACTCCACTGCCACCAATTAAAGGGGTGGAGGGGGGGGAAGGGGGGAGGCCGCACACTGGCCACCAATGTTATTAATGCAATAGAGGGAGGGGGGCGGGGGAGGCGCACACTGGCCACCAATGTTCTTATTACAATGGAGGGAGGGAGGGGGGGGCGGGGGAGGCCGCACACTGGCCACCAATGTTCTTATTAAAATAGAGGGAGGGGGGCCGGGGGGGGCCGCACACTGGCCACCAATGTTCTTATTACAATAGAGGGAGGAAGGGGGGGCCGGGGGAGGAGGGGTTAATTGTGCTGATCACGGCCCCCTGTAAGAGATCGGGTGCTGCCAGGCAGCACAGCAGGGGGCAGTCATGTACACAGTTTGTAGTATATTCTAACTAGAAGCGTCCCCATCACCATGTTTTCACAATGTAACTCATATCCGACAGTATATTCTAACATAGAGGCGTTCCCATGGTGATGGGGACGCTTCAAGTTAAAATATACCTTCGGACTGGAGAAAACTCTGATCCGATGGTATAAAAGGGACTCCAGACTTTACATTGAAAGTCAATGGGGACGGATCCGTTTGCAATTGCACCATATTGTGTCAACGTCAAACGGATCCGGCCCCCATGACTTGCATTGTAATTCAGGACGGATCCGTTTGGCTCCGCACGGCCAGGCGGACACCAAAACGACTTTTTTTTCATGTCCGTGGATCCTCCAAAAATCAAGGAAGACCCACGGACGAAAAAACGGTCACGGATCACGGACCAACGGAACCCCGTTTTGAGGACAGTGAAAAAATACTGTCGTGTGCATGAGGCCTTACTGCGTGAAAGCAGTAAGCCTAGGGCTACACGACGACATGTGGGCACAACTACACTGCAACATGTGACGCACCAATGTCGTGCGACAATGGGTGCAAATGTCGTGTCACATGTAGCCCTAGCCTAATACAATGGAAAATAACACCTCTATATCCACCATTCACCGATCTCTCCATTTAAAATGACCTCTGCACAGGTCACATGCCTAAAAAAACTCTCCCACAGACGTCAGTGAACATCCCCTATGGACCGTGTGGCTGCTGTAAAACATATCTCTAAAAGCTTGTGGAATTTATTTACGGTGTTCACTGTGTGGTAAATTATTATGTGGGTCCGTACAGTGATGATAATGCCACATTTTTATATATTTTTATTATTTTGTCTTTCCTCCTGCAGCCTGTCAGCTCTGCAACTGCTCCCTCCTTCTTCTCCAGACTGAAGGGGAGTGAGGGCGGCTGATTTAGCTGTTCATATCTCGGGTTTTGTAGCAGCTAGAGATATGGGCTTTGGATTGTTTGAAAGCTGGCATTCCAAGCTTTCAGACCAGAATGGCCACAATATGTTCAGTACAGGGGAAAATATCACTGTTAGAAATCGGTCTGTAGTGAATAAAGCTAAAAGTAAATGTAAAAGCAGGTTTTACCCGCGATTATTACCGACTTGATTTCTAACAGTGATTTCTCCTCTGTTGCTTGGACTAATGCTGTCATTTTGGAATGTCAGCTTTCAAACAAGACCAGTTGCATGCTTCTAGCTGCTATCATTCAGGAGATATCAGCAGCTAAAGTAGCCCCCCTTCCACTTTCTGCCCAAGCTCAGCTCCGGCAGAACAATTAAAGGGATTCTGTCATCAGATTTAACCCCTCTAACCTAAACATATGCTCATGTCCAGACTAATATTAAGAATCCTAAGCTGGCCTTAATAAACTGTGGCTCTATTTGCCCAATATAAAGTTTTTTATAGCCTGTCAATCACTTACTTAAGGTGCCTGAGGGAAGGTCCCTTAATACAGGGTGCCCGGTCGCACCCCTCGCCGTCCGGTGCCCAGCGCCGCCTTCCCTGTCTTCAGCGCTGCCTTCTACAGCTCAGCGCCGCCTCTGCAATCCTCCCCGTTCCTCTGCCAGATCCCACGCCTGCGCACTAGGCTCCGGAGGATTGCAGAGGTGGCGCTGAGCTGTAGAAGGTGGCACTGAAGACAGGGAAGGCGGCGCTGAAGACCGGGAAGGTGGCGCTGGGCACCGGACGGCGAGGGGTGCGGCCAGGCACCCTGTATTAACGGACCTCCCCTTGGGCACCTTAAGAAAGTGATTGACAGATTATAAAAACCTGTTTTTTGGGCAAATAGAGCCACAGTGAGGTTTAATAAGGCCAGCTTAGGATTCTTCTTATTAGTCTGGACATGAGCATATGTTTAGGTTAGAGGGGTTAAATCTGATGACAGAATCCCTTTAAGTACTTTTCCCACTGCTCAAGCTAAGCTCTGATTTAAGTCCTCTTCCGTTCCGTTATTCCACAAAACATATCTGTATGGTTTCCATATGCGATCCGTTTTTTTGCAGATCTGAAACGGAAACAGTAACTTATTAATCACCAAACACATGAGCAATATGGGCTGGGCATAGCATTTCTACAGTAAGGATCCGCAAAATACGGATGAAATACGGAGGACATACGCATGTGTTCAGTGTGCATTTCGTATTTTTTGCGGACCCGTTGACTTGAATGGGGCCTCCAACCGTGATTTGCAGACAATAATAGGACATGCACTACTTTTTTGTGGAAAGGAAATACAGAAACAGAATGCACACGGAGTACCTTCCGTTGTTTTTGAGCACCCATTGAAGTGAATGGTTCCGCATACGGTCCGCAAAAAAAATGGAACGGAGGCGGAAAGAAAATGCGTTCGTGTGCATGAGCCCTTAGGTGGTTAAAGGGGTTGTCTCACTTCATTAAATGGCATTTGTCATGTAGAGAAAGTAAATACTAGACACTTACTAATGTATTGTGATTGTCCATATTGCCTCCTTTGCTGGCTGGATTAATTTTTCCATCACAATATTCACTGCTCCTATCCAGAGGCAGGGCCATTTCTTGGGGTGGGCAGGCCGGGCAGTCGCCCGGGGCGCTGTTGGAAGGGGGGCGCCGGCAGGGCACAGCAGGAGATGAGCGCTGAGCTTCCATTGTGGAAGCGCTCACTCATCTCCAAAGTCATCTCACCTGTATCGCCGTCCTCGGGACGGCTATACAAATGTCTGTAATGCGGCAGGGTGTGTCCCCTCCCTGTTCCTCTGATAGGCTGCCAGCACTAGGCCGGCAGCCTATAAGAGGTCGGTGCAGGCGGCGCGATGAGGTCATCACGCCGCCTGAGCCAGCGAGGGACACAGGTCGGAAGAGGCTGCATCGCATCCTGGAGGAGGTAAGTATAAGTTTATTTTATTTTTTTTATATGTAAAATTGACAATCCTGGCACATAAGGGGGGCTGCTGAGCTGGCACAGACATGAGGGGGGCTGCTGGGCTGGCACAGACATAAGGGGGGCTGCTGGCACATAAGGGGGAATATTGGCTACTGGCACATAAGGGGGGCTACTGGCTGCTGGCACATAAAGGGGGCTTCTGGCACAGACATAAGGGGGGCTGCTGGCACGGACATAAGGGGGGCTGCTGGCACATAAGGTGGGGACTGGCTACTGGCACATAAGGGGGGCTGCTGGCACATAAGGGGGGCTACTGGCTACTGGCACATAAGGGGGGCTTCTGGCACAGACATAAGAGGGGTTGCTGGCACAGACATAAGGGGGGCTGCTGGCACATAAGGGGGGCTACTGGCTACTGGCACATAAGGGGGGCTTCTGGCACAGACATAAGGGGGGTTGCTGGCACAGACATAAGGGGGGCTGCTGGCACATAAGGGGGGCTACTGGCACATAAGGAGGTCTGCTGGCACACACATAAGGGGGGCTAATGGCACATAAGGGGGGCTTCTGGCACAGGCATAGGGGGGCTACTGGCACATAAGGGGTGCTCATGGCACATAAGGGGGACTACTGGCACATAAGGGAGGCTACTGGCACATGATAGGAGACTACTGGCACATGATAGGGGGGATACTGGCACATGATAGGGGGACACTCAGGCTACTGGCACATGATGGTGGGGGCTCTTATTACTGGCACATGATTGGGGGGCATCTATGGGGGCACATCTTACTGGCACATAATATGGGGGCACATCTTACTGGTACATGATTGGGGAGCATCTATTGGGGGCACTTATTACTGGCACATTATTGGGTGGCACTATAGGGACATCTACAGAGGCTAAAAAGAAGGGGTATTTTATATGGGGGCTCTGTATAGGGGCATTTTATACTGGGACACATTATGGTGGGTACTATGGGGAAGGGGGGAGAGGAGCACTATGGGGTCATCTACGGGGGCACTGAGAAGGGGTATTTTATATTGGCACATTATGGGGACATTAGCCCAACTAGGGGCATTATGGTGGGCTTTATTACTCCCCCATGGTATGAGCCCCCTAGTAGCAGCACCAGCCTCTCCCTGCTCTGCTATCCCTCTGCCCCTTCTCCAAATCCATATAATGAAATATTTCTCATTAGGATAAAGCACAACATCCGCTCCACTGAGCCCCCGGCCAAAGTGTTGAAGTGGCGTCCGAGATCCCCAAGGGCCAAGTAACTGTAAGTTTTCATGTGAAATATGTTTATGTTATACACATATAGCCTACACTGTGCCACACAATGTACAGTATACCTCTACACTGTGCCACACAATATACAGTATACCTCTACACTGTGCCACACAATATACAGTATACCTCTACACTGTCCGCAAAATGGGTCCGCATGCGTTACGCAATTTTGGGCCTAATATAGGGGCTGGGGAGGGGGGAGTTTTTTTGACACTCGCCCTGAGAGAAATTTTACCTGGAAACTGCACTGTTCAGAGGTTACACCACCCTGCAGTGGTCGGGCTTGCACACTATAAGAAAAAAACACTGCCCTATTTGCACTGCCACAGTCCCAGCCACCCGAGAGGCTGGCACTTTTTTCCTATAGTCTGCAATCACGACAACTGCTGCTGGATTGCAGGGTGGTCGTAACACTTGGAAATGAGCAGTGTATAAAGTAATTGAAATATGAATCCAGCCAGCAAAGGAGGCAATATGGACAATCACAATACATTAGTAAGTGCCTTGGATTAACTTTATCTACATGATAAATGTCATTTACTGAAGGGAGACAACCCCTTTAATGTCATTTTAGGCTCTAATGTCTATGTATATTTTTATATATATATATTTTTTTTTTTACAATAATAAATTGCTTGATGAGGGAAAAGATTTTTTTTTTTACACCTGAAACTACAAGACCTTTGGGGACATTTAACATAATTTTTTTAATTGCTGATTTTTCCTATAACTGGGGCTGACATATTAGCCCAAGTAAGGCCGGGTTCACAGCACTGTTTATTTTTACGTTCTTCTGATCTATCAGAACAGAAAAAAAAAGAAAATGAATCCTGTATTTTAAGCATCCGTTATGCTAATTTATGCACATTTGGCATCGGTTTTAGCCATTTACGTTTGAGATCTGTTATTTTAGATGGAAAAAAGTCTAAAATAGCGGATTTCAGACAGAAATGGCTAAAACAGATGCCAAATGTCCATAAATTAGCATAACGGATGCTTAAAATACAGGATTCATTTTCTTTATTTTTCTGTTATTCTGACGGATCAGAAGAATGGAAAAATAATCGGTAATGTGAACCCGGCCTTACAGAGGTAATACAGCCTTCAGAGAGGTTGTAAATCGTTAAACATCGCTGTACAACCTCACCGCAGAGCTGGTCTAGGTCTGCTAAGACCCAGCAGAGCAGCTTGTGCAGACTCACAGCCCTCGGAGTGTACATGATTGCTGAGACTGGATCAGGAGGTAGCATTGTGCTTAATAATGTCTATACGTTAGGGAAGGGGAGTGAGAGAAGGAAGGGATGGTGAAAAGCTGTCCCTGCCTTCTATACGGTGAGCCCTGCTTTAACTGCAGCCTCCCCGCTCCAGCAGCTGCATGATCAGCATGTAGCTGCAATCTCTGCAATGATATTTTAAGATGTCATTTCAGAGATACAGTATTTCCTGACCGCTCAGGCGTATATGTTGCTTTAACCTCTGGTTAAAACTTTGAGCAGCTGCAGCAGGACTTAAATGCTCCAACTGGCCTGAAAATGTATGTATGAGACTCTGAGGTCTCCTGGGACTTATCATTTTTATCTAGTTTCTGACTTGAATTTTTTTTTATATTTTTCTCTTTCTTTATCTATCTCTCACCCAAATTAACTCACCAAAAATTCTGATTCGGATCCACCATTTGTGTCAAATCCTATTCATTTAGAATCACTCTATTCATCTCTGTTCGTGAGCATTGGGCTTCCCTCCTGTAGATGATTGACAGATTTCTTCCTGTACTGTGTATAGAGGTCACTCAGGTCTTGTTTCAGCTGTTCAACACTGATTTTAAGGAAAGTACTAAAACAAAAGTAAGTTACCCTCGGCCTCGGCGGTAATCACTCATTTATAATTTATCCCATTCTAAAGATAATTTCACCGCATACAAGCAATCCCTCCTCATATTCAAATCCTCACTCGCTGATGCAAAACAGGCCTACTTCTCATCTCTCATATCTTCCCTGGCTCACAGCCCTAAACAACTTTTTAACACTTTTAACTCCCTTCGCCGTCCCCCAGCGCCCCCACCCTCTCTTCTCATCTCAGCTGAGGACTTTGCCAAATACTTCAAACAAAAGATAGTCAACATCAGAGAAAGCTTCAGTACACAGTCCCCACGGACCCTCAACACAACTGCTCGGTCCTCTTCTCCCAAAACCCGCTTTTCCACCATTACAGAAGAAAAACTCTCCACTCTACTCTCCAGATCTCATCTGACCACCTGTGCACTTGACCCAATCCCATCCCACCTCATCCCGAACCTCACCACAGTGTTTATCCCAGCCCTAACTCATCTCTTCAACCTATCACTAACCTCTGGTGTCTTCTCCTCTGCTTTTAAACATGCTACCATTACGCCTATCCTCAAAAAGCCTTCACTTGACCCATCTGCTTTGTCCAGTTATCGCCCCATATCACTTCTTCCGTATGCCTCAAAGCTACTAGAACAACATGTCCAATCACAACTGTCCTCTCACCTCTCCTCCTGCTCCCTCTTTGACCTCCTACAATCTGGCTTCTGACCCCACCACTCGACTGAGACTGCCCTTACCAAAGTCACCAATGACCTACGACACTGTTGACCACTCCCTTCTGTTTCAAACTCTCTCTTCTCTTGGCATCGCTGACCTGGCCCTCTCCTGGATCACATCATACCTCACAGAACAGACATTTTGTGTCTCCCACTCCCGCACCACCTCTTCGTCTCATTCCCTCTCTGTTGGTGTCCCGCGAGGCTCTGTCCTAGGACCCCTGCTCTTCTCTATCTACACTTTTGGCCTGGGACAGCTCATAGAGTCCCATGGCTTTAAGTATCACTCTTATGCTGACGACACACAAATCTACCTCTCTGGTCCAGACATCACCTCCTTACTATCAAGAATCCCACAATGTCTATCTTCTATATCATCCTTCTTCGCCTTTCACTTTCTAAAACTTAACATGGATAAAACAGAATTCATCATCTTTCCCCCATCTTGCTCAACCCCCCCAACAGACCTATCTATCACTATCAATGGCTGTACACTATCCCCAGTCAACCAAGTCCGCTGCCTTGGAGTGACCCTGGATTCTGCCCTTTCCTTCCGCCCACACATCCAAGCCCTTTCCACCACCTGCCGCCTCCAACTCAAAAACATCTCCCGCATCCGCGCTTTCCTTAACTTTGAATCTGCCAAAATGCTTGTACATGCCCTCATCATCTCCCGTCTAGACTACTGCAACACTCTCCTCTGTGACCTTCCATCTAGCACTCTCGCACCCCTCCAATCTATTCTCAACTCTGCTGCCCGACTAATTCACCTCTCACCCTATTACTCCTCTGCCTCTCCCCTCTGCCAATCCCTTCACTGGCTCCCCATCACCCAGCGAATTCACTTCAAAGTATTAACAAATACATACAAGGCCGTCCATAACCTGTCCCCTCCCTATGTCCCCTCCCTACATCTCTGAGCTACTTTCCCTTTACATCCCACACGCACTCTCCGATCCTCACAAGACCTCCTTCTCTCCTCTTATCACCTCTTCCCATAATCGCATCCAAGATTTCTCCCGCGCATCCCCCATGCTCTGGAACTCGCTACCCCAACATATCAGACTCTCACCTACAGTGGAATCCTTTAAAAAGAAACCTGAAAACCCACCTCTTCAGACAAGCCTACAACCAGTGACCCTGCTGCTTCTATACCGCCATGACTAACTTCACCCGCACCTACTGTGTCCTCCTCCCATACCATGCAGATTGTAAGCCCTCACGGGCAGGGCCCTTCTCTCCTTCTGTACCAGTTTGTAACTCGTCTTGTTTATGATTAGTGCAATTGTCTGTATTATGTATGTACACCTCTTCTCATATGTACAGCGCTATGGAATGAATGGCGCTTTAACAATAAATAATAATCATTTATGTTGCCCTATCTGAGTTTTCCAATTTGATCTAAATAAAGCTTAACCACTGTGAGGATGTATTCACATGTTGTGGTCATATCATTTTTTTTTTTTTACCATGATTCAAATGCAATGTGTGAATGCACCCTGGTAGGAAAGTTATGTAATGTTCTAACATATAATTGGGGAAATGTATCAAAACTGGATTTACTACTACAAAACTACAGTGTAATGGTGGAGGAGTTGCCTAAAAGTTTACTAACATTACTTCTTTCATATTCAAAGGAGACCCCATTGCACCATTTTGGATAATGCCCCCTTTGTGTTTCAATTTCTTAGTATTTTCAATATACAGTTGCAAGAAAAAGTATGTAAGCCCTTTGGAATGATATGGATTTCTGCACAAATTGGTCATAAACAATAGACAATCGCAGTCTGCCTAAACTAATAACACACAAATAATTAAATGTTACCATGTTTTTATTGAACACACCATGTAAACATTCACAGTGCAGGTGGAAAAAGTAGGTGAACCCCTAGACTAATGACATCTTCAAGAGCTATGTAGAGTGAGGTGTTAGCCAACTGGAGTCCAATCAATGAGATGAGATTGAAGGTGTTGGTTACAGCTGCCCTGCCCTATAAAAAAACACACACCAGTTCTGGGTTTGCTTTTCACAAGAAGCATTGCTTGATGTGAATTGTGTCTCACACAAAAGAGTTCTCAGAAGACCTACGATTAAGAATTGTTGACTTGCATAAAGCTGGAAAGGGTTATAAAAGTATCTCCAAAAGCCATGCTGTTCATCAGACCACGGTAAGACAACTTGTCTATAAATGGAGAAAGTTCAGCACTGCTGCTACTCTCCCTAGGAGTGGCCGTCCTGTAAAGATGACTGCAAGAGCACAGCGCAGACTGCTCAATGAGGTGAAGAAGAATCCTAGAGTGTCAGCTAAAGACTTACAAAAGTTTCTGGCATATGCTAACATCCCTGTTAGTGAACCTACGATACGTAAAACACTAAACAAGAATGGATTTCATGGGAGGATACCACAGAGGAAGCCACTGCTGTCCAAAAAAAACATTGCTCCATGTTTTCAGTTTGCACAAGAGCACCTGGATGTTCCACAGCAGTACTGGCAAGATATTCTGTGGACAGATGAAACCAAAGTTGAGTTGTTTGGAAAAAACACACAACACTATGTGTAGACAAAAAGAGGCACAGCACACCAACATGAAAACCTCATCCCAACTGTAAAGTATGGTGGTGGGGGCATCATGGTTTGGGGCTGCTTTGCTGCGTCAGGGCCTGGACAGATTGCTATCATCAAAGGAAAAATGAATTCACACGTTTATCAAGACATTTTACAGGAGAACTTAAGGCCATCTGTCCACCAGCTAAAGCTCAACAGAAGATGGGTGTTGCAACAGGACAACGACCCAAAGCATAGAAGTAAATCAACAACAGAATGGCTTAAACAGAAGAAAATACGCCTTCTGGAGTGACCCAATCAGAGTCCTGACCTCAACCCGATTGAGATGCTGTGGCATGACCTCAAGAAAGCGATTCACACCAGACATCCCAAGAATATTGCTGAACTGAAACAGTTCTGTAAAGAGGAAAGGTCAAGAATTACTCCTGACCGTTGTGCACGTCTGATCTGCAACTACAGGAAACGTTTGGTTGAAGTTATTGCTGCCAAAGGAGGTTCAACCAGTTATTAAATCCAAGGGTTCACATACTTTTTCCACCTGCACTGTGAATGTTTACATGGTGTGTTCAATAAAAACATGGTAACATTTAATTCTTTGTGTGTTATTAGTTTAAGCAGACTGTGATTGTCTATTGTTGTGACTTAGATGAAGATCCGATCACATTTTATGACCAATTTGTGCAGAAATCCATTCCAAAGGGTTCACATACTTTTTCTTACAACTGTATCTGTTTGCTGCCAGTGATTGGCAACACTCTTGATTGCTTTTTAGTGGCTGATACATGGTTTAATTGAGTCCGCCAGACCTGGAGTCACTTTTGTGTTCTTCTAAGGCCTTGTTCACATTTCCGTGTCACGTAAAGCGTACATGTTTCATTCATGAAGATGTCCGAGAAGGATCCGTGGTTGGTCCATGTGTCCGTTTTTACCATCAATGTGTCATCCGTAATTCACTGACGTTGCTCAGCTGAAAATTAATTTCCAAAGAATCTAATATTAGTCATAATAAAATTAGTCACCTATAGACTTTAATGGGAGTGATTGGTCCGCATCACGGATCAAAGTAGTGCGTGTCCCCGTGATTTTTTTTACTGACCCACGGTCAGTAAAAAAATACTGAAATGTGAACAGACATTTTTAAATCAATGGGTGCATGTGCTGTCCACAGAAAATGCCAACAGCACACGTCAGTGAAAAACGGAAATGTGAATGAGGCCTAAGATTCAGGAATGCCCAACCTGCTGCCCTCCAACTGTTGCAACAGCTTGAGGGTTGTAGGTTGAGCATCCCTTTTCTAAGTGAACTTGGATCATAAAACCCTATGGTGATTTCAAGTCAGTGGGATGTGCAGGTAATGTAGTTGTAATATGGAGTCGGACCTTAAAATGTAACCACATTGAGGCGATCCGACACTGGTGGGATGTTGAAAACTGCCCGAAGTAGAAAAATGAATACCCAAATGTGCTTTTTTTTGTGTTGAAAAGTAGCAAAAATGTTACTAAACAAGGATGAAAGGGATCTGAGATAAGGAGCTTTATTTATTTAGTGCACAATAGTGGGAATGTGACCGTGTCTCCTGCACAGCGACCTCTGACATCCCAGTCTTGTGATGAGGTCTAATCCTGGGTTACTTCATGCCATGTGACTCTCGGCATCACAAGATACTCACTTGAAGTGATTCATTCCAGACAGGATTCACAGTAATCTAACTACAAAAAAAACTGTGCCCTAGGGGTTTCTGAATATGCCTGATTTTATTAAACAGTTTATTTTCATTCAGAAAAATCCGATGGGCTCCCTACACTCACAAATGCACTGGCCTTTTTTGGGGCCAGAATAACTACACAAGTTTCTTTTTTGTGGTTTTTTTTTAACTTTTTTTTAGTGGTTTTTTTCACCCAGATTTATGAATCCTATAGATGGCATAAAATTAAAGGGGTTTTCCAGGATTTGTTTTAACTGATGACTAGGGATGAGCGAACTTGTGTTTTGAAGTTTGGCGTAAAGGTTTGGGTTATCTAAGAATTCCGGTATGGATTCTGCTACCATGGACCATAAGTTATGGTCCATGGTAGCGGAGTCCATAACGGAATTCTTAGATAACCTAAACCCAAACCTTGTACGCGGAAACTGAAAACACAAATTCACTCATCCTTACTGATAACCTATCCTCTCAATAGGTCCTCAGTATCTGATTGGTGCGTGTCTGACACCTGGGACGCTCGCCAATCAGCTGTTTGAGAAGGCACCTGCAGTCACAGTAGCGCTGCGACCTTTACCTGCGTGCAGCGGTATTTGTCCATCCGTAACCCAGCATATATGCCGCAAAGCAGCCGGATGTCATTATAGTCAATGGAACTCCAGCGGTGAATGTTAGAATGTGGCAAGCTGCTGGAACAGCCTGCACGATCTGGCAACCCCAACTGTGTATGTACCCTCACTGTCTACCCTCACTTTAAAAAAAAAATTTACGCCAGCATTGTGGCACAATTTTGGTGCAAACCAGCACATTTTAGGCCAGACTTCTTTCCAATGAAGCTCCACTCCCTTCCTCTTAGGCACCCTTTTTGAGCACGTTAGAAAAAAAGAGGAGAAATCATAGTGGCATGAAAGTGCGTCAATATTGCACATTTTTAAGCCTCTTGCCCACGACCGTACGCCCGCCGAGATATACGGTCCGTGAGCGGGCCAAATGTGCCACATAGTGGCATTGATCGTCCGCATGGGAGCACACAGCATCATAGATTACAATGATGCTGTGCACGTCGGGCCACCCGCGGGGATATTGTCCTACACTCATATGATCATATAAGTGCAGGACAATAGCCCCGCGGGCGGCCCGATGTGCACAGTATCATTGCAATCTATAATGCTGTGCGCTCCCATGCGCACGATCAGTGCCGCTCCAGGACATATGGCCCGCTCACGGGCCGTATATCTCGGAGGGGATACGGTTGTGGGCAGATTTTAGATGCATTAGTAAGTCTGGGCCAGTGTGTTTTCCCATGGTGTTTTTCCCTAATAGAGAAGGTGATAAGAAATGTTGTGTTTTTGAAAAGAAGCCAGAAAAAAAAGCCATCCAATGAACAAAAATGCCAGTAGTATTTACATATTTTACATATTTCACATAGACCTTCAGCTAACATCTGAAGCTGGCCTTTTACCGTAAAAATGTGCCCAAAAAATGCTGGTGCAAAAATCACTGCTAAAAATGCAAAAGTGCAGAAAAACACAAGCAAATGTGAGACCACCTTTCCTCAAAATTCATCAAAATGTGGTGTTTAAAAAAATAATAATAATGAAAACATTGTTTAGAAAAATGTCATTAGATATTACAATTTTCATACGGTTTACTACTATTAGCCGTGTAATCACTTCAGACATACCTATACACACACACACAGCTCACTTCTCCGTTTCTTGAGTTCCCAACTCTGCACAAGCCTATATTACAACCAGAGATGTTGCTACATCTCCTTCACTAGGAGATTCAGTTTGCTGCCCTGATCCTGTATCGAAATACCCATGCCAATGCAAAGCGGCTATTTGCACTCCCTTCCCTCGGGCATCTGGCCCGTACCAACGCCCCTGATAACAACATACCACATTAATATTTACACCTTTTTCCAGAGACCTTGGCAAATATATGTTATTCTTATAACCATATCTATTTCTAGAATTGCGTCAGAAAGACTGGTTCTCTTCTCCGTGCCCGGATTTCTATGTCTATAATGCTATTTGTACAGGGTTCCTTTTCAGATCCTCGGTGCTGGCGAGCAGCCTGCGTATTAGCACATCGCACATAACATTGAAAACAAACATATTAGGGCTTTGTTTCTCCATTGGCTGTTTGCTTTGTCTTCCTCTAATCACCGTCTTATTTTACAATCCCATTCTTTAGTTGGATCAGCTGTTTGAGAAGGCAGCAGGGTGTCTTGTGAGTGCTGCAGCCTTCTTCGTGCTCGCCAAGCACAGCGCCGTACATTGTATATGGGCTGTGCTTGGTAGCATTCAGTTCAATGGGGCTGAGCTGCTCCTAGGCCACATCACTGATAAACATGTCGTCACTTGGCCTAGGAAAACCTGCGAGAAGGCACGGTGCTACTACGAGCACAGGTGCCTTCTCAAACATCTGCATCCCGGGTGTCGGACCCCCACCCATCTATCCAGAGGATAGATCATCATTATTAACATCTCGGGAAAACCCCTTTAATTATTGTGTCTATTAACAAAGTAGGCAGGAACACACAGACAGTGAGCCCTAACTGGAACCCAGCCCGCTTTCCCTGCCTATTTGCAGTGCAAGCCCTAGGCGGCAAGTCCGCAACTAGTCGACGTTCCCTACTCTGCTACAGTGCAAGACAGACACACACACAGACAGAACAACACAGAGACAGCGTCATGCGGGAATGGGTCAGAAGCGGAATGAGGAAACAGTACAAAATCACAAAGACAGAGGGTAGTCATTAAGCCAAACCAAAGTCAGAACCAGACAGGAAGCACAGTACCAAAACACGAAACAGAGAGGGGTCAAAGGCCCACTGTGGAGAGAAACAGAGCATTGCATTCTGTCGCTAGGGATGCTATTGTGTGTGGCTTCGCAGCGCGTCTCTCCTGGCGCAGTGGCGCCGAAGCTGGAGATCTCGCTGCTGGAGCCTAGACAAGTAAGTTTGTTACGATGTCATTGATAAAATTACTGACCTATGCTTCTAGTTACCAAAGAGGAAAAATATGGGTAAAAAATAATTAAAGGGGTATTCCAATTTTAAAACACTATGGCATATTACGAGGAGATGCCATAATATTATAATCAGTAGCGATCTGACCTCTGGCATCTCCGCAGATTCTGAGAATGAAGGGACTGTGGTCCCTCAGTGGCCTGGCCACGTACTGTGCATGGAACTATAAAGACATGAGCCAACACAGCAGGTAGTTATCGGAAAGGAAGAGTTCCTTCCCAATAATTGCCTGCTCATTACAGGAGGTGAGAGCAGCATTTACATACAGCAATCACCTCTGCTATATGGGGACGTGCGATTGCTCGAATGGTCACTTGTCCCCATACACATTCATTGTTTCTGGGCAGCAGATTGCAGTTTCGACAGCACAATCTGCTGACCAGATAAGATCATTTACGTGTCTGCACCAGCGATGCCTTCACCCAATGAATGAGGGTTTGTTTGTTCATGAGGTGATTGGTTGCGTCTTTAGACAGGGCAATTATCAGGAAAGATCGTTCCTAGGAATGCTCCTTACCGTTAATTACCCTGATCATTGGCCCGTGAAAATGGGCCTTTACACAGCTACATTCAAGTGAGCTTTGCTTTGAAGGGAACACTGTAAAGGTGCCACCGCACATAGCTAGTGCTGCAGCCCCTTCATTCTAAGGACCCTGACTCCCAACAATCGGTAAGTGATGGGCATATCCAAGCGATATACTGTCATGTACTATGGTGGGATGCTGTTTCTGAGCAGTATTCTACCTGTTTGAAATGTGAAATCTGCGCATATAACAGGGCCTCATTGGTTGAAAGGCTGAAGGATCAGGGTATGTTCACACGGCTAACATTTGCCACTAATCTCCCACTGAAAACAGGTGTCTTTTATAACTTCTACATCGACAACCAAAACACTTTTCCCATTGACTTTAATATTAAAAACTCCACCTCGTTCACACATTGTACAACAGTAGAGGTTTTTAGCTGATTGAAAAACGCTTGAGAAGTGACGTTACTTCTTGGAAGTAGAATGATTGTGGATTTCATAGACACCAATGAGGAAGCAGAACAACCTCAATTAAATACTCTTCTAATACTCTCATAAAAACTCTGCTAAAAGGTCCACCAAATTACAAACCTGCCACACATGACCTGTTTTCAGCTACTGATTTTTCTACCGCTGATTTTGCTGTGTGAACGTAGCCTTAGGCCTCATGCACACGGCCGTTGTGGGTCCGTTCCGTTTATTGGGGACCACAATTTGCGGTCCCCAATGCACGGGCAATATCCGTGCGGCGGCCGTGACAGATCGAGACACATTAAACTTGAATGGGTCTGTGATCCGTCCGCACCGCAAAATAAATAGAACAGGTTCTATTTTTTTGCGGTGCGAAGGCATGGACAGAAACACCACAGAAGCACTCCGTAGTGCTTCCGTGGGTTTACGATCTGTGCTTCCGTTCCGCATCTCCGCGATTGCGGACTCATTCAAGTGAATGGGTCCGCATCCGTGATGCGGAGTGTACGCGAGCCAGTGCCCGTGTATTGCGGAACCCACCATATGTGGGTCGCAATACGGCCACGGACCCACAACGGCCGTGTGCAAGAGGCCCAAGGGTCCCTACACACATAAATTTTGTCTGTTTTTTTACAAGCGGAAAAAAAAAACCTCCAGAATAAGCAAATGCATTTTTTGGGGGTGTTTTTGGGAGGTTTATGCAAATTGTGACTTACCGTACCACTAGCATTTTTAATGGTCTTTTTCCCCTATAGAGACGCTAATGTAAAAATGCCTGAAAAAACACTAAGAGCTCCAGTTGCAGTGTCCCACTCAAGTAACCGTGGGCCCTGCAAACGTGTCTTAATTATGTATTAATGTCATGTGATATGCCTGTATTTTGTATTTTATCTCCTGTCATATTCTCCATGTCACAATGTGATTTTACATGCAAATATCCTTTACACAGGCCTAGTCAGGGTGCACTACACTCGTTTCTCCACTAGATGGAGCAGTGTCAGTGTGTATAAATAGCTTAGCTCAGACCTAAGTCAGGCTGTGAGTTGTGTACAGTTCTGTGCACTTCAGTTCAGTTCCTGGTTGAGGTAAATCCAAACCAGTGCAGATGAGCTCAGGTAAATCCAAGTGAAAGTTCAGTTGAATCAGTGGCGGATCCAGGGGGGGGGGGCAACGGGGCAATTGCCCCCCCCCCCCCCGAGCTGGGCGGCGGCGGCGGCAGCGGGGCACAGGGAGATGAGCGCTTCCATTGTGGAAGCGCTCATCTCCAGTCATCTGTATCGCCGTCCTCAGGACAGCGATACAGATGCCTGCCTGTGCTGCGGCAGGGAAGGGAGAGGCGTGTCCCTTTCCCTTCCTCTGATAGGCTGCCGGCCTAGTGCCTGCAGCCTATCAGAGGCCGGCGCAGGCGGCGGATTGACGTCATCACGCCGCCTGAGCCATACAGCGTGGGACACAGGCCTGAAGAAGCCTGCATCGCATCGCTGACATGGAGGTAAGTATGTGTGGGTTTTTTTTTTCTTCATTATATACAATATTTTTACTGCCATCTGGGGGCGGCTATGACTGGCAAAGGGGGGGCTATGACTGGCAAAGGGGGGCTATGACTGGCAAAGGGGGGCTATTACTGGCAATGGGGGGGCTATTACTGGCAATGGGGGGGCTATTACTGGCAATGGGGGGGCTATTACTGGCAAAGGGGGGGTCTCTTATTTCTGGCAAAGGGGGCTCTCTTATTACTGGCAAAGGGGTGTCTATTATTACTGGCAAAGGGGGGGCTGTTATTACTGGCAAAGGGGGGGCTGTTATTACTGGCAAAGGGGGGCTGTTATTACTGGCAAAGGGGGGCTCTTATTACTGGGGGCTGTTATTACTGGAGGCTCTATTACTGGCTCAGAGGGGCTGTTATTACTGGCACAGAGGGGCTCCTATTACTGGGGGCTGTTATTACTGGCACAGAGGGGCTCCTATTACTGGGGGCTGTTATTAATGGCACAGAGGGGCTCTTATTACTGGGGGCTGTTATTACTGGCACAGAGGGGCTCTTATTACTGGGGGCTGTTATTACTGGAGGCTCTATTACTGGCTCAGAGGGGCTGTTATTACTGGCACAGAGGGGCTCCTATTACTGGGGGCTGTTATTACTGGCACAGAGGGGCTCCTATTACTGGGGGCTGTTATTAATGGCACAGAGGGGCTCTTATTACTGGGGGCTGTTATTACTGGCACAGAGGGGCTCTTATTACTGGGGGCTGTTATTACTGGCACAGAGGGGCTCTTATTACTGGGGGCTGTTATTACTGGCACAGAGGGGCTCTTATTACTGGGGGCTGTTATTACTGGCACAGAGGGGCTCTTATTACTGGGGGCTGTTATTAATGGCACAGAGGGGCTCTTATTACTGGGGGCTGTTATTACTGGCACAGAGGGGCTCTTATTACTGGGGGCTGCTATTACTGGCACCGGGGGGGCTGCTATTACTGGCACCGGGGGGGGGGGGGGGGGGGCTGCTATTACTGGCACCGGGGGGCTGCTATTACTGGCACAGGGGGGCTATTATTACTGGCACATGATTGGGGGCACTATAGGGGCATCTACTGAGGCCACAAAGAAGGGGTATTTTATATAGGCTCTCTGTACAGTACAATTTTATACTGGGACACATTATGGTGGGTACTATGGGGAAGGGGGGAGAGGAGTACTATGGGGTCATCTACGGGGGGCACTAAGAAGGGGTATTTTATACTTGCAAATTATGGGGGACACTGAGGGCATCTACTGGAGCATTTTATACTGGTACATTATGGGGGGCACTAGGAGGAAGGAGGGTGTGGAGGACTATGGGGTCATTTACTAGGGGCACTATATAGGGGTATTTTATACTGGCACATTATGGGGACATTAGCTCAACTGGGGGCATTACAAGGGGGTATTTTTTGCACTGTCACATTATAAGAATTATTACTACGGGGGGGGGGGCATTATGGTGGGCTTTATTACTCCCCCATGGTATGACCCCCTAGTAGCAGCACCAGCCTCTTTCTGCTCTGATATTCCTCTGCCCCTTCTCCAAATACTTATTATGAAATCTTTCTCATTAGGATAAAACACATCAGCTCCGCCGAGCCCCCGGCCAAAGTGTGGAAGTGGCGTCCGAGATCCCCAAGGGCCAAGCCAAGTAACTGTAAGTGTTCATGTGAAATATGATTGTTATACACATATAGCCTACACTGTGGAGTCTGTTCTATAAGCACCATTGTTTTGTGGCGGCGGACAGAAAATAATCTGAAAGTGCCCCTCCCGAGACCAGGCTCTGGATCCGCCACTGAGTTGAATGCAGTTCTTTCGTGAGCCTTCAAAAAAGCAACAGCCATGTAGCTGAATATCTGGAGGGAGGCCTCTTCCTAGCCTCTCTAATCTGTCCCTGTCGGTTCCATAACCTAGGGTTAAAGGGTTTCTACCACCAGAAATACCGTTATGTAGCTGACTGACATTAGTGATGCGCCCATGTCAGTACTACATAACAGTATGTTTCTGACATTTGCCCCTGCAGCCGTTTTTGTAAAATAAGCACTTTTATAATATGCTAATGAGCCTCTAGGTGCTAGGTGGGCATAAAATCAGCACCTAGAGGCTCCGTCTACTCACCCTTTATCCCGCCCAGGTCCTCTGTTCTGCCCGCCCCGCTCCTCTTGATTGATGTCACTGTTCCCTGCATCGCAGACAAAATCCTGTGCCTGCGCCGTTCACTTCTGTATTCGGCGCAGGTGCAGTGAGTGAAGGCTGCTCTCCTGATGCCGGCTTCCTCACTGTGACGTAGTCGGCGCAGGCGCAGTGAGGAATCCGGCACCAGGAGCGCATCATTCACTCACTGCGCCGAATACAATAGTGAACGGCGCAGGCGCGGGATAAAGGGTAGGTAGACGGAGCCTCTAGGTGCTGATTTTACGCCCACCTAGCACCTAGAGGCTCATTAGCATATTATAAAAGTGCTTATTTTACAAAAACGGCTGCAGGGAGAAATGTCAGAAACATAATGTTATGTAGTGCTGACATTAGCGCATCGCTAATGTCAGTCAGCTACATAACGGTATTTCTGGTGGTAGAAACCCTTTAAGGCCTACAAGTATTCTACCTAGAGGTGAGCAATCCACTCCAGAGTGACCAATGTCTAAACTGCATGCAGCCGAGTATCTAAGGAATTACCACGTTTATGCAAGACAAAGGATTAGCAAGATAGTCATTACCTGAGGACTTATTAAGCACCTTTGTAGTAGGTGTAGGAGATAACATAAAGCATCTACATCTCCAGTTTAAATCCTGAGGACAGTCAGGCCCACTGTCAGAACAGCATTGGCATAGAAGTTTAAGGCCTCTTTCACACGAGCGTGATGGATTAGGTCCGGATGCGTTCAGTGAAACTCGCACTATTTTGCAAGCAAGTTCAGTCAGTTTTGTCTGCGATTGCCTTCAGTTGTTCAGTTTTTTCAGCGCGGGTGCAATGCGCTTTGATGCGTTTTTCACGCGCGTGATAAAAAACGGAAGGTTTACAAACAACATCTCTTAGCAACCATCAGTGAAAAACGCATCGCACCCGCACTTGCTTGCGGATGCAATGCGTTTTTCACGCAGCCCCATTCACTTCTATGGAGCCAGGGCTGCGTGAAAAACGCAGAATGTGGAACATGCTGCGATTTTCACGCAACGCAGAACTGATGCGTGAAAAACAACGCTCATGTACACAGACCCATTGAAATGAATGGGTCAGGATTCAATGCGGGTGCTGTGCGTTCACTTCACGCATTGCACCCGCGCGGAAAACTCGCTCGTGTGAAAGGGACCTAAGGATTCAGAAAAGCACCTTTTTTATTCAAGGATTAGAATCAGGCCTGAGTTGTTACCAGTGTTAGGCCCCTTTCACACGAGCGAGTTTTCCGACGTGAACGCATAGCACCCGCACTGAATCCTGACCCATTAATTTCAATGGGTCTGTGTACATGAGCGTTGTTTTTCACGCATCAGTTCTGCGTTGCATGAAAATAGCAGCATGTTCTACATTCTGCGTTTTTCACGCAGCCCTGGCCCCATAGAAGTGAATGGGGCTGCGTGAAAAACGCATTGCATCCGCGTGGGAAAAACTGAACAACTGAACGCAATCGCAGACAAAACTGACTGAACTTGCTTGCAAAATGGTGCGAGTTTCACTGAACGCACCCTGAACGCATCCGGACCTAATCCGTCATCCTCGTGTGAAAGAGGCCCAAGACTTTCATTATTACCAGCCTAGTCTGAGCAGTAGTTTCTTATGTATTACAAGAGCCTGTACTTCATTGAGGATTTGCATTTCCCTATCCCCATATGTATGGGAGATTGTGCTTTATGCCGGATTGTATCATCAGTAAAGTGCCATTTGGAGTTTCACCCTGCTTGCCTCAGACTCAGTTCCTCTATTAACCCTATAGTAAATGGTTGTACCTCCATCCAAAAGGTACTGGCGTCATGATTACAAGGGACATTGCCACTGGCACATTAATACAGACCACCAAGGGCACCTGAAACCAACATCTGGCCAGTGTCCCTTACACCAGAGTGCGCCCCAGAGAATCCTTGTGCCGTTCTCCTTTTCACTTAAGCAAGCCGGCCCAGGGATGACATAACCGTGAGTAACCAGAACCGTATTTATCTCGGCCCACCTATTGCTCACACCGTGACCTCACACATAATTCCCCTGCAAGGTCTGGCATACCGCACAGTATGCAGCATTTCTAAGAAGACAGAAAGATTTTTAAAAAAAATCACCAAAAACACCAGTAGAAAAAAAAAATAAGCAAAATATTTCCCATAGACCTTCAGCTAACATCTGGAGCTCACATTTTTACAGTGAAAAAATCCACCAAAAAGTATGGTCCCACCATAAGTGATCTACACCACCCTCAGTTTGAGATGGACTTTGCCATTATCATGTCCGACCTAGGCCGCCACATTCCTCTGTGCCAGTCTGATCTTCTCTGCCACAAGTTGTGTGATGTGTGCCTCATAAAACAGCTGATCGGTGGGGGTGCTAGGAATCAGACCCCTATCGATCAGATACTGATGACCAATTCCTGAGGATGGACCATTAATATTAAACTCCCAGAATACCCCTTTAATTCCTTTAGCTGTGACTGGTGGTCCTTGGATAGTGACATCTAGAACGGGAACCTGATTTCCAAGTGGCTTCCTAGCATATTACACTATTTTACAGACTTAGGGGCCATTCACACGATCACATGGCCGTCGTGCCTCTGTTGACTTGAATGGGTCCACGATCCGCAAGATACTGCAAAAGATAGGACATGTCCTATCTTTAGCGGAGCAAAGGCACTGAGTGGAAGCCCATGGAAACACTTAGAAGCCCTTCTGTGGGCTTCCGGGTCTGTGTCTCCGCTCCGCAAAAAATAGGACATGTTCTATTTTTGCCGTATTTTGCGGATCGCGGACCCATTCAAGTCAATGGGTCCGCACCACCGCACAGAGTTCACAGGGCCAGTGCCCATGCATCGCGGACCGCTATTTGAGGTCTGTAGCACAGGAATGGCGACCATACGGTTGTGTGAAAGAGCTCTTTTAATGCAACCACAGGAAGCTTGAGGTAAGGCTGAGTTCACATCAGCGTTCAGCCTTTACGTTCTCCTGCTCTGTTATAGGAGCAGGAGAACGGAAAGGACGGATTCGGCACATAACAGAGCTGAACGGAGCCTACGGACCCCGTAGACCATAATGGGGTCCATTAGGTTTCCGCTCAGAAGATGATTTTGGAGCGGAGACAAAAGTCCTGCATGTACAACTTTTGTCTCCGCTCCAAAATCATCTTCTCAGCGGAAACATAACGGACCCCATTATAGTCTGTGGGGTCCGTAGGCTATGTGCAGAATCCGTCCTTTCCGTTCTCCTGCTCCTATAACGGAGCAGGAGAACGGAAAGGCTGAACGCTGATGTGAACGAAGCCTTACCTATATATTCAGATTCTTTCCTCTGTTGGTGTTATCATGTCAAGAAATCAGTATTAGGAAATTTCCGGTTAAAGGGCTTCTCCAGTTTTATGGAAATAAAGATTCAAAATGTGTGCGACTGTCTAATATTTACTGTAGATTAAATCTTTTACTGTGTTCAAGATCTCTGCTTGCTGACAATCAACAATATCCAAATAGATGATATCAGTGTCTATAAATACAACATTTTATGACACAATTATCTCTCAGCATTTACTAAAATTTTATTGAGCTAGTATCTGTCCCTACCCTAATGTTTTATACGACTCCTGTTAGACCAGGTGATGTTAATCAGCATAGTTTGTAGAGTTTGTGTTGGCACCGTGTGGTTTGATCTGAGGTTTTAGTTCAGTATAAATGATTGTTCATTTTATCTTACAAGGGAAGCGTGCTCCGACAAAGTACCTTCCCTGATCACATACGGTTTACGATGCAGTGCCCATAGACTTTATACACCAAATGTTTGCCAAAAGAGAGTCCTAAGTATTAAAAAGCACAGTCAGCCACATTTTTTCAAGATGAGGAAATCCTGGAAAAATGTATATCACGCTGTGTACCACTGCATGGTACTGTGTAAGCATACAGCTGTATAGGACTGGCGCATACATTCAGATGCACACAGGCTACATGCACATCGCCAGCCATTTTTCAACCATTTGTGCATCCATTTTCGTCCCGTTTGTCCGTTTTTATTGGCCATTAGATGGGTGCACTCCCGTCTAAGCGACTATTAAAAATGGCCCCATTGATTTCAATGGGGTCCATGTGGCCGAGAAAATGTCCTATTTTTTTGATGGCCGCTATTCACAGCCATGTAAATAAACCCATAGGGCATGATTTATCATGACTCTGACAGCTCACTCCACTTTCTCATATGGCTAAAGTCAGTTTTAGCCAAGTCAGATTTATGATCGGCCCTTTAAGACTGTAATAAATGTGGTTTGACGGTAGCAGTTTATCCGTCAGTAAGCAGCTTTACAAAAGTTGCACGTCTTTACGAAAAAGTCGCATGTTCTATTAAAAAGTCTCATAAGATAAGCATGGTCTCCACTGGAGTGAAATTGCGCAATTTTTTGCGACTTTTTTGCGACTTTTTAAATAGTCTCAATAGTAAATCTGTCTAGAGATTAATTTACATAAGAAAACACATCCACTTTCAGAAAACTGGCGAGCATAGTGCAGAGCAGAAAAAAGTCGCAAATTTTTGCGCAGTTTTAGTGATTGCGCAAAAATATGCGACTTTTTCACTCCATTATTCTGACTTGAGCTAATGATAAATCTGGCCCATAGACTGCAACAGTCAAGTGCATGTAGCCTAAGCGTTTCTTCCCGACAATCACCTGCTCATCAATGAAGGAGACCGCTGCATTTACATGCAGTGATCTCCTCCACGGTATGGAGAGATCACTAATGCCATCGCTCGTCCCCATAGGCCCTGAATCTGGACCTATTCATTTCAATGAGTCTGTGTACATGAGCGTTGTTTTTCACGCATCACTTCTGCGTTGCGTGAAAATAGCAGCATGTTCTATATTCTACGTTTTTCATGCAACGCTGGCCCCATAGAAATGAATGGGGCTGTGTGAAAAACACATTGCATCCAGATGCACTGCGTTGTGTTTTAAAGGCAAGTAACTTGCAACAGTGAAGGGATTTATAAGATAGGAAGTTCAGCTTCTCAGTGTATGGCTCCAGGCAGTGCATGGGAGAGGAGAGCTTTATACAGTTTCTGCCCTTGCGGAGCTATTTGCACAATGAGGAAGGCACCAAAAGCCATAGATGTGGAGAGGCTGATCGTTCTGGTGGGGGAGAGGCCATGTATTTGGGACAGCAGGTCGGGGGAGTACCATGACCGGTACAAAAAGGACGCTGCATGGCTAGAAATAGCCCAAGAGCTGTTTGGTCCAATATGGGAGAAAAGTCAGAGGTTGGGTAAATAGCCAATTTATACATGTTTGATCCTAGCTGTCCTCCCTAGCATAGCACATGGCATACGCTGTCCTGCCTAGGATAGCACATGGCATACGCTTTCCTGCCTAGCACATGGCATAGTTTGTCCTGCCTAGCATAGCACATGGCATACGCTGTCCTGCCTAGCATAGCACATGGCATACGCTGTCCTGCCTAGCATAGCACATGGCATACGCTTTCCTGCCTAGCACATTGCATAGTTTGTCCTGCCTAGCATAGCACATGGCATACGCTTTCCTGCCTAGCACATGGCATAGTTTGTCCTGCCTAGCATAGCACATGGCATACGCTGTCCTGCCTAGCATAGCACATGGCATACGCTTTCCTGCCTAGCACATGGCATAGTTTGTCCTGCCTAGCATAGCACATGGCATACGCTGTCCTGCCTAGCATAGCACATGGCATACGCTTTCCTGCCTAGCACATGGCATAGTTTGTCTTGCCTAGCATAGCACATGGCATACGCTGTCCTGCCTAGCATAGCACATGGCATACGCTTTCCTGCCTAGCACATGGCATAGTTTGTCCTGCCTAGCATAGCGCATGTCATACGTTGTTTAAGATTGTATTGTTTGGTAAATGTTTGCTTGTTGTATTTTAATTAAAGTGGGTGAAGTGAAGAATCGGTGGCAGAGCTGCAGGGACCAGTTCTGGAAGAAAAACCAGCAGCAAGGCCGCAGTGGGTCCGGGAATACAAAAAAAAGGCCCTATCTGTTCAGGGACCAACTGATGTTCCTCCGTCCATTAATGGAGCTGTGTCCGTAGGTTCATTATAAACAATGACCACTACATGTTTATCAATACACACTGTATGTTGACTATGTGGGTAATGTAATTTGTATCAATGTGTAACTCAGAAATGTCATAGTTGACGATAGCAACCGATCCGATTCCTCCTTGTAGTTGCATAAGTAGTTAAACAACAGTACAAGTGGAATAGGATTATTTGCTAATGGCAACTATGCCACTTCTAATTTCCCTAATGTTGCTACATGACCATATATGTAATATGTTGGTTAGTTCCACAGGACCTATCCCCGCTCCTGACATGCCTGTTTTAATAGCTTCATACATTCCCCATGTAATAACAATTCAGGAGCATCTATTCTTATGAATCTATGTAGTGGCGTCCCTTTATTATTCCTGCTAGAAGTTATAATTGAATTGCTTTTAGCCTTCAATAAAGGGTACAGAGGAGAGGTAACACGTTTGGGCTGTGTACCTGCACAGACTCATTCTACCCAATCAGTGCTGCCATGTTTAGGTGGGCAGGTACACCCCCCCTTCAACCTTTTACAACCCGTCTGTACCCTTTAAAACTGAGGGCTGATAGCAATTTATTAAGGGTCCATTCACACGTCCGCAAAATGGATCCGCATCCGTACCGCAATTTTTTGTGGAACGGGTGCAGACCCTTTCATTTTCAATGGGGCCAGAATGTGCTGTCCGCATCCACATTTGCGGATCCGCACTTCCGCTTCCGTGATTCCGTTTCCGCAAAAAAATAGAACATGTCCTATTCTTGTCCGCAATTGCGGACAAGAACAGGCATATTCTATTAGTGCCGGCAATGTGCGGTCCGCAAAATGCGGAATGCACATTGCCGCTTTCCGTGTTTTGCGGATCCGTGGCTCCGTGTATCCGCAAAACACATTGTGGACGTGTGAATGGAGCCTAATAACTTATATTTGAGAAATAATAAAGGAATGGCACAACATTGAGCCATAACAATAGATGTTCCAGAAATGTAATTACATGGGGAATACATGAAGTAATTCATGAACACATGTAAGGAGTGGTTAACTGTCCTATTTAAACTAGTATTATGTTCAAACTGTATTTTGCGGATATTATATATATATATATATTTTTATATTGGTGTGGTCATATATTAATTTACATGTTATGTTTGTTTAAATTTTGTAGAATGGCGGAAACCTTGAGGAGGAAGCTGAAGAGAGTGCACCACAACACTCCAGCCTACTGCGTCACAAGGTCCTCCAGAGAGTAATTAAGGGCCCAGCACCTCTGCCGCCTCTCGGCCCCCAGCCTAAGGAGTGGGCACCCCCCCACACTTTGTCCTTACCCGAGTGCCGCCGCAGACCAATGCCTCCTGCCGAGGCTATGATAAATTTTCAGGTCCATGACTATTTGTATAGAGCCCGGTAGGAGGACTAGTTTGATCTGTATGCGTGCAGACCGGCACCTTATTTGCGAATTCTGCCTCCAGAACGAGAACTGAGAACCAAAGCGGCTCTTGGTATCGTTCTGGAGGCAGCCACTCCGCCAAACGATCCCACAGACCTTTTTCAGGCCCTGGAGAATTGGTTCATCCATGGGCACATGTCTGGCTCCCGGCCACGGGAATTCCCCAGGTTTGCCACGGGCCGCCACAATTCCCTCCCACAAAGTCGCCCATATGCCCCACATTACGACATGTCATATGGCCAGCCTGGCCCCTCCACATCCCAAGCTGCCCCATCTCACCACTCTGGCCCCCCTTCTCAACCCTCATACCCTGGGATTTACTTTCAGGGTCCAACTGGGTCACCTGGGCGTTTTTTAAATTTGTAAATTTTGCGTTAACATTATTGTTTATTTAATTTTTTTACTTAAAAAAAAGGAAATATGAGGACTCTGTGCTGAAATAAACAGAGTTTTATTTTCATGCATTTCATTGTTTCTTGTCTTTATTATATACATTGAATTATTATATTTATGTAGCACAAACACATAAAACACATTAATAATTGTAAACGTTTATTATACATTTATGTAACCTACATACATGTAACTATATAAACATGATTTGTAAATCATTTACACACATAAATATTAATTTAGTTATAAACAATTTAAACCAATATAAAAAATGTATTTTACATTTTGCTATTTATGTTTACTCTGGTTTTTATTGTTTTCACAAAATAACAAAAACATCAATACAATCTCTTTAAAATATATAAATCTATAGGATCATGCAGGATCCCAACAACTTAAGTTTCTGCAGTTGAGACCACTGGAAGAATTGCTATGAACTTCGAACAGTAATAAACTCTTCAGACCAGTTCAGGATCCGCATGAGTAATGCTGACGCATGATAAAGTTTCAGGTCCGGCATGCCCATGCCACCTCTGTTTTTAGCTTTAGTCAATGTCCAATTGCTCAATCTAGACTTGCTAGAACCCCATACGAAACGTGTCATAACTTTGATCAGGTTGATGAAAAATTTCCCAGGTATGCAAATGGAAATGGTTTGGAAAAGGTAAAGGAATCTTGGTAGTATATCCATTTTAATCACATTTATTTTACCAAACCACGATAGGGTTCTAAGAGAATACAGCCCCAAATCTGCCACTGTTCTATTTTGAAGAGGCAGATAATTAAGTGGATAGAGGAGATGAAGTCGTGCCAGGATTTGTAGACCCAAGTATGTAATGCTCGTGGTCTGCCATTTGAAAGAGAAGTTGGACTGTATAAGTAAGGCCTCGCGTTCGGGTAATGTAATGTTCAGCATTTCACTTTTATTGAGATTAATTTTTTACAGATGGGAGGGGAACATGAGGATTTGAAGTGTACAAAAGTAAATCATCCGCATATAACGCTAATTTGTGCTGATCCTAGCTGAGGGATGGGAGTAAAGGGCACAGATCCGATTAACAAGGATGGGGCCTAAACCAACTTGTCTCAGAGAAGCTGTCATAAAACCCCAATGTATCCTATCGAAAGCTTTTTCCGCGTCAACCGATAAGAGACATCGTCTCGCTGTTGCTATCAGATTGATGGTACTAATGATGTTATCTCTAGCCTCCCTCCCCGGTATAAAACCCACCTGGTCTTTAAATAACTTTAAAAATGGTACTGTGAAGCCATCCGGCCCAGGACTTTTCCCCTCCTTTAACTTAGATAAGACCTCCCTAATTTCAGTGTCTGAGAACTCATCGTCTAATTTAGTAGCTGTTGCTTGAGAAATCGTAGGGAGAGCCGTGTCTTGTACATATTGATTAATTTGGTTTTCTAGCTCAGTCGCCGGCATATCTGCTAATTGCCCACTAATGTTTATAAAGTGATTCGAAGTAAGTTTTGAAAGTCTCAGCAATCTGATTGGGATAATGGATCAGGAAGCCTGACATATCTTTAATGTTGGGGAAGTAACACGTTTGTAACCGGGGATGAAGTAGTCTCGCTAAGGCCCTATCTGATTTGCCAGAATGTACGAATAGATAGCTACTGTCACGTATGGTGTTGCAGAAAACTAGAAGACACAAATGAAGATCCGACTGACTTGATCCAAAACTAAGGAACAAGAGGGTAAGCCCTGTAACAGACCTAGCACTCTCCCTTACTGCTCAGCCTACGCAAAAATCTCCATGGTAGATAAATGCATACCCTCGTTCCTCGACTGTATGACACCTGAACACCCCATAATAGTGAGGGGACACGACCACCGGCTCCCTACACTAAATACGGAGGGAGTCAGGGTCACCTAGGATCAAGACCACAGGAAAACAGAAATAAAGGAACAGACTTATCTTGTGGATGCAGCAGTAGCAGCTTCTAGCATCAGCACAGTCCAGGAAGTTGTATAAACCGCAAGGTGAGGCAGTATGCGGAGGAGATATATAGGGAGGCAATCACTGCTAATAGATGACAGCTGGGAGAGGGAGGAGAGATGTCAAAACGAAAGCAAAACAAAAGAAGATCATGCAGCAAGTACTGAAGAACGTCTATCAGAACTTCTCAAAGATCTGGTGGTGACAGTACCCCTCCCTCTATGAGTGGACTCTGGACACTCAGAGCCCACCTTCTCAGGATGGGACCTATAGAATGCCCTGTGAAGACGAGTGGCCTTAATGTCCACCACTGGAACCCACATCCTCTCCTCGGGACCATAACCCTCCCAATGAACGAGGTACTGAAGAGAACCGCGGACAATACGAGAGTCCACAATCCTAGAGACCTGAAATTCAAGATTACCATCAACCACAATCGGAGGAGGAGGCAAATAGGAGGGTACAGTGGGATAGACATATGGTTTAAATAGGGACTTGTGAAAAACATTATGGATCTTCCAAGTCTGAGGAAGATCAAGACGGTAGGCAACGGGATTGATGACGGACAAGATTTTGTAAGGCCCAATAAACTTAGGACCCAACTTCCAGGAGGGAACCTTCAATTTGATATTCTTAGTAGACAACCATACCAGATCACCAACATTCAGGTCCGGACCGGGCACACGTCTCTTATCCGCCACACGCTTATATCTCTCACTCATGCTCTTTAGATTATCCTGAATCTTTTGCCAAATAGATGACAAAGACGAGGAGAATCTCTCCTCATCAGGTAAACCAGAAGCCCCCTCTCCAGAGAATGTCCCAAACTGCGGATGAAACATGGCCTATTTTAAAACGCGTTTATTAGTGTCAATATAGGCAGTATAAAAAAGGGGGGGTATAAAAAAGGGGGATAAATTGGTAAGAAAAATAAAAAATTGATTGATAAATGTTGGTAATTCACAGTGGTGTTAAGATGTATTTGTATGTTCAAAATATCTGGTATGCTAATAGTATATCAATAATGCTATCCACTAGCAAAAATAAATATATAATAATGTGGGGGGTTCAGCCAGCACAACCCTGTATGCAGGTGCACATTGCTATGGCGAAATACAGATACAAATGCAAAAACACATACTTCTCCTGGAGCCAAATGGCTACTGGTAGGTGCTATATAAGCATACTCAGTTTTATACTGACTTTAAAACCAGCCTCTAGGGCAGACTAACTGGTCAGGTGTGCATGACTGCATGGAGATCGTCACGTCTCCAATATATACTACTGGCTCCAGGAGAAGTATATAGTGGGCTCAGCATGCATGTTGGTACTTGCATACCTGGATCCGATGAAAGCTGTAATGGCACCGGACGGGGTTAAAAGCAGAGTGTGCTTGGCGTGCATGCTGTACCTGCGCTCCCTGGACTTTGTGTGGCTGTCATGGCCCATAACAGGTAGGAACTAGTGTTAGGGACCACTCATGGAGGCGACCTTGATGTGGTGAGTGGCTTATTACGCTTTGGCCAAAATGTGCACCAATGCCTCATTCAACATCCAGCATAGAGGCAGGGCAGAGTGCTGGTTACAGAGTGCGATTGCATTTTGTGTTTGTATAAATATATAATAATGTCAGTGTGCAAGCAAAGAAAAGAAAAAAATGCAAACCTGGGTTGGGTAACTATCTCTTCATGCAAAAGGTGATATCTTTAGATAAAAAATAGAAAATAGTCTCTCACTACACATTGGTTGAATGGTGGCAGATGGTTTGGGCCATAAATGTTCTGGCTCGTAATAAGTAAATTCACTTGTAGCAAGAGTTGGTGATAAGACAGCGACAAGTAAAAGCGGTGGTTAATGCCGTGAATGTTCTGGCTTGCAATGAATAAATTTACTTGTGCCAAGAGTTGCTTGCAGTTTTTTCACTAGATAATGGAAAGTAGTTGTGCCGTGGATGTTCTGATACACAAATAAGTGTGCTTATATATGAGGTCTCTGGGGTTACTTACAGTTTGTAGGTTGTTGCGGTTAAGGGCGATACCGGTGGCGTTCCACCTGGTAATCACACTCCACTCACCCTGTTTGTCCTCGGCCTCCAGTTAATGTTACGGGGGGTTTAGGTTGATTGGTGATTCTGGCTGCGGTGTATTAGCCTTTAAGTCGGCATCTCACGAGGTGTAGTCCCGGTCACGTGATGTAGGTCCAAATGGTTGGTCTGTATGTTAGAGTCTCACGTGATGTTATCCCGGTCACGTGTTGTAAATCCGCTACTTTGCCATTTACTTCTGTGAAATGATCATAACTTGGTTTAAACCTCCCCTTGCGATATATTGAAGTGCGGAAACAACGTATTTCCACAAAAGGAATTGAAGTGGGTTATTAGTGGGTAGTCGCTGGATACTTATTGCCAGACGCGTTTCGAGGTAACAACCTCCTCATCAGCGGCTGTAGTATATACTGTCTGACTCCCCACTTTTATACCCACGACTAGATTAAGCCACTAAAAACCCAGAGAGGTGAGAGGAATCCCAAAATTTCAAGTGGTCTAATATAAAGACCGGGGTGGAGTAATGT